>NC_066369.1:32718293-33033393 GCF_013377495.2 Cygnus atratus
GGGGATGGTCACCAAGCTCAGAGGCATCTGTAGGTCTAACAAGCAAATGAAAGTGAACTTGTTCTGCTGGTATCCAAAAGCAGCTATGCTGCACTGGAAGCAGTGACTCACTCAACGCTCAGCCTGAGCCTGGTGCAGGATCCTTAGGAAGCGGAAGGCACACAAATGTAAAGTCGTGGTGGCCATGCCCCTCCGCACAGCCTGGCTGTGAGCTGCTCTGCTGGAAAGGCCCTGCTGGGTCAGGAGGGCACAAACCGAAGAGGTGCCAGCTGCAGGCCCCAGCAGCGAGGGAAGCCAGCGGCACCCTGGCTGTGCAGGGGGGCATGGCCAGCAGAATGAGGGAACAGTCTGTCACCATTACTTGGCCCTCACTAGACCCCACATGCACTGCTGTGTCTGGTTTTGGACATTTGGAGGCCACTGGAACATTGGGAGCTAGAGCCCTTGCCATGGGAGGGGAGACTGAGGGAGCGGGAGCAGCCTGGAGCAGTGGCAGTTCTGGGGAGCCCCTTGCCAGGCCCTCAGGGAGCTGACAGAGAAGAGGGAGCCAGGCAGGCCCCCACTGCCATGCACAGTGGGAGGACAAGAGACAACAGATGCTGGTAGAAACACGAGAGGTGCAGGCAGGGTCTGATGGAGAAGCTTTTCCTCGTGAGGATAGTCACAGGGTTGAGAAGTCGCCCACTGGGAGTGCAGTTTCCATCCTTGAGGTTTCCAGGATCAGTCTGTATAAAGTGACCTGGCTCGGTCTCACTGCGCACAGGGGACTGGACTACAAACCTCATGCAGTCTTCTCCACTGTGCATTATTTTTTGATCCTATGATTCATTTGGCAGTTATACTAGGCTGGCATAGCTTTACACTTTCTGTAAAGAAACTGCTTTACACCCAGTCTGTGAGGAACATAGGGAAAACCCACGTGTTGGATGAAGTGGTTTGCTTCATCCACTTCAGCAAGCTCTCTGTAAGTCATGGCTGGGCAACTTTCACTGCTTTCAGTGTCAGATGCAGACTGGAGGTATTCCTTGACATAGTTGTGAACAGAACACAATCAGCCACAACACTGTTGTTTCCCAAGAGACGAATTAAGAACAGACGCCTTCCAGACTGCAGAAGTGCCATTTGCAGTAACTAGAGTGAAACAATCTTCCAAGAATAAGATTCTAAGTATTTTGTTAATACTTAATTAATCGTATATATTCTATACGGTTCTTTATAAAAGGGTTTTTCACACATACCAGCTTTTTCAAAGGATTTTAAATAATTAAATTATGCTACAAGTTCCAATCCTGAACACAACTAGACATGGAAAAGGCCACTAAAAGACTCCTGTTGTGCAATAAACTGTTGCATGGCCTTGAGCAAGTTACATTATGATTTCTTTATTCAGAACATTGTCCGCTGAAACAGAATGTCTCAAATCCTGCTGTGGATATGGAAATCTGCAGAGGTCCTCAATCACAAATATCGAGGAGCTCACATCAATTTGGGGAACTCTGGAAATTCAGAAACCTCCAGAGCTGGGTCAGACAAAGAGGAAGGTGCAGAGCCCGGGGCCACTCAGGCCCCGGGATTACAGAGCTCGCCTCCGCGCAGGCTGCTCGAGGTCGGTCCGAGGCATGCATCACAGCAGCCAGACTCCTCACAAGCATCCAAACCACTGCTTTGTCCACATTGGAGCGCAAGAAAATACCTTTAGGTCTTTCAGGTCGTTTGCAGCACTTAAAGTCATTGCTCTTACAAAGCCGAAAATGCACATAATCATTAAGAAAGAGTCGCCTACCAATTCAGACCCTTCAGGTAAGCTGTCCCGCTGCCCGAGGTAGCAGGGGAACGAGTACATCTGCACGGTGACTCCTGCAACAGATTCCCACCCGGCTCCTCGTCTCCCCCGGCAAAGCAGCCCAGCCGGGCCGCCCCAGTGCCGAGCCCGGCCGCGCTTCACCGCGGAAAAACCGAGGGGAGCCGGAACATCGCGGGGCGCGGAGGGGAAGGGTCGGCACGGGACGAGGCGGGACGGCACGGGACCGGCGGCTCCGCGGCTCCAGCCGGCGCCTCAGGCCTCGCCTCGCCGCCGCCGGGATCCCCGCCGAGCCCCCCGGCCACGCGCCCGCCGCCCCACTCACCCCGGCCGCGGGTCGCTCATGGCCGCGCCGGGCGGCGGCGCCCAGGGGCAGCGCTCGGGGTCCGCGCAGCGCGGCCGGGCGGGGGCCTCGCGCTGCCGCCGCGTCCCGCGCCGTTGCCAGGGCACGGCCACGCGGTGACGCCGCTGGGCGGGTCCGGGGCTCCCCGCGGGCGGGGAGCGGGCGCTGCGGCGTTCGGGGGACGCGGCACGGCACTGCCTGGCACGGCATTGCTTGGCACGGCACTGCCTGGCACGGCACTGCCTGGCACGGCATTGCTTGGCACGGCGCGGCAAGGCACTGCTTGGCACGGCACCGCACAGCGCGGCGCGGCACGGCCCGAGCACCCTTCCCCCGCTTCCAGGACAAATAGCAAGCCCCAAGGCACGCACGTTTGTGAGCTCTGCGCTTGCTAGAATAAGCGAGATGCGATTCCCCGCCCCCCCCCCCCAAGTGCTGCACTTCCCCTCTTCCAGCAGAGGCACAGCCCCCGGCAGCACCCCTGTGAAAGGCCTTCTGCTGTCCTCAGGCCTTCCGGGCTTCATTCGGACTTGTCTTCCGTAAAGGAAGCGCACACCAAGAATGTCGACATCCCCCTGAGTTTTGTGTTTGCTGCCCCTCCATTATGGCCCGTGAGCTGACTGCACCGCACTGTGGCACAGGAAGACATCAGGAATACCTGCACGGGACCCCATGACCACAAGGCAGGGGGAACGCTTTCAGTTACTGGAAAGCCATGGGAACAGGGTTTTGGGCACAAGATTACCAAATACCAGGTGCTTTTCAGAAGAACTCCACTCTTCTCTGCTTCAGAAGCACGTACAGCAGCAGGTTACAGTCTGCACCCACGTGTCCCCGCAGCACGCGTACACGAGCTGCGCACGCCGAACCCCGGCCTTCCCTTCTGCCTGTGCAAAGGCCAGCACAGAAGCGAGCCTCTGCAACCCGCCCCCAGCCCTTGCGGCAGTATCAAGCAGACTGCCACTGGGAACCACTGCCTCAGAAGTCCCAGCTGATGAAATTGGGACAAGTTGCTGTAGCACAACCTGGCTGACAGGATTATTCTGCTCCACTCAGTTGCCTGCGATCCTCATCCTCTTGCTCCATCCTTTTTGCCCCCACCACTGGAGACAACATCTAAAACAAAGATTCTCCATGTTGATGGACCGTATGGATGGGGTAGCACAGATCACATACACCTAAAAGATTAGGGAGAAATGTGACTAATGAGGGCTCTAACAAATTTAACTGCAGCAGCTGAAAAAGTTGTCTAGCCGAGATGATTGTCCCTTCACTGCTCATTAGTGTCTCTCTGACAGCGAACACAGCCTGGAACAGCCATGAACAGCTCCCACTTGCAGACCATAATGAAAGTGAACTTGCACTAATACACAATAGTCCTAATATGAATTACTGTAACTGAGTCATGGGCAAATTTAGGTTCCTCTAGGGAACCTGCTTTGGCAGGGAGGTTGGACCCAATGATCTCCTGAGGTCCCTTCCAACCCCTACAATTCTGTGATTCTATGATTCTTTGAAATTTGTTCCCCCCACCCTTGGTATGACAGAGGTGACAATGTCTTACACACCAGCTGGAGCCCAAAATTACTTTTGCAACAATACCAGCAATAAAATTCTGGTCTCTCAAATATGTATCTCCTGCACTTATACTGAAAGCACTCACTACAGCTTTCTTCCTCCCTCCTGCATTTTGTGTTCACTGCTATGCCATTATTTTTATTCAAATTTTTACCAATATTAAAACACCCCTTTCCATTTGTGCAAAACATCAAAAATGCACAATAGAATTGTTATTCTACATTTCTTCACAAAACAGTCTGTTGTTTTCTTACTTTGCTATGTTACCTTTGTACAGAGAAGCCAGCAGTGTAATAACAATAGTAGAGCTACCCTGACACCTCGTGGTGAGCAACCCCACACCAGACACTGCTCAGGACAACTCCGCTCTGAAATTTCATCTCTTAACACTATCTATCTATAATACAGAAACTGCACTAAGCAAGAAAGGGATAATTGTAAATCATAAACCTCTCATGTAACACCCCCTGACCAAAGGTCAAGCTAAACAGTATTTAAAAGCATACAATATAAGTAAAAACAGGGAGGAAAAAGGAAAAAAATCTGGAAGAAAAAAAATTATTCAGTTCTTTTCTACTGCAGCTAGATATGTAGTTACAATTAATCAATTCTTTAAGGCCTTACTCCAAATAATACAGGTACACGACTTAACACTCTCGCCCATCAGTCACCCCTCCAGTATCAGTTTCCCCCAAACATCCTCACCATGCTTGAGCCACACTGGGTCGAATCTCACCCTCCCTGGCAGTTGTCATCAGGGGTGTCCCTGCCAATGGGTGGGCTGTCAGTGTGCAGGCAGCTGACGGAGAGTCTGAGTCCACACCAAGAAGAGGTGGCTCCTTTCATGTAGACTTTGCTGAGTCCGTTCAAACCAGTTAAACATGAATCTGGTGCTGTTGATGAGCTCTGCTCAGCTCATGTTTCAGGTAGTTGCTAGCACATATTATTGTCTTCGAGTTTGTATAACACTTGCATTTTTTCATTCCCTTTATCTGTGTGGTCTTACAATAGTGGTCCACTAAACATTAAAACAAAATGTTAAGATCTGAGGAAGAGGCTTAAAGAGACAGATTGTGGGCCCCTCTCTTACCTTAATACTTTAACAATGGATTACAAACATGGAGGAGAAATCCAGACACTTCAAAAGATTTTGCAAAAGAAATGGCTACCCAGCCATTTCCCATCAATAAATCAGCCACTTCTGCCAATATGATCAGTTGAAAAGTAGCAAATATTAGCATACAGCTTCAGGGTTACCATCCCTTTGGATTAACTGTGACACTTTCACCTCAAATACTAAGTCAGGTACTCAAAGGACGAAACTGCCTCTGCTTTCAAATAGTTCATATTTGATTCATCTTTTGAGATGGTAAATGAACCATTTTGATAATAAAAGCTTTGATTCCAAGTAAATTCTGTGACAAAGGATGAACAAAACATTAGCTAAAGAATTTACAGTCCTAGTTACATGCATATAGTAAGCTACATATATTTGTCTATCTGCTTAAAAAGCAGGCTTCATTTTGCACTACTTACAGCTTCCCTGTAAAGAGGATGATCTCAAATTCCAGTTTAGATACCAGTTTCCCTATCACTAGGTTTCCATCAGAAGGCCACATCAGCAGAGAAAAGTTATTATTTCCACATCAGCCAAAAAAGTTACAAAAATTAAAGTATGCCCAACTCAATTTCTTAGAAAAAGAAAATGGATTAATGAATCAATGTAATTAATTAATGTAAGCTAGCATTTACTGTTCCTCTCAAACCTGATCAAAAGTATATTTTATAAAATATATTCAATGAATCATATAAGCAAAGGTGCAGTTAGAACAGCTAGAAAATAAATGGAGAAAGACTTTATGGAAGGAGCACCATCTTTCCTCGAGCACCACTGCTATGAATAATGTCTTCATGAGCCTTAACCACTTTCTCCAGTGGATATTCGGAGCCTACAATTGGTTTCAGCCAGCCAGCTTCTATGCCATCAAGAAGTGCTGTTGCACATTCATGCCTCTCTTCCTACATAAAACAAAAGACAGCATTTACCACAAGGTGTTTACATTTTAGAAAAGTATTAATAATTTCTGCAAGTTTTAAACCAAATTTTACAACCCAAGAATATTTTATGATGTTCTGACATGAAATCAAAATATAAAAGAACAAATAAACAAGTTCCTTCCAGAAAAATTATGCTTTCTTTACCCCTTTTAAAATAGACAAACTATTTCAACTGAAAATACAGAGGTACTGGAATAGGTCGATAGAACATTCTTTAAAAGAAAAATGTTATTTTCATACCTCAGTTGCAAGGAACAGACTAACTCCTATTATGCTAGATTCTTTACTCATAGTGTCTCTTGGATTTATCTCAATGGTACCTCTACAGCCCACGACCTGTTACAATGAAGTTAAAAGATAATTTAAGATATAATTGTTGAATTGCACTGCTAAATATGCAAAACTCAAGTCAGTGAGTTTTATATACCTACCATCACCCTTCCTGCACAGGACAACAAATGCAAGTCAGTAGCAAGATTGATGTTGGAGAGCATTTCTATTATTATATCGACTCCTTGCATTTTTGTGTATTCCTATGCAAAATACAATAACATGTTATTAAAGTCACTCTAACTACTGCTTTGGTGCTGTTGCATATTTCATATGCTACTGATAACATATATTTTACAGTTTATTATTTAATTTTTATATACAGGCTTTGTAGTAAGGCTGAGTTAATAATTTTAACTTTAGCAAATTTTGATAAGCTGAATTATGATAAATTATCATATTGGCATTTGCTGAAATGCGTAAGTTTTTAAATGCCATTGCCTGTGAAGAAAGCTCAGCTTTCCTGATCTGGAAAATCTTTTCTTTTTATAGAAATGAATCAGACAGTTCACTATTGCTCCTAAATAAATGTATTTTTAAAAGCTTCCACGAACAACTGTTTATATATTTTTGTAAAGTTAATAAGAAAAATAGATGCTGCATCAGCTAGGCCTGATACATACATACCTTTATTTTATCAATGTAATTAGCTTCTCTGTGATTAAATACTTGGTGAGCACCATTTCTCAGAACAATATTCATGCCTTCCTCAGTTCCTGCTGTACCCAAAACCTTTAAACCACAAGCTCTGGCAATTTGACATGCTGCTATTCCCACCTGAATAAGAGGAAGAAGGAAAAAATTAAAAATGTTTTGCCTTTTCTTTCTTAGCATTTTGATACGTGATAAATAAAATTTATCAAATTTTATTTTATTTTTATTTGATTTATTTACATTTATTTGACTTAGAACTTAACCATTTAAAAAGTTGGCCTGATACTTTTTCATCTATAATAGGTAATCTGGATCTTAAGGATAACCCAATAGTCTTTGGTAAATGAAAATATGTTTCTGGAGACACAGTAAAATTTTGTGTTTTGTTGTATGGAAAAGGGTGGACTTTTTCCCAGCAGCAGATCATCAGATTTTAATTATATATAAAAAAAAAAAAAAAAAAAAAACACCATCAATTAAAATGCATTACAGCCAGACTGATTATCAGTGAAAAACTCAAAAGGAGGTACATTTTTAAGAATCATTATGGAAGACAGCATGACTTTACAGAAAAGATGCAGCACAAACTATCTTTTCTCTTCAGCATGTGATTCATCCCTATATGTGTATCTCACAACTTTTGTAAATGTTCCCTTAGCAAAGGATACAATTCCACAGAAAAACAGATTTGGACTATATGTTTCAGCAAACCAAAAATCAATATATCTTTTCAAGAAAGCAAGTAAAATATGTAACTATAGAAACCCTACATTTATCTTATAGAAAAAAAAAAGAGGCTATGATGCTGAATGTCATTGCAGTATCTTAGAATGATATCAGAATTCTTCCCCGTATGAGACTGTCAAAATCACTTTTTTGCTGTCTACCAAATAATTCGTAAAACTGTCACTTTATAGCAGTTGTTTGGCTCATCAGTAGAAGCTGAACAAGAAAGTGCAGAGTATGAGACATGAGTTAAATTCCTATGTTGTGTGACAGAGATATAAATTTACCTTGTCATGTAAAACCAAGGAAAATTAGATGTGCAATTTCACATAGTATTCAGTCATAAATTTATATGTTCCAGTATCTCTCCGTGGATAGGTAGCTGTTAGCTAGTAGTAAAAATATCCCAGAAATGCATAGTTGCTACATAACAGTGATTACTTCTCAGAGAACTGAAAACATCTTGTATGTATTTTAAAATTACAGCTTTTTATTATTAGCTTCATCTGAAGAAGACTGATTATACAGCTCCTGGATCAACTTCCAACTGCAGCAATGTGTTTATTATGTGACTTCTTTATTAGGGGCCTTATGCAATCACTCATGCAGTTTCTTTGTTGTTAGGGATAACAGGGCTTTTGCTTTAAGAAAAAAGTATCCTAAAGTGTCTGGAAGAAAAACCTATTTTGTTAATCAATTTATTTATACAAATGTGACCGTAAATCAGACAGAAGCAGATAGAAGGACATAAAACAGTATTTTCTATAACCTGCGTTCTCAAAATACTTACACCCCCACTTGCACCATGCACTAAAACACTTTCTCCTGCTTTGGCATGGCCTCTGAAAGGAAACAAAAACAAACAAACAAACAAAAAAAAAAACGGACATTACAATTATGATACATAATCATTAAATATCAGAGTGCATATACTGACATTAAATATTATCTTTTACACATAATTACTTCCAGTTTATGTTATGACTAAACAGGTATAATCAGACTCTGGAAAACAAGGAGACAAAATAAACCTTTTAATTTATGAATTTAAGTAACATACAGTTACGTCAACATGCAACTAGCAGCACGTAACAGTCTGATACTGAACCCCAATTCACGATCTTCACCTGCTAAAAAATCTAAAATAAACCATACTAGTTTTAACCATTTGTTCTATTACACCAAACCAGACGTTCAATTCTAAGTTCTCATCTAGCTGACATGGAAGTCTGGCTTTTACTCATTATACAGTCCTGCAAACAGGCCTATATAGAGAGTCTCTCTACCAGAGAGGCTCATAAAGAAAAGAGATGATTCTGCTCTACAGCGCATTGTCAGGTTAATTAAGAATTAGAACTATTCCTGGTTTTCCTCCCTAGCTAGAACACCAGTGAGCACTGAAAAAGAGTTGCACATTTTATTACGTGATACATACTGAAGAAGCCTTTCCACGTCTGTTCTCTTAAGAAGAAACACTTAACAGGAAAATACAGTCACTAGCTTCTAGGTAATAATCATCTGACAATTCTCTCAGTATAACAAATTTAACTTAAGTCTTTTAAACATTTTGCACTCATTAGCTTCTCCATCCCCCCATTTTACAGGACAATGAAAACATGGGCTTCAGTATTTTAAACGTTCAAAAGTAAAACGCAGAAGCTTAGATTTGGCAACTTACTTTTGGAAAAGAGCACGATAAGCAGTGAAGTAGGGTATTCCAATTGCTGCTCCTTGCTTGAAGTCCAATTTATCCGACAAAGGAAAGACTCGATTAACTGCAGCAACTGCATAATCTGCATAACCTCCAGAGATCGCATCAATGCTAAAAACCTTGTCTCCTTTCTAGAAAGCAGGGAAAGGAAATAGAGAAATTAATAATTTGTCTTACTTCTTTCTGTAATAAACATTAAGAACCAGTTTGGTCTATTTCTAACAGCTCTCCCGTTAAAAATGAACTGTTATCTTTGCCAAAGAGAAGATCTTTATAAATGCTAATGCATACAATCAATGTAACAGCAACCATATAATTTCATATACTTAGATTTGTGTCATAATTACTGCTCTACAGTGCTCTACAGTGTAACACACAAACCTACTGTCTCGTTAATATTAACCTTAATAAATTTGAACATCAAAGAATTCCATCCACAGATTCCAAATGAAAAAAAAAGTTTTACAAACACAAAAGAAAGATTTCTTAATTATTTTTGTTTAAAAGTGGAAAAAAGATACATTCTTAATATACCCTAAAGTAAGTAAATACTACAGCTGTTCTTCAGCAACGAATACTCAAGCCATCAATTCACTAGGTTACGCAGGAAACAGACCACCTAACACTGTACTTTACATGTGTGCTTAGGTGCTTCAGTCCTGCTGGTGGACTGGAACGCCAGCTGCTGGGGTCCAGGTAGGTGTCCCACCCAGTATGTATCTGCTCGCAGAACATCATCGTCATCCATTAAATTTCACAGTTACTGAGGTCTGATTTTTCTACTATTTGCATGTCGACTGCCATAAATACACAGCATGCAGACTACTCTCTCTTTTATTCAAGCAATGAGCATCATGATTTCCATAAGAAACAAAAAGCAAACATAGCAGATACAGCAAGCTACTGATAAGAAAACACGAATAAACATGATTCTTCCCTCTGGATAACCAAATCTCTCACCTCTCCCACAACAGTTACACAAATTTGAAGTTGGGAAATTCCAAAACGATTTTAACAGTAATTTATACATTTGTCTGAGACCAACAGTCTACAGTAACTTGAAAGGAAGAACAGATGTAAAAACTATGTAAATTTCATAGGTATCTTTTAGCAAAATGACAATTGCCTTCTCTTTTCCAAAACATCCTCCCCCCCTAAGAAAACCTAAGTAAAATTACTAGACTGTATTTGACCTGTCTTAACAACAATATATGTAATTTATGCTGTTTTTTCTTTTTTGGTCAGCAAATAAGAGCTATTTTCATTTCCCCAAAAGCTATACAGAATTATTTAAGTTCTGCATGGAATTACCAAATAAGAAGCATACAATTTCAAATATTTCTGTGATGCCATAGAAGTACTTCTGAACCACAACTTTTGTACACTTGATATCATTGCTTTAAGCAGACAAACTGAAGTGCCTTGTCCGAGACCTTGTAACTCTTGGAGGTTCACAGCAGCCTAAAAAACTTCCCCACAATTCAGTCTGCAGACACTAAATTGCCAGTATGATCCTGCTGCAAGCTTTTACCAGTCAATGAAACTGATTTTCTCCCCCCAAAATAGATTAAATTATTATAAGCAATAAAACAGAAACAATAATAAAGCAATCACACAGAGAGGATTCAATAAACAGTAATGACTTAAAAACCAATGTATAAATACCTTGAATGCTGTCACATGTTCCCCAACACTTTCAATCACACCAGACACATCAGAGCCAGGAGTATAAGGTAAAGCTGGTTTTCTAGCGTAATTCCCAGAACGAATATATGTCTCAACAGGATTTACCCCACAGGCATGGACTTTAATTAATACCTAAAAGAAAGTAACTTTGTTAAACAATAATTTAAAAGGTTTAAAGTTTAGAATTCACAGCATAGTATCGCAGCATTTTAACTAAACTCTTACAGTCAGCAAAAAAACAACATTGAACTGAACTAAATCAGCACTGAACTAAAGCTATTTTCAGGCAATCCTTTATGTGGAATGTGTACAGCAGTACATAGAACAGTTTAAAAAACAAACATCTGCTAAATATGATGTCTTGGACAGTATGAACAGGCTGATCAGCAAGTACAAACTCAGGATGAAAAATGTTGCTTTGCATACTTCACCATTTACACTCTAAGTGTAGCTATTCAGGCCATACAACTCATATACCTGATTTTCTTTTGGGACAGGAATTAAAACATCTGACTGGAGTTTAAGCACTTCAGGGCCACCAAATTCAAACACTCTGACAGCTCTCATTACATTTCTTGTGGTTGCCATAGCCATCAGAATATCTGGAAAATAGACAGAAAACAACCTCCTCTCAAGCAACTGATTAAAACAAGCCTCACTCCTGATTTAAATTTTGCTTTTAAAAAAAATCTCCCCAAGAGGCAGAAAAATAACCCCACCATTTGCAGGACTTCATGGGTATTAAGAGTCACATGCAAATAATTTATCTGTAGAAGTATTTCTACAACAGCTTCTGTAAACATTGCACTGGCTATACCATATGCAGAGATGCGTGGTACTTTGGGGAAAAGCACTGTCAATGTAGTATTACCTTCTTGCACAATAAACCTCGAGTTGCTGAAGAAAAGCCTGTTGCACACTGGCTGACTGGCTAATCTAACCACGTAGCACCGCAGTCCCTGCTTCGCTTACTATCAAACTCATGTGCAAAAATGAACAAAAAAAAGCAAAACAAAAAAAACAACAGCTTTCAAAACTAAAAGATACCATAGCATATTCAAATAACCCAGGAAAAAATAAAGTACAGATTCCAGTTCATAATTGCAGCTGGATTTGGATTTAGCCGCTGCAGCTGTATGCAGCAGAGATGATGGATCACAGCCCCGTGCATTGATGTAAGTGATGACAATTTATCAACATGTCAAGCTGGGACTATCCCAACTGCAACCATTCATAAGGTATTAACTAACACCACAAGCAAAGCACTTCTGCTGCATGAAAAGTTGTATGGAAATCCTTCAGGAGGATGAACCATTCAGACAGGATCTTTACTGGGCACAGCAAATCCTCACGGGACTGCACAGAAGCATATGCGGTGCTGCAGGAGACCTATGGGTCGTCCTCTTGGTCAGCCTGGCCACGAACTTAAGGACGGTAGCAAGACGCAGGCTTTCTGGCCACAGGCAGTTTGAGCTTTTAAACATACCTGACTTCACTGCTGTTTTTCTCTCCTAACGCAGACTGTAACGCTTCAAACGTTTGGTTACCTGTTCGAGCAGAGAGGACCAGCTACAGCTTCTCGCAGGGATGCACGCTACGAACAGTTCCCCTGGGAGGCGGCAACAACCCGCACCGCGCCGCGCCGCGAAGCGCCAGGTACGAGCGCGGCGACCGCCGGCCGCACCGCAGGCCTGGCCCAGGGGCGGCCCGGGGGACGCGGCACGGCGCGGCACGGCGCGGCACGGCACGGCAGCGTACGGCACGGCACGGCACGGCACGGTACGGCACCGCACCGCAGCGGGACGAGGAGAAGAGCCGGGCCCGGCTTCTCCGGCGGGTGGGCCCCGAGCCCCTCGGGCCCGGCTCCGCGACAACGCCCGGGTCTGGGCGGAGGCCCCGCGGCGGAGGCCCCGCAGCCGCGCCCCCGGCCGGCCCCCGCCCCATCAGGCCCCGCTACATCAGGCCCCCCCGCCCTGCCCCCGCCCCACCTCCGCGCTCTCCGCCGCCTGCGGCGCCCGGCCCCGGCCGCCGCCCGCTGCCGCCGCGCGCTTCCGCCCCGCCGCCCGGGGACAAATGCCGGCCCCTCCCGCCGGCCGCGCACCTCCGCCGGCCCCGTCCCGCGGCGGCAGGCGGGCCCCTGCTGCTCGGCGGCGGGGCGCGGCCGGGGGCGGGCGCTGTACCTCCGCGGCCCCGCCCTCGCGCGAGGGAGGGAGGCTTGGCCCTTGCGGGCGCCCGTCGGCTGCCGCCCCCCGCCCCGCGCCATGGCGGCCTTCGGGCGGTGGAAGGCGCAGCGCTTGGCGCGCCCGGACGCCAGCCGTAAGGGCGCTCTGGACGAGCGCGCGGCGCCCGTGGTGCGGCTGCTGAACGGCCGGGCGCGGTTCTGCACCACCAGCTCCTGCGCGGGCCGCCTGGTGCTGGCGCAGGGCGGCGCCGCGGTGAGCGCCCGGCGGGCGCGGGGCGGGGGGGGCTGCCGCGGGCGCGGGGAGGGGGCTGGGCGGGGGCGCCGCGGGAGGCCGCGCTTCGGGAGCCCGCCCGTGACCTGCTGTCCCCGGCAGGAGGACGCCGAGCGCCGCGGGGCGCCGAAGAAGGGCTGCGCGTGGCTGCTGGTGACGCACGAGCCGTGCCGCCGCGACGAGCTGGTGAGCGGGGCCGGGACGGGGCCGGAGCGGGGCCGGGCTCCAGCCGCGCTGTCTGCGCGCACCGGGGCTGCCGCCGCACAGCGGGCTTTCCTTCAGGCGCTCCGCTCCGCAGGCTCTCGGCGCCTGTTGTGAGGAGAGCGCTTTTACGCCGAGCTCCCCGCCGAGCTGTAACCGCAGCCGGTGCGGCCCCGCGGGAACGCCTTCCGCCCGCGGCGGCACGGGCAGGAGAGCAGCGATCTGCGGGGCTCGTGCAGCGGGTGCCCCTCCCCCAGAGAGGAATTTCGTAGTCTAAGACAGGGATATTTCTTTTCAAAAAACGTCCAGTATTCAGAATAAGCATGATTGGTGTGTTGTCCTTCTTTTTTTTCTAATAAGTATTCTTCCCTTCCTGAAAGGCTCCTTTTAGAATAACTGTGTTTTTCAGCTATTCCTTGTTTTTCCTGCCTCTTGGGTTGCCAGCGAGGTATCAACTGGAGATTAATTCTGGTTTAAATGCCTTCATCTCCAAAAGTAAAATAAGACATAATTTTTGTAGGATACTTGCTGGTATTTTTACGATGATGACTGAGTCGTTAACAGCCAAGGCTGGGCTAAAGCAAAATAGCGTGTGCCTTGTTAATACCAAATTGCTACAGGAAAATAGATATTGGCCTAACAGAAGTTCCAGGGCAGCATCTGAGATGACGCTCACTCCACAGGTGCAGGATGATGTGGCCTTCATCCTGTTCTCCAACAGTCCGAGCCTGAAATCTGCGTTACAGCAGTAATTGTGAAGTGCATCCTTCAGAATGGGTCAGTTCTGGTTAACAAATATTTCCTGTTATCGTCGTTAACTTCCATAACCTGTGGCTATTTCTGCTTCATCGTTTTGGTCACCAGTTTAAGAAGCAACCAAAATTAATTCCTTTGCTTACATTAAAGGCGGACATGTTTAGGTTAGCATGCCAGTGAGTGAGTGTGTTCATTTCGTATGTAATAGCTGCTTAATTAAAAATGGTCTTGAGCCCAGCTTGCTGTGAGAACAGCCTTCATTTATAAGCAGACACTTGAAAATAGTGTAACAGTGAATCTCTTACACAGCATTTTTAATTTAGTGTCTTAAAATCCCCTGAAATATAAAAAATATATTTTTTTTATTTTGCTTTCAGAATACTATGCTTTCTACGTGCATTTCTTTCCATGGTCTGTCCCAAAATTGAAGCAGTTACAAGGCTTCAAATTCCTTCTCTCAAATCACAGCTTGCTCTGCCATATGCATACATTTGCACACATGCATATAAAAAATTTCCTCCAAATATTCTTCTTCACTGGTATTTGTTTTAGCAGAACAGAACTTGCTGCTACTTCCATCAGTATATTTCAGGCTGAGTAGGACACAGTAGGATGTTGCTATTGAATTCTGTAAGAGATAATACTCTGATCTTTCCTGTTCCTTTAGCAGGTAAACTGGAATTTTTTAATGCGTGAATTGTAAGAAAAATGTCTTTGAATATTTTTTAAGCACCTTTGATAAAGGTTTGCTAGTCCAATATTTAGGAAATGAGAAGGGAAATCAGAATCATATACTCTGATTTGCTTTTCAGCTTTCAAAGTGTTTGACGTCACCATGTATGTTAATGAGCATGAGATGTTTATTTTATTTTTATCCCAGTATCCTTCCAGTACTTAGAGAAAAAGCATTATGTATTATTAAGGACCTCTTCACAAGGTTATTGACATGACACAAGCATAATCTCAGAATTACACAAGTGACATAAAATTGGTGTACTTTTTTTCCTTCACAGTTCACTGGTGTGAGTTTCAACCACTTTCAACTTTGGATTTTTGGATGTGTGTACAGCAGAACTGGGGTAGCCAGCATTTAGTACTTCAGGATATACACATGCAGAGCGTTCAGTTCTACCAGGACCTATGCATACATAGTTTAGTCCACCTGTATGTATGGATGGACCTATAAAGTATGTCTTCCGCTGCTGTTTATTGCTGACAAACCTTTCAAAGTGTTAGTACAGGATACCTCACAAGTACTTGACTGTGAGTATACGGTTTCTCATGAGTGCATCATCGCTCATCCCTGTCTCATGAGCAGGTTTTGCCAAATGCAGGGGGCTATGTGCTGTTCTTGTCAGACTCTAACTTACCCAAGCTAGGAGCCGTACAACATGGAAGTGAAAGTGTTTGCTGCAACACAGACATTTGTCCTTTCTAAAGTAGGGGCCATTTTCTGTGTTAGTAAATGTGCTGCCATGGTTTCATTAAACGATATCAGTCATTTTCTGCTTCATATCTCTATCAATTGCTCTTGTGGTTGAAAGAGGGATTTTCATTCTTGTGAGCTTTCTTACTTACCAGTGACAGATACTTTCTGTCATTTCATGATAGCAGTTAAATTTTGACTATTTAGACACTGGGTTGGAATTAGACGATCTTCAGGGTCCCTTCCAACGCAGACAATTCTATGATTCTGTAACATGAGGTACCTACTCTTGTTCCCACTAGGTATTCTCCCATGCACTTAACTGGGAGCAAGTCTGGGCCTCAAGGTTTGTAGAATTAATAGGGAACTACTGAAAGTAATTTTTTATTACTTAGAGTTTACAGAAAGTTAATTGTTTTAGAAGCAATAAGATGATTTAAAAAAAAAAAAGCTTTACCAAAAATGTTTTGTTCCATTAGTAAGCTTTTTGATGAAATAAGTATTGTAAGACAGCTGTGAGGTGGTGCTAACAAGCATTGATAATTTTAGCCAATATGGCTTTTGTAGCTATTTGTATTCTCACTGAAAACCTACCTCTAAAGTATCTGCTAAATTAATCAGCTTTTGCAGAGAAACAGAAACCCTTAAAAACACTCTCACTGGAATCACACACGCTGCTTACAGCTAATAATGCGTTCTCTGTTATAATACTTGTGGCAGAGACAAGTCTGTCTAGCTTGGCTTCCAACCACAGTAAATGCCAGTGATTTTGCTGAAGCAGGACACTGTTGCTCAGATGGCCAGAACTGAGTTTCAAACAAGGGAAAAAATCTGAAAAGGCAATGAACGTGTTGATGTCAGGTCCTGGCCTGTGTTAAGCCCCACGAATGCCGGCTGCTGCGTGTAGTGGTACCCCTGCTGACACCAACACAGCCCAGACAGACGTGACACAGCGCGGGGGCCTCAGGGTGCACACAGCCGCCTTGTGCAGGGCCCTGCAGGGGAGCTGCACCAACTCTGCGTAGCCTTCTGGATAAGGAAGCTTTTTCACCACGTTAGCACGCTGTCAAGCAGGGCATGTTCACCTCAGTGGAATGCTGTGTCAACACGACTGGTTTCCAGGTCCAAGCAAATGCTAAGTGAGCTAGCTTAGGTATTTCTGTACAACAGTGCATTATGCACTGTTGGTCATTTCTGTTTCTCATCAGCTTTAGCACAGCCGTGGTTACTTGGCATTTTTTAAAATCTGGCGCATAAATTACAACTTAGACATTCAGGAAGACCTGCTTTTAACTCAAAATAAGAACATTTACAGATGGGATGATGCATAAATACATTTACGTATTTTGCAATGTTTAAATGAAAAATGTGTTACTTCAGCAATTTTCTTTTATGTCATCGTGCCTTAAAAAGCATGTGAATTTGATTATTTCCTGAAGATTTTATTGAATATTTTTGTCTTACAGAAAATATGACAGGCTAGATGAAACAAAAAAAAATACAGGAAAGCCATTGAAATTTCTCAGGTTAACGTAGCAAGCTTTTTAGCACTGTAAATTAAAGGAAGTGACGGTGAACAAGAGCCCTAAATACAAGCAGTACTTAGGATTAAATCATAAAATGTAGTAAGTAATACAACTGCATCAAAGCAGTCTTTCTGAATGAAAAAAAAAAAGTCGTATCAGCCCTTAAGGTTGTTCTACATAAAGATAGCATTGAAAAGTAGAGAAATTGTACTAATATGCTGTATAGAATGTCATATAGTTCTTTCCACACTTGCAAATCCAGAAAAAAAATGTTACTAGCATCTCATTCTTCTACCGGAACTTAGGTCTTAAGGTAACTTCTTGAATTGTTTAATTAAGTTTTGTGGTTTTTTTGTCTTGTGTGTTTATATCTCTAATTTCAACCCCTGAAATGTTTTTCTCTAACTCTTACACTGTAGGCTATGCATTATTGTTTAAACTAGGATTAAAATGTGATCAAATATGTTAGACCATAAATTCAATTGGCTGAAGCCCAGAAAGTTTTCTGAAGTTGAGAAATATATTTCAGAAAGTAAATGTCGTTGTTGGTAAAGAACAGTGTAACAAAACAAACACCTGACTTCTCAGGTTTCATCTGATTTCAGTTAAACAGTCCTCTTGCCATACTGTACTGACCGTATCAATTCATTTGAATATACAAAGAAATAAACAGGGAAGCACGTTAAAAGTTTTTGAAGTCTTATCTTACCATGAATTTCTGTTGAACCTAATCAGTTTAGCAAACAGAATTGTGGAAATCTGTGGAATTTTTGTGCATTATGAGCAATGAAAAATTGAAAGCAGCTGAAAGAACAAGATAGCTTGGATCTCATTTGCTACATTTTTAATGTTTGCTTCATATGCTAACTATTATTTTCATTGTTTTGGTACTAACAATACATATTTACAGTATTAATATAAATTCTTCATGTATTTTTCAGATGACAGCACTAGAAAAAGCCACTGGTGATGTTGTGTTCAAGTTTGAACCATTTGTTCTTCACGTGCTTTGTCGAGAGCTGCAAGATGCACAGCTTCTGGTAAAATTACATCAAGTAACAATGTAACATTGTTGGTCTGTTATATTCCTTGCTAGAAAAGTAAAAGTATTGGCTCTTGAGTAAGTTTTAGCACTTGAAAACAGTCCCAGATGTGCTATATGTTTAACAACTATGGTAGTAAAAGCTGATGAAGAAAACACAGCTTTAAACTTAGGAGAGATTTTGCTGTACTTTTTAGAAAACAAAATTACTTAACTACAGTTTAATCTTCTTGTTTGAAGCAGGTTGGCTCATAAAAAAAAATTTTTAAGCAGTGAGCCTGGATTGCTTTTGCTGGCTGAAATTGATTTTTTTTTTAAATGTTTTGCTACTGGCCAAGCCATTTGGCTCCAGCGTTTCAACTAGTTGAGTAGCACCTTTGTCTTCTGCCTTTTCAGAGTGACTCTGGAGAGCAATGCATGACGGTTTTGTTCCTTCATTAATGGAGAAGAGAGTTGATTAGGTTCTTTTAAAGTACTGCTGCAGTTTTAACTATGAAAGTGTTGTATGATTGTCTGTATGGTTACCAGCTCTTCAAGATGCAATAGTAAAGTGCCAGGAGGGATGTTAATGGCCCATCTGGATTAATGGTTTAGGATTAGACAATCAATTGGCTGTGGTTCTTTTGAAAACCATCCATAAAAATTTGTGGCTCCTTGTGGGTTTGATCTTAAAACCATCTCAACGTAACTATTACTGCATTAATTCAGGGAAATGGTTTTGAATAAGCTCTTTCTTTTTTTCCCAAAACTGAGTTTATAAATTGCGTTGCAATGCATCCCTAGTTATTTCTTGATGTGAAAGTTTATAGGACATGTTAACGACATTTATTTGTGCTGCAGCATTCAGTGGCTATTGATTCTGGGTTTAAGAACTCTGGTATTACCGTTGGCAGAGGAGGAAAAATTATGATGGTAAGGACTTACCTTCTTACCTGTAAAGAGTATAAAAAATATTTCATTAATGTTAACCTCAAATATTTACAATTTAGACTGTGGCTCTTAATGTGAAGCACAGCTATCAAAGAGAAAGCTATTGCAAAGAAATAACATTGTTTTATTTGACAGCAAACTAACTGTGTGGATAAGTTTGGGGGTTTTGTTTGGTTGTTTTTTGTTTTGTTTTGTTTTCCTGTAATGAATTGCCCATATTACTTACACAACCTTCAAAAAAAAAAAAAGTATTCTAGAGAAATCCTTCTGTGTGTTTTTAGGCTGTCCGGAGTACTCACTGCTTAGAAGTTCCATTGAGCCACATGGGGAAGTTGATGGTCTCTGAAGAATATATCGAATTTCTGATACACGTGGCTAATCGGAAAATGGAAGAAAACACAAGGAGGATTGACAGGTTTGTTAGATAATACTAATCCTATTCATGACATCTAATTCCAAAAGTGAAAAATGCATTGAGGGTGTTATTTAAGGGGGGAAAAGAAGTAAATAAACATACCCCAGATGTCTAAATTACAATTTCAGTTAGTTTTTTTTAGCTCAGAAGACTATAAACTATTGAAGCAAAAAACCTATAAACAACGAGTTTGCAGACTGTGTGTTACTGAGTAGAATTTAAGTGTGTTTTTTTTCCCTAATGATTACAGCAGCATTAGTTTTTCTAACTCAGTAACTGGTTCAGAAGTATTCAGAATGCAATGCACACTTTAATCCACTAAATGCTTTGTATAGTTTCCAAAACCAATGTGCTTCATGAAGGTGCTAGAAGGCTACACTCTAGGGGGTCTATATGTTTATTTCCAGACGAGGAACAGAATAGGCAGAAGAGCCAAAGAGCATGAAGATAAAAAGGATGCTGAGGAGACACCTATATGTAATAAGATCAGTTTCTTTTTATATGTCCATATGATCATCAGTGCCATCATTCATCAGATATGTGACCTGATAACATTTATGTTTTCTGTAAGATTAATTGGATCTTAATGGGACGTGAATATATTCACTAATAGACTTCTATTATTTGTAGCATTGTGGCGTCACAGAGAAAAGTGGAACGACATACACAAGGACACATGCTTGTATTTCTCATTTTTCTTCCAGAATTGGCTAGACCGTTTCAACATTAGTAAGGATTTTCTTAATGTGTTTTGATTGCATTCCAAAAACATTCATTTCTCAGAGTAGTTTTGCAGATTCTGAGCAAACCAACAAAAATAACTACATGCTTGTCTTTCTAGATTCTACAAATGCTTACGGTTAGCTTTGGAGGCAGACAGTGCAAACAACTTGCCTTCTGAGGAGACGGAGAAGTATCACTCGGTGTACGTTCACAGAAGAAAGAGAAAGACCATTCAAGAACAAGATGTACACACCTCTCCAAAGGATCATAGTGAAGAATTAGAGCCTGAGGATGATCCAGATAGTAACCTTGGTATTTTTGCTGAAACCATGATGTAGACTAAGGCATTTGAAAGCAAATGGCAAACTGGATGATAATTACAATGTTCTTTATAAGAGACAGAAATTGCTCTAAGTAGTAACACTCCCATGGACATTACCAGAAAGAAAATTAATTAAACAGAATTGTGGACAGATGTAATGCCATAGAAGCACAGGAAACAAAACCTCAATGTTGGTTTTTTGTTTTTTTGTTGTTGTTGTTAATAGCATTGTTGAATTAACATTCTCTTACTGTGTTTGTCAGTTATCACAGAAGTAACTGGTTTGCTATAGCCTTTGGCCCTGTTCTTTATAGAAGCATTTCCCTTTCAATTGCTGGGTTTAGGCCTGCTGATTTTTTTTCAGAGGAGAGACTCTAAAAACTGTGTTGTTATCCTTGAAACTTTTTAGACCCTGTTGGAACTCAGAAAAGTGTGCAGCAATGTAGATGGCCCTTTCAGAAAACACAGCCACTCATTAGTCAGCTGAAGTACAGTACCTGGTCTGGAGGTTAGTACAGAAAAGAAAAACTTAAGTATGGCTGCATGCAGACTTCAGCCTTGTGCCTCCAGCATCCCGTCCTAACTATTGCACTGAGCAGCAAGGTTGGCATTGTTTTCCTGCACTTTACTCTTTCAGGCTCCAGCCCCACTGTGTTCACCTGTTCTGCTTCCTTTGGCCAGCTGCTATTGAGTGTTACTTTTCTTTGCATCTTTTAGCCAACTCTTTAAACTGTTATTTCATTAACTCACTTAGAAACATTTCTATCTGGTCAGCACCCAGCATCAGCCCAAACTGTTGGGCAAAAAGTCAACCAAGTATATGCGAACAGGCTTTCTTACCAGGGTATAAAATACTGACATGCCTTAAATGTTACAGATGTTTGCACTGTTTAATCTGTATATATTCCTGTATTGTAGCTCTGAAAAAGTCAGTGCATACTGGAGTTTATTTTACAGAAAAATGATGAATTTGTAAATTTTAGCAACAATGTATTCTGAGCTGTTGTTTTTATGAGTGAGTGGTAACTAACACAGCCTCACAGGACCCAGACTGAAGGAAATGGTTTATTTGGTACAGTTAGGTGGTTGTCATTGTTTCCATTACATAAACCTACGTCTTGGGGACACTTTAATTCCACTGTAAAAAATCTGGCATGCAAGGTAGCAGTCAAAGGGAAAAGTAACTGAGGGCTTTAAATAGATTCTGAAAGACTGGTTAGACTGTGTCTGCAGTAGCAGGCTCTCCAAAACAAAACAAACAAACCAAAAAAGCTCATGCCTTTTGTGGAGTTTGTTAGCTTTGTTAACTTACACATTGAGCACTTTGGCAGGGGCACGTGCATCCGTTTGGGGCATGGGAAAGCGAGAGACCAAGACGTCTGTATGGGGAGAGTGTTGTCAGTCACATGAATGGAAATGGCCTGTGCTTGATGCTGACCTTAGCTGTTGGCTGCCTGCAAAGAATGAGCAATTGGAGACAGGCCTGTTCTCTTCCTCGGCGGAGGGGACAAGGCGCTGCTGACAGATTGTGAAGCTTAAAGTGAAGAAATGGTTGAACGTCAACTGCTGCCACGGCTGCGCCCGTGGGACGCGGGGGCACCGTGGGGCACCGTCAAAGGGGCGCTCCCGCAGCCTCTCTGCGGCCACCGGCCCGGGGCCTGCCGCAGGCCTTGGTGCCCGCACTTGTGCGCGGGTGTCTCCGCCCGAGGCCCCACCGAAGCCCCTCGTCCTCCGCCTCTGCTACCCGGCGAGACCGGGACGCGCTCGGCCGCGGCCCAGCCGCGGGAGGGTCCGACAGACGGCACGGCTCGGCTCGGCTCGGCACGGCACGGCTCCGTCCGGCCTGCAGTCTGCGCGGCGGCCCCTGCGTGCAGCGTGGCGGGGGTGCGGGGGCTGTTGCAGAAGCTCGGCGCGGGCCGGCCGAGCCGCCGCCCGCAGCAGCCGCCCGAGCAGCGGCGCGAGCGACGCCAGCTGGGCCCGGCCGCGGGCCGTGTCCGCGCAGCACCGCGCTGCGCCCTTCGGCCGCTCGCTGCCCGCCGGCGGCGCGGGACCGCGGTGCGGGGCCGCGGGGCCGCGCCCGGCAAGAGCGGGCGCTCGGCGCCGCCTCGGTTCGCGTCGCGCCCCCCGAGTGGAAAAAGCCGGGCGCGACAGGCACGGCCCCTGCCCTCACGGTGCGCGCCAGCACGGGCGGGCTTTGCGGCCTTAGAACCACCGCCCGTGTCAGAACCTAGCGTGCGGTGCGAGCCCGCATCCCTCGTAAAAGCGATACCACATTCGGAAGGCTGCGGCTGCTTTGTTTAACAGTCGTAACCGAACTATTACCATCTCGTTCCTTCATACGTGTTAACTGCAATCACTGAAGACTGCTAGAGAGTCTTCATACTTTTAAAAATAAAAAGAAACACGACGCTACAACAAGAAAAATAAGCAGTCGCGTGATTCTGAGCGAAGGATTAGGGAATCATTTTACTTAAATACTTAAAATCTTGGGCCGCTTTTACAAGGCTTTCCAGATTTTTTACGTTTCAGAAGGTGATGCCGCAGCCTGTGTTCCACAGCCCCTGCGCCCTGGCAGCAGAGCACCAGCACAACCCCTGCATGCACCACTGCCTTCGTCTTTACCTGCATGCCTGGGGACAGCCACACTTTTCCAAGATTCACGAGTTCCTTTTGAGATTGGTTTTGTCATGCTCTTCTTTACTTCCGGCTGCTCTAACTAATTCTGTTATGCTTCTAAAGCAGTGTTCAGAGTCAGACTGCCTGCATCCAGGTGGATGGCAAGGGCACACATGACACCGGACAGCAGCCTTTAGCAAGGCAATTCAGGGGCTCTGGGAGAAGGAAGGAATTGCTGATATGCAAACATTTTCCTAACATTGACAAATCTTTGCCATTTGTAAGTGAGCTTAGCTACTTAATTAATGAAAGGGTATTCTCAGCCCAAGCTTTTTATCTGCTTTTGCTTTCTTAAAATACCAGGTCATTTTTAATGACAATTTAATTTGCCTTGCATTAAATTGTTTCTGGGGAAGCAGACATACTCATTCACTCTAGTAACCGACTGTCTCGTCTCACCCCTAATGTTGAGCATCCATACCAGAAAAATCAATGGAAGTTGTCATTCCTCAAATCAGAGCGAAAGCTGTAGCCAGTTGTGCTCACAAATATACTGTATCCAGCAGTCACTTCAGCATGAAACTCACTTGACTGTGCCACCAAGGCAACCGTATGTGCAAATCACAGAAGTCATGGGCACAAGTATTTGCTTGACACTGTGGCTTCTTCCTCTGAACCATAAGTGCCTTAAATCAGTTTACAAGAACGTAAAAGAAACAGCATCAGATTGCAGTGGCAGACATTGTTTCCAAATGTGGTTAAAAATCTCATTACAAGACCGCTTATGAGTTCTCAATCACCACTCCTATAGATGCTTTACTTGAATTTGCCTGGGTCTATGCATTTAACAACAAGCAATTACATAAAATTTAGTCTCATTTTTTAAAAATAGCTTTGTACTATTAAATACATCCTGCACTGGCGTCTTAGAAGGTCCTCAGTACTTCTGGTTACTGGAAATATGTGATTACTTCACTATATCTTGGCAATTTGATTTTACAAAATGCGATATTAAGGAAGATGTTTAAATCCTGCTCTACCAACAGCTGAATACAATACCACTGCAGTATGCTGTGCATTAAACAATTAACAAATAAATAACTTTGAAAGGGAATTTAAGAATCTTTAAAAATAGATAATAATAATGTGCGTAGATTTTTTCAGCTGCCCACATAATTTGTTTATACCAAGAGAAAGTAAAGCGTGTTAGAAACACTGTGGTGTGACAACAGCAGACAACATCTAGACATCAAAATGAAAGTGTCTTCAGCTCCTTTTTAAAAACAGAGACCAACATCCAAATCCCCCATAGCGATTATACATGAGCTTTTATTCTGCCTTCTGCATACAGTTTATTTATAGTAACCAAGCAGATAGAATACTTCAGTCAATTTTATACTGGGTGGGGAAAAAAAATAGTTTTCATTTTCTGCATGACACCCTGAAAAAAGGCATATTTTTCTCAAACCCACCTGTAGGTTTTTTTTAATCAAAAAAAGAACATTTTCTTTCATCAAATAAAACTGTGATCATATTTTATAGTTATTGTAATTAGCTTTTCTGAAGAGGAGTCCCAAAAGCTAACGATTTAAGTGATGTTAAATCACTTCGCCTCAGTGGCAGACATGCCAATTTCAGCACCTCGTCACAGGAACGTGCACCTCTTTGTTCTGTCTCCACTCCGCAGGCATACATTTAAATGAACGCTAGCGCTGTGCTGCCACAAAGCTCAACACGGTGCGTTCCTTCCTAACAGAAAGCGAAACCCTGACCTGTGGCGCACAGGTTGCCGGTGGCGAAAGGTGTCAGAATAACCGAGCCAGGGGTGAGAAGGGTCAGAAACACCCCGACCTAGAAGCCCGTGACAGTTCGCGTGCGGGTGGGTTCGCTCCGCGCACAGAGCAGGCTTCCCCGCTTCCTGAACACGCACCTCCGGAGCACGATGTCACAGCGCTTTTAACACGTCGCGGGGAACGCAGCAGTCCGTGCAGCGGGGGCGCACGGAGCTTTGTTCTGTTACGGTGGTGCTGCAAACTGTCCCGGACTGCCCGGGCCCGTCCCGAAGGCCAGTGCTGCTCCGAGCGGTGACGGCGAGACCCGCCCGAGGGGCAGCGCCGCGGGGCAGCCGCCCGCCCCGACAGCTCCCGGCGGCTGCAGCCCGGCAGCGCCCGCACGGCCCCGCGCCGCCGCACCCGGCCGGCCCGGAGGGGCCCCGGCGGGCGGCGCGGGCAGGAGGCTGGGGCTGCCCGCCCCCGGCTGGCTCTCGGAGGCCGGGCGCCCTGCCGGGCCGCTTCGCCGGAGCAAGCCGCCTCGCCAGCCCCGCTCAGCCTCAGCCTTGTCCGCACGCAGTACATGAAGCGCGCAGACGACGGCAGGAAAGGTGAAGAAGTATCACGCCGATGCTGCTTCTAATCTTGGAACTAGAAGCGCTCGCAATCTGGTTCTCCATTAAACAGTTTCACCAGTGATACTGGAACTTTAAACTGCGGTTCTCTGCACCCGCAACTCACTGACATCTAAATTAACAGGTGATTTATTTATTTTATTTATTTATTTTGCGTGTTCCTCTCAAATTCCCTTAATTCTCCAAGTTCGTTATGCACACAGGGAGCTCAAAGTCCTTTGCCATACCCCACGCCCCAGCCTGGCTGCAGATTGGACTGCATCTTACAGCCACTTAGTGATGTGTTTTTTATGACAAATTAAAAAGATACCTTTCACATCACAGAAGCTGTAAAGTCTCAAATCAAATAAACAGATTACTACAGTTTTACTTAAGGCTTCCCGTAAAAAAACAAGAAATGCAGTATTTCAGCTTCATAGCAAGTCAGTCGCTAGGCTTTTGCCTGACGATGTGTATCGGAGTCTTTTTTACTCGCAGAACTATCTTTGAAGAGAAAAATCATGTCTTGTGACTTGTCTCATACGTGCTGCTTTCCATCACTAGGAGTCATTTGAATCCACTCTCCTGAAATACTAAACAGCTGCACTGGAAAAACCTGTTTCCCTTGGAGTGACCACCAATTTTCCACTAATAGAGATGTAAATGTATCCTATTGCTTTGTAAGGTTTTCTGTCCGTGGTCAATTACGTATCCGTGTTACCCTGACAGTAATACTCTTTTATAACCAGCTAATGTAAATATTTTTCACATAACATTGCTGACAAAAAAATCAAGGAATATTTACAAGTGAAATGCTCCCAGAGTTTATGCATATAATCTACTTTTTTCCATTATTTTTCACCCCTCCGCGGCATATTTTAGACTTAAGTTCCACTGAGACTGGATCAGGTTTTGTTTTCTCACTGAAAGTAAGCTCACCTCAAAATATTGCAGATAAATAGCAGTGATGAGAAAGTAAAAGGCAGCAGAATTCTTAGCGGAGTTCTGTGCAGGATATATGTTTTCCCAGCCCCATCTTCACCTCAAAATGACAGGCAGGACCCAAGGACATGCCACTTTAGGGAAAACATATGCGGGGATGCCGTGACTAGTTCTACATGGAATCAGCATTTGGCCCAAACTGTTCAATATTATAAATGACCATTTTCCCCTCATTCTTATTACCTAGATATGAATGTCCAAATTCAAGAATGTGCTTTCAAATCCACAGCACTCCAGGGTAATATTAAATGAACTCCATTTAATAAAACACATTCCAAGTTGTTATTTTGATTGGAGCATTAGACTTTTTGTCTTGCAATAAGTAGTTCAGATTTCACCGGGTCACTGAAAATTTTTAAATCGGTCTCTCTTCAAATCGTATTTAAAATACAGACTTAGAGAGCAATGGCATCAGATAACTACACAAAACAGAGATCAGGTGTATAAAGCTGCAGTAAAACTGTAGCTGTGTTTATCTCCTGAGTCAGTGAATGAAATTTTGCCATCCTTCAAACTATACTGATTATCCTTTTCATAAAACATATCACATCAGTTCACAGAGCTCGATCATCCAGGGAGATGATGACATCCTATTTTGTCCTCAGTTCACTAAAATAAGAGGTATTTTGATCACAAATACCTGCTATTATCAATACGCTACCATGATTTCAACAGGACAAACTAACACAGGTAAAGCTGCACACACGTCCCCCTGGCTTTTTTGTTCTGTGACACACTGCATTTGTTTTTAAGTGCTTTGTCATTCAGAACAGAGGCATCCGACAAGTCCATGTTCTGATCCTGGGCAACTGGGGCACTCCCTGGATTCATGGCTATAAGATGCAGTATCTCAACCCCCTGATTCAGCGGGTTTTCCCTATAAAATGCATATGTGAAAATGACAGCAGATTTGCAGAGGACATTTGAATAAATATTTACATACATTTTGAAATATGTATACATTTACATAGGCAGTTCTCCATGCTTGAAACAGGAAAACAAGTGCAATAAACGTGATTAAGATATCAGGGTTCTGGACTAATACATACTGCATTCCCCATTAGAATAACCTATCAGTTAAATGTTTGTTCTCCTCTCTCACCATGCTGCCTGTGTCGAGGTGGCACTCCGAGATGGGGACAGTAGGGTACCAGCTTGCTCAGGCTGGGCAGACCCCAACCCCAGCAGGGCTGGGCTGGCTCCACGAGGGCTGTCCAGGGCCACCCTGTGCCCCACGCACACAGGGATGCCTTGTTGATGTGTGCAGGTGCTGTGGCGCCCGGCAGCGCTGCCTCAGCACTCATTTGGGAAGTTTCTGACGCACGAGGCTTCCCACCCATCACAGATCCCAGCAGACCTGCTGGAGTGGGAGCCCCAAGCCCCATGCAAGGCTCTGGGCAGCACTGCAGGAACAACGGGAGAGCCTTTTCACTTCTCTTTGTGTGCCTCCGTACATGCTTCTCACACACCGAAGCTCTGTGATCAGAGTATCACTCTCGGCTTTTCTTTCTTATATATTTTCACTTTACGTTACTTTCCTTCTGGTGTGACATCAGTGAGAATCAGTGTGGTGGAAGTGGTAGAGCAGCAGCAGGAAAAAATATCTGACAAACAGCAACAGCCTCCCAACACCCCTTTAAAATAATAACGATTTACCAAATGGTTGGGAAGTTGTTATAATTCCTTTTCCAAATTATTGCTCGCCCTTTAGATTAGAAATGAGGCCAGGGTTAGCAATCAGCCATAAATGGTAGGATTTCTGAAGTAGAAGCACTTCTCTGATTGTGAAGTGGAGGCCATTATTGCCTTGATTGGGTCTTTTTTTTTTTTTTTTTAAAGCTTGCTTGATTTGAGGCTGAGAGCGCACATTCACTACTGTACTAGCAGCAATCAGAGCTTTCCCTGCTCTTTTTTGCTCAGCGATTTAGGGTCCACTACTTTGGCACAGCTGCCACCTTTTAGCCTCCATCAAGAAGAGATATTTTTAAGTGAACAGCATTTTGTGTTTGTCTTTTCTCCCTCCACCCCTCTCCTTCCCCACTCTTTTACTCCTTTTTTTTTTGTATCCTTTTATTTTTTTCCCCCCCTTTTTTTTTTTAATGAAAACATTGTGTGAATTTTAATTCCAAGTATGAAGTTGAAAGAAGATAGCTGAAACTGGCTGGGGTATCACCCAGACTCCATGGCACATAACAAATCAGCAGTTACCTGAGAAATACAGATGAAGTGACTGTCTCATATGACTGAAGTCAACCAAATCCATGGATGGACCAGCTCTCCAGGTGCTGCTTTTAAAGTTTTGTTCACCTGAAGACCAGAGTCTGGCTAAGAACTTGTGTTTATACATGTCGTTCCAGAAAGCATCCATGTTAATGGCTCATTATATTTTACAACTCCTCCCAGCTTTGCTCTAGAGATGTACAGCTGTTGTGGGTGCTGGTGATGGGACAAATGCCCAGCGGAGCACCAGGTCTCGCCCCCAGGTTTCACTGCCACTTCCCTGCACAGGCAGCAAGGAGCCAAAGCTGCCATTGAGAGGGCAGCCCAGCTCGCTGCCAGGCCAGCCATGCTCCAATGGCAGCTTGCAGAGCTGCAGAACACACAGGCACTTTTGAGCTAAGAAACACAGAAACACATCTGTAGGAAGTGACAAATACCTACTTTATTTCTTCAATTACTATTGCTCTGATATAGCTGAATTTTGCTTCAGAGTACATTTGCAGGCAGAAACTCTATGTCAACCAACCATATAAAACATAGCTCCATGGTCCACTGGCATACCCCTAAAAGTTTACCCCTAGCAGTTTAGTGCTGAAATGCTTCCAAATCCATGACTGTAACGGCACAATGGGATCTGGGAACGCAGAAGCCAAATTGTACTATGTAATGTAATGCTGCATGAAAAAGGTCGTACTTGCTACTGCATGTGAAAACAGGAAGAGTAGGAATAAAACTAATAATCCTGGGTGCAAGACACTGCAAATACAGCAAAATGGATATTTTAATACACATTTGTAAATTCTTTTCTGTTTTGCAGCCATTTGTTTTTCAAAGTCATCATTTGGAGTCAAAGTCATCAGTCAGTACAACAAGGGGAAAATTAGATGCACACTCAGATCATATTTCAGCCCAATTAGCAAGTTTATGTGAATGAGGTAATGGAAGATTCACTAAAAGAGTTACTTCAGAAAATAGAGGAATCTGTTTCAGCATCATCCAGGAACAAAAGTCATTAGTCAGGCTAACAGTGAATGCACAGTGAAGCTGAAATGTGATGACAGAATTTACTTGCTCTTTTAAACCTACATTCACCATGTGTCACTGCAGAGCACCAGCATACACCTTCCCCTGGAAGTGGTATAGCACAGTGCTGAGGAGAAAGTTGATGTGATTTGTATGTAGTGCTCACCTAAAGAAGCAGTGCCTTTCTGCCAGCCACGCTCACAGCAACATTGCCCAGACGAGCAGGCAGGCAGAGTGGGTCCACAGTACAAAGCAACCAGTGCTGCACTTTGCAGCTCTCCTAGGCTGGGAAGAGCAGTGCCCTGCAAATGCTGCTCAGGCACCCACATTTCCTTCTGAGGCCTCGCAGTGCAGCTGGGCTGGCCCCTCTCTGGCACATCCCCACTTGCCAAGCTTGTGGGTAATCACAAAGGCAACATGCCATTCTCATTTACAAGGAATGGGTAAGGAGCCCCAAGGACTGCCAGAAGGCAAGGCACTGCTGCAAATCCTTGGGAACAAGTAGAGGAAACAGACCAGAAAAAGCCAACTGGATGCACCATGTACAAGTGATGGGGGGAAAAAAAGGCCTTGCTCTGACCAATTGCATTATATACAATTAACAAGTCACGCTCCGAACAAAAGTAAAGGCTCAAAAACACTGTGTTGTATTGTATTTACCTTTAATTATCACTGAGTCCAGACTGAACTGCACAGGACTATAACATGAAAATACCAAGGCAGGACAAAGACAGAAGAGCCTTTGGCTTTAATTCACTAAGCATTTATACTAGATATTGCTAACATAACTCTCAAGGTGACAACTGTTTTATTCCCAATTGACCCCAGCACTAAGAATCAAGCCCATTCACCCACTCTCCTTGTACTAAGTTAACCATGCCTAGCTGCACTCGCCCAGCTGAGCTGCTCACCTCATCTGCACAGTTAATTACATATATTCTGAAGTGTACTGCAAGGAGCTTCACCTGATCTTCATGCCCACACTCACAGGTGAAGCTTTTGTGCCCGCTGAGGCAGCGGAGCAGCTAAGCTCCACACCAGCTCTGGAGATAGACAGGCAGACCCACACAGCAAAGCGGAGCAGAGCAAGGTGGCGAGCTGCTGCCAGGCTTCCAGAGGTGGTCAGGGACTTTGCTATGGGTAAAGGCTTGGGAAATCAACAACGGAGCTCTATCCATTATTAGCAGCCTTATGAGTTGTGCTAATGCATCCATTACATTTGGGCCAATAGAAACAGAGAAGAAAATATTATGGAAAATGACGCAGAACACAACCCATGTCCACCTCTCCTATCTAAGCTAATTAAAATGGCAAGCAAGTTTGGCATAATGAAGACAAAGTCAGTCCAATCCAGAAGCGGAAGCCCAGCTGGAAAGACGCCCCAGACTGAACACCCAGCCCGTGGCATTCCAGCACCAGCCAGCAGTGGGGCCCCTCGGCTGCCCTTCTGCTGCAGCAGCAGCCACTGCAGCACAAGAGGCTCGCCCACTGCCCGGCCACACACAGCAGCACTGGTGCCATCATCCTGCCATGCTCCTGCTGCCCCAGTCCTGTGCCCTGACCAGTTGCTGCCATACCCCACGGGGTCCTGGATGTAAGCCCTGGGTGCATGACTGAGCGTGTCTCCCTCCCTGCCTGTCTCTGCTGATCTGGCTCACCATTTCAACCCTTTGGCTGTGGAGCAAGTCTCTGTTTTATTTGCAAGTAAATCTTGAAGTCATTTGTAAATTATTTTGGCTGTGCTAAGCAAGTACATTGATGAGTAACTGTGCCATGCAAAGGTTACATGCCACAGAAAACTTACTTCAGGATAACTTATACCTTTAAAAAGCTGTACTTAAATGAGGTTTCTCTTTCACGTTGCCAGAGGCAAGATCAGATCTGAAAAGCCAGATTAAAAAAAAAAAGGAAAATTTAGAGATGTAATCACGTATAGTATCTTAGGGGCCCCCTAGAGACAAACAGAGAGAAAATATGGTTTCTCATCTTCCACAAAACATAGCTTTCACTTATCTTCCTTTTTGCAGTGGTGTAAAGGCCAGTGAGGAGGGATGAGATAATGGTTACAAAAAGGCGTGTTTTTCATAGCATAGACTAGAGATTGGCACAAGGCTGAACTTCCCCCTCATGGACCTCATGTTAAGTGCAAGTTTAAATAAATGTGAATTCTGGGTGGGACAAGAAAGAAATCATTCTGACAGGTTTGTTGCCATTTTTAAGAAAAGGCTGCTTGAAGCTGCTGAGTGGATAGGGGTGCTAAAACAAGCCATGTGGAAAAGATGTCAGAGGGCAGAAAGTGGCAAGTGTCGAGTTTGCAGACCATTCCTGCATTGCTCACATATTGTCACGTTCCCACAATGTGACATGATATTACTTTGAAAAATGAAAAAAAATCTAAATTTTGAACAGCTGTCTGGTTAACACTTCAGCCCAAATGAAATCTTGGAAAAAGCAGCAGTTATTTATCTGGTACAATTATTTATTATATTTCTAGGGATTTTCTTTCAAAATGCATATTTCAGGAGAGATTTTGTTAAAAACAGACATTGAAAAATGCCAGCTAGTTACCGTCATCTAGCAGCATACTCAGTAGTTTTGTCCAGGTCTATTTTCTCAGCTCTGAGAAAGGTTTGCCAGTCTGGTGACATGCAAGATCCATACATTTCTCTTGTATGTTAGCTAGTTTTATCTACTGCAGGGAGTTGCTATGCAAGCATTATCAAAGGGAAAGGAAATGACCCATCTTACATATGTGTAGTCATTTTCCTTGAACAGAAAAAAAAAATACCCTTAACTTCCAGCAAGGCTTTGTGGCTCTAGTTACCATAGTGAGCTGGCAGGCAGAGGCCGGGTAAAGCTCTCTTGATCAGCCATGAGGTCTGTCGCATTAGAGAGGAATGCATGTTTTTATTTCCTCCCTGAAGTCTAAAGTTGAATGCATTTGACTGCAAGGGTTCAGAACTGTCACTTAATATTATCAGCTACATCTACGGTATGTCCAAGCAACTCCCCAAGCCCCCTCCCAAAAATTAAGAGGGGCAGAGCGTGTGCACGCGCTGCAGGGTGGTAGCATGTCACATGTCCTGTAACAGAAAGGGATAACCATCTTTGTACAAACTTGACATCTATAAATTGATTACATAAGTGGGCAGTGGTGGTCCTTTCAAGTATGCTCCTTTTGTTTCAGTTTTACAGTAAAATTACCAGCAGCAGTTTACAATTAAGGGAAATAATAATAACTGCATATGCTTTCATCTGCACATACAATTACAATAAACTGCATGCTTTAATAGGATTGTGAAAAATCTGTGTTTGACCCATACAAAAAAGTAAACATTCTTGTTCTGGATACTATATCATTATCACAACAAAGGGAAACTCCTGAAATCTGATGATTTAAACATCTGGAGAATGTTAATCACTTCAAAATGACGGATGTTTTTTATTTTAGCTTTTGACAGACACACTCCTTTCATAGATACATGATTATTTACATAAATTACATCACCAATGGGAAAAAAAATCCAAAATAACTTCAAAGGATAAAGAGCTTAATTAAAAGGAGACTTTTATTTTTCTTCTCTTGTAGAGCTTAGAATAAACAGAACAATTTTCAAAGTGAAAAGGTAACTCCAGTGTTTTAAATATGACACAGTTGTGCTTTAGGTTTTTACCCCACGTGCAGGGCTTTGGAGGTGCACTTTAAAATAGAGCTACGGTGCAGTAACAAGCATTGCAACAGAGAAACAGGCTAAACCACTGCCTCAACGGGCAGAGTGTATTATGACACAGGCACGAAGTCAACCTTTAGTTTAGTTCTTTAAGCACTTCAAGTGCACAGGTATGTTCTGATACTATTCTGATCTCTGTCTGCCTGCAGGCCTGACTGTTCTCTTATCATAAATTTCATATAAATACACAGCCACTTGCTTCAGCACAACTACTCTCAATCAACTCATTTATTTTTATATATGTATTTGTGGAGCAGTATCACGTTCACCAAAAGCAGGATCAATGAGACCTGCATCAGGTCCTTCAGCCCCCTCCCCCAGTGCTATACATCAGGAAACAAATTCCACATCACAGCCACTGAGCGGTTGTGAGAACAGACTCGGCTGCACGGTTTGAGCATCCAACTCTTTTTAAGACAATTTCAAAGAATGCTGCAGGAAGTAAAGGAAGGGAAGGTGCAGGGAAACTTGCATTGTGTAATGTTGGCAGAGAAGTATGACCACTTTGGATACAACCTGGTAGTTGCTGGATTTAATACAAGAAGTTTTGGGGACCACCAGACATTTCAACATTATGTTAAAAGGATAGCTATGCCCATTTAATTCATCGTCACTGGGCCAGTCAAATTTGTAAGAGTTGAGGAACAGCCAGAATTGGACAAATCACAGAAAAGAGAAAAGGGAAAAAAGAGAAGGGAAAAGGAGAAAAAAAGACAGCAAAAAGCTGTGCTTGGCCGTGCGGGGGGCGGTGCTCCCACAGTGTGTGCCTCTGAGCAGCCGCACGCTGCCTAACACTGCCTGGCAGACCTGCCCCAATTTAGCTGATCCACTACAATTTCCTCCTACACTCTGAGCTGATCTGCAAGCTGACCTTAGACAATTTGTCTTCTTTCTGGGAGAAATGTCATCCGAAAGGAAGCTATTAAGTCAAGAAGGTAATTCTGCAAGAGCAGTCCACTGTATAAACAGAACTTGACCTAAGGTAATTTATTTCTAGTCCTTCACAAAAGAACTTAAGAGAGATGATCAATATATTTCAGAATCTAAATATGTCAATAAAAACAGGAATGTAAGAACTTTAAACAATATTTATGAGAGGCTGTCTTCAATATTAGAAGCTTAGAGTTCTCTTCAGTTTCTCAAACAAATCTGAAAAGATTTTGTATCTGCATTTCACAGGATAAACATCTCTGGATAGTAGAGTTCAGCCTAAAGTTTTGCTGACCAAGTATCTGTCATTTCATTTCCTTCACAAATGTATTAAACTACTCTGGCGCCCCCAACACCTAACACTTAATGACAAAGGTTGACTACTTACTGCCTTAATTCTTAAATAACTTTTAGAGACTACTAAAAGTTAGAAATAATTAAAAAAGAGAGATAAAATACTGAAAGAAATATGAATTCCTGCCTTACAGTGTTGAAATCAATGAGCCTGGAGTGCAGGAAGAAGCCTATCTTCATTATTAATGCTTTCCTGATATTTTGCTTTGCCGAAACCAAAGTGATTTCCTTATCTAAGACATTCACTAAGACCAACCACCAACTTTTTCCTCACACGCAGCATACCAGGCGGACCACACTGACACCCAACAGCTCACAGAATGAAGCCAAGTCCCTGCTGAAGGCGGGGAAGCCATCCGCACATCAGTTCCTCCAAGCACAGCTACTGCTGTCCTAGCAGGGTCATGTCCGCCCCAGGCTGGCCATTGACAGTGCCTGTCCTGCAGATCACTTTGTCCTGCTCAGAAGCCACCTGTCTGTCCAGGCACATCTTCAAGAAGCACAGATGACAAAACTAACAAGCACTGTGCTCAGGGTGGTGCCCACAGCTGTCAGGAAGAACTTGCCTCAACATCCCAGGCCATTTCTCATTTCCACTTCCCCAGTGCCAAACATGGCTCTCAGCTCCAGCCATGGTTACTTGGAACCAAGTGAGCTCACCTCGCAGGAAACCAGGGAGGTGGATTAAATGAATCCAACACTTCTCTACACCGATTTTGATAAAGTTCAGAGGTATGAAGGCAGGAAAATCAGCAAAGTAAGTTCTGCCAAGAGACACCTGGGAACAACCTCAGAAGTGAGTGGGTTATGTTTTGTAGGAGGAGGAGAACCCAAATGTGGTTTTTGGTAAAACCATGGGTGGACAATGTCATCACAGTTTCAGCAGTGTGCACAGGAATGATGTCACAGGTTCTACATCAGATTCACTAAAACTCTCTTCTTGTATATTAAGTATATGAAATGGTTAATTGTATTTAGAAAGCACATGACTTCCCAAGCTATAAAGAGCAGCTCTCCCTTTCTTGCCTGGTATTTACACTTACATTAAATAACACACTTTCTAGAAGTACCAGTATTTGAAGTTCAAGGAACCTAGCAATATCAAATGTTTCCTTAATGGCTGCACCTGGGTCTACATGAGCTCATTGTATACACCTACACCCAAGTTCAAAAGAACTGGCCGTTCTGTTTGTTTTCACCAGCAAAACATGAATATGTGTCTGACAAACTTAGAATCTGCTTTTTGTTCTTGCTCTTGTCATCCAGAAGGGATTTTACAACATACTGCAGGCTCTTCAAAATCTACTTGAAAACTACAAAACAGAATGAAAAGACAACTCAGTTTGCTAACTTTGGACCACCCCATTGCTTCTGGTTTCCCCACCATCAACTGGAAAGACTTCTTTATATTTTGTGCCAGAGAAGTGAGTCTGTTTCTTGGCATTATTTGTACATTCTTCCCTCATTCCACATTTTCCACTTGAAATTGCAGTTTTTTTTTCACAAGGGGTTCACTTTTTCTGCCTGAAGCCAAAAAAAAAAAAAACCTTCTGTTTCCTGTCCAAACTTTATTCCTGACATAGTGCAATAAGCTTTTGGTAGTTTGGGGTATATTTCTGGTGGAATGACTCATATCATGCAGATACTTTTGCAGTCTGGAACAGAGTGCAAACCTTCCTTTAACAAACAACATATTGCTAATAAGCCTTACTGGACCTAGCTCGGTATAACTACAAGCCAGGTACTACAGACTCACTTCTGGGCACTTCCCCAGGAAAAAAAAAATATATATATATATATATATATATTATATATATTTATATATCACATCTCTGCATTCTGGGTCTGGCTGCAAGACAACTTTTATATGATGTATTAAGCAGCATATGGGGCACAGGGAGACAGATGCCAGGGCTGCCCCATGCACTGTCAGATGAGCTTTTTCAATGGCCAAAGAGGCAACGCCCATCCTGCCTGTGTCCTTTTTCACTTGTTGTGACTGTTGCCTCTACACAGCATCAAAGCCAGGGACAGAGCTACCCACAACAAGGATCAGAACATCACCTCAAGCCTACCTGACAGTCAGGACAGTAGTCCCTTGTCAGGTTGCCCTTGCACTGTTTTCAAACAGTTTCTTAAGTCTATTTTAAGACAATGTTTTTCTGTGTTCCAGTTAGAGAGATGGAGCTGCTCTTCCTAAAAACACTCCTCCAAAAGATCAAGCCACTTCCTCTCCAAGTCAATTATTATCCTCCACTTTTTTTCTCCATTGACAGTGTTCTACATATTCAGGAAGCCCAATCCAGGCATTTTTTGTCAACTCTCCATTACACAATCCATTTTTTTCATAACAAACTTCACTTGTGCCTGTGTACAAGCATTCAAAGTTCAAAGACAGGAGAAATGACACAAAAAAAATTGTTAAGTAACTAATTTTTGGTCCTTAGAATGAAAATCTGGTTTCCAAACAGCTCTTCTCATTCATTGCTGTGATGTCAGGCCAGAAGCTTGATCCTACTTTGCAGAGAAGCAGAAACCCCAGGCCTATGTGAGTACACACAGAGGAGCACTGTGGGGATGGAGAGTCCTGGTGCATGTTGGGATGGTCAGTGATGTTTTTAGTCCCATCCCCCCTACCCTCCAAAAACAAATAACAAAATAAAATAAAATGAAACAAAACAAAACAAAAACACCACAAATCTATTTCTGGGGTTCCACCTTTCTCCAGGACTAGCAGACTTCAAAGTAGCCAAACTTTGTCATGGAGTCCTGGCAATCCCCAAGGTCAGCTATGCTCAGTAAGAACGTGAACCGCATTCATGTTTTCCCTCCATTGGCCCTCACATATTTGTGTCAGTGGCTAATTTATTGCCCTCAACCACAATAGCTTCCAGTGGGACTTCTCTGGCTTGTATGACTCGGGAAGGTTATTTTATTTACCAACAAAAGTCATCATTTAAAGAAGTTTGCACACAGTAAGTTGCAACAATGGCGTTAACAGGTCAATGAAGCAGAGCTCACCCAGGAAAGGTATAATCAAGTCACAAAATCATAGAAACACAGAATGGTTTGGATTAGAAAGGACCTTAAAGATCATCTAATTCCAACCCCCCCGCCATGGGCAGAGACACCTCCCACTAAGACCAGGTTGCTCAAAGCCCCATCCAACCTGGCCTTGAATGCTTACAGGGTTGGGGGGCATCCACAACTTCTTTTCTCACCACCCTCTGAGTAAGGAATTTCTTCCTTATATCTAATCTAAATCTACTCTCTGTTAGTTTAAAGCCATTACCCCTTGACCTATCACTACACTCCCTGATAAAAAAAAAAAAAAAGTCCCTCTCCAGCTTTCCTTTAGGCTCCCCTTATGTATTGGAACGTAGTTATATGGTCTCCCCAGAGCCTTGTCCAGGCTGAACAACACCAAGTCTCCCAGCCTGTCTTTGCAGGAGAGGTGATCCAGCCCCTTGATCATCTTCGGGGCCCTAAGTCATAGATACTGGGCCCTTGTAATTTCTTGAAAGAGGCAGGATATCCCAAGACTCAGAGCTGAAAGCATCACACAAAATGACATCTAAAATGGACAGTGAAAATCACCCTTGCTGAAAAACAGCACCATAGCAAAAGGCACGGGTGTCCCCTGAGCAGACAAGCGCTAACAGAGCCCGCTCTGTGCAACTTCCCTGCACAAACCGCTCACAGTGGGGGATGAGAATGCCAAGTCCCAGGACCGCAAAGCTTGTTTCAGAGAAGGGCTCACCTATGCACAGCTGCCAGCACTGTACACATTATTGTCCGGGAAAGGCCAGAGTCAGATGTCCCAGTTTGGTGCATTTGTTTGCTCATACTGGTGAACAATCTCAAAAACATGAAAGAAAAAGGCACAGAACAGTAAGCAAGCACCCTGCCCTGCCCTGCCTCACCTGGGAGCACTAGGACTCCTCTCTCTCCCCCCAGGTGTAGGGCAGGAGCCTGTTTCACCTGAGCCAGGTTTTGTTTCTCTACCCATCCAGAGCCCCTTCACCTCTCAAGAGGCATCACTAGCATCACTTCTGCACCTGGGGATTTAAGTGCATACAAATTTTTGGTGGGTTTAAGAGATCACAACTGATTTCTCTGAGACTTGGGACTGTCTGACCCCCATACCAAAAGGCAGCATGTGGGCTTTTAGGCTCTCAGTCTGAAAAAAGGAAAAGAGGAGCAGTCAAATCACATGCTGACAAGGTCCGTGCAGGAGCCTTTTCGGCAACCACCATAGAGAAGTAAGGACTGCACCCCCGTCTTCAACAACACAGTTACAACACAGGACTGAATCCAGGATAGTTATGATCACAGGGCTGGGACGTGGCAGCATCTGCAGAGCCATGAGACCCTTTAAAAGGTTCAAAGACAAAGGAGCACATTTTCCCTTTTGAATGGGTGTTGTGGCCAATACTGCTCATTAGCATTAAGATCCCACAAGACCAGGAGCTCTTGGTGGTGCAGCAGTGCCACGAATGGCTTAGCATCAGCAGGTGAGCAATGAACAGGAAGGACAACAAAATGAGTACAGGACAGAGAAAAAGCACCAACAGAGAAAATAACAAACTGCTTTGCAACCCATGAGGCCTTGTAGCAGGAGCAGAAGCAATGCCAGGGCCAGTAACACTTCCAGCTACTGTGCAGGACCCATAGGGCTGGCGCAGCCATGGCACAGCTGTCAGTCCAGTTCCTAGGCAGTGACTCCTGCGTGCTCACACAGCAGCACTCGCTCAGGCTCCACCAAGCCTGAACCAAAAATAGCTCCAGGATCCAGATGCATTTAGAGCTAACTTACAATGAAATCCTCATTATGTTATCCCTGAAAAAGACCTCATTGAGGCTGCCAGGAGAAGAGCTCCTGAGAAATCAACTCAGTGCTGGTGCACAAGGACAGACTATCACTGGCTGTGGCTGGCTCTTCAGCACACAGTGAAGAGCCAGCACGAGTCCGGCCACCACAGCCAGCAGCAGAGGCAGCTTCCAGACAGTAGCTGTGGTGGGAACCAGCAGAGCTATGCTCCCTCTTGGACAGACACCACACCAAGTGCCCCAACCAAGCCGAAATGCTCGCACAGCTGGCAGCTCTGCTCCCAAACCCACACAGCTCACACTGTGCTCAAAACAGCAGCATGAGACACAGGGAGCAGCAGGAAAACTACTGAAATGAGCTGTTACTCTGCCCTGTGGGGTAGAAAAAATAACAAAACAAAAATACAAAAACACAAACAGTTGCTGGAGCTCGGAGTGAATTACAAATAGCAAATACCAGTCCCCCAGCAGACTCATGTCTCCTCCTCAAACCCTCCCCACCACCAACAGTGCTGCCAGAGTCTAGAAGAAAACACAACTATACATAAATGAAAAGCCAGTCTCTCAGAATTTAGTAAAAATGAAGTAGAATGAAAAAAATAGAATCACACGTTCAGTAAAATATTGTGTACAAAAATTAAGAATTACAAGAAATTGAAAATCGGTTCCTACTCCAATAGCTGAATGCAAAACCAACTTTTTATTTGTTCGTTATAGAGATGTATTTTTAGTGATGTGTGATTACTATGGAGCTGCATATCAGATATGCCTCATTCTTCCTACAATTGACAGCAACCATTGGTGGTTCTTACTATTATAGTAATTATTTGGAATTGTTATTACTGTTGTGAATGTAAGGAGATTAAACTAGCACACAAATTAAATGAAAAAAATGCATTGAAGAGATCAGAAGTCAAATCAGAGATGACAGGTATAAGAAATACTACCTCTCTGGAAACGATGTTGATCTTCACAGCTAGGAATGTGGCACTTCAAAAACGTTTACTCAGCAGTTTCCTTTTTAAAACAAGTTTAAAATATTATAGTTAGAGCTGGGTGAAAAACGCTCAGTCAAATAATTTCAGGTTGGTGTTCATAAATTCCATTATAGTTTAGCAAAAGCATAAAAAATCCCACACTAAAAATTGTTTTTTTTTTTTTCTTTTCTTTTTCTCCAGCTTTTTATTTCAATAACAAAAAAAAATCTCAACCTGATTCCAGTTATTTTCTGGTTTGACACTGAAGCAAACAGGGCTCTGACTCAAACTGACAAATGTTTCTTTTCGGATAACTTGTTTGCCAACATCTCACATCATGGCTTCCTTCCCTGCAGTGGGTCCAATGCAGGCAGGAGGGCCCTGAAGCCACGCTGCTGCTACCAGGCAGCCCCCTGGGCACTCGTGGGGCTCCCCAGGCCAGTGCGGGACGAGGAGCTGCGAGACCCTAGGGAGAGCCCCCTGCCCAGGCCCCCTGCTCACTGGTGCAGGGCTCATGGCAGGTGGCCCGCTCCCACACAGCCATCAGCAACTGCAACCCCACTGCAGTGCAACACAAGATGTTTGCACTTTCATTGGGGCCCTGCGGTTGAAGGCAGCAGTGAGTGCACCCCAGCACAGCAGCCAGGAACCCCCACAGGCACAGAGCCCATCCACGGAAACGCTTCTCTGCCAGGGACAGACCCCAGTCCTGGGACATGCGTCCCACAGAGCGTCCAAGCTCATTTCCTTCCAGTTTCATCCTTCCTCTGTGGCCCATGTCACACCTCATAAACAGCCAGCCTGGGAGAGCAAGAAAAACAGCTAAGAGTTCTCACGCAGTACTCCCACTCACAAAATAAGAGTCCACATCAGATAAATGCAGTCTGCATAGAGACATGTGCTAGCAGAAGCACTGCGGGCATTGTGGGGCACATATGCCCATGGAAGCTGGGCTCCTTCCAGTCCCACCCGTCACTGCAAAGGCCACACTTCAGCCAAATTAGGTACCCTTTGCTGAGTCACATTGATTTTGCATAGCACAAGCTCTTCTGTCCTCTTCTTGCTCTCCAGGCATCAATCTCAGTTGAGATGGAAATAATAAGCCTCCAGCAAAGGCCCAGTATGTTCCTGAAAAACATCTTATATCCCTATGACTAGCTATGACTGAGGTGGAATTTAAATTGCCGAAGAAAAGTTTCAGTATAGAAACACTCAGGGACAAGCTTCCAGCTCTACACTACCCTGGCTTACACAGACTTTTCACCAGGTGTAGAGGGTGTGTGGCTTGTCCTCCTGTCCTTCAGAAACACCAGTTGTGCAAAAGAAGTGTTCCTCATTGTCAGTTCCAAAATCTTTTCTGTGTAACAAGTAGACTGTTCCCTGCAAGCTACTTTTAAAGATACTTTTGCTATCCAAGGAGGCATAAAAGCCAATTCCTCACATCTTCACTGTCTCACATTCTCATTAATTCCTGTGCTGTTTCTGGCAACCTTTCCTCTTCCTTCCTGATCAGGTGAAAGAACAGCTCTAGTATTTTCCCCAAAATTAAAGAGGCTTATTTTCCCCTACATTCAAATACAGGTCATCCACTGTTATAAATGAAAAACTCTGGCTGAAGAAAGTAAAAAAAATGTCAAGCAACATAATATTTTCTGACTCATTTGTGCTTCAGAGCCTGAAACAATGACTGGTCTAAAACTCTTGGGCAGTCTGACTTGGCAGGGGCCCTGTCAACTCCTCCAGTTTCTTCTTCTCCAAATTCACAAAATGCTGAAAAGGAAACAGGTTACCTCTTAAGCAGTTATTAAGCAGAAAAATACTATGAAGTAGAGCAGCGTCCAAAGCCCCATCAAGCGTCAGCATTCTGGCAAGCGTGAAACGCAGAGCATGCAGAAAGAAGCCAGGTACCTTGGTGCCTCCTTTAACCAGCCAAAAGGCAGGGTTAGATGAAGTTTCCAGGTGACAATCCCCCCCCCAAAAAAACAGATATTTTTCACACAACATCCACTTCTGCTGAGGAACTTAGAGCTGCTGGGGCTCTGGATGACCAATACCTTCACTTAGGTTCAAAAAGCACATATGTGCTTATGTACAAGAAGAATACATCACAAGCTGTCAAACTTGAGAGAAAACTCTCAGTCCAAGATTCTCCATCACCTCAGCACAGAATTTTTCTGAAGGGAAAAAAAATCCTTCATAACCAGAAGATGGACTAAAGGCAAAACCAAGAGCAGAACATTTCACAATCAGTTTCATGAACCTGCAGTGTGGTGGAGTCTGAGCGAAGTATGCTTCCACAGAGACAGAGCCTGGAGTTTATACCAAAACACTTCCCCTGCTTAGGGCATTGTTTGAGTAAACTGAGGATAGATGGTGGTTTCCAGTGGGATATCAAGGTTTAATTATTTGACTGAGAATGGACAACTGGAGCAAGCAAGAGTAAACTGCAAAAAGAGTTTCCTAGATATATGAATAGACATGAATGCTAACAAAAAATTATATCAGATTATGGCAAGTATAGCAGACAATAGTTTGCTGTATTGTCTCATTCTTACTATAGGCAGCACTGTGACCTTTGGGGATTTTAATAAATCATCTCCTGATGACAATACGAGTAAATGAGAGTAAAACAGATTTATGATTATAGCTGAGGCCCAGTTCTTGGGAAATTTGACATCTATCTTCAGTAGCTCTCCTGTAGAATCCATGTGACCTTAATTATATAACCCATTTTTTGTGCTGTGCTTTTCCCATCTTTCGACAGAGCAAACTACAGTTGCCCATTGTAAAATGAGCTTTAATCTCAAAGGGTGACTGGAATACACATAAAGCAGCAGGTAAAACAAGTCCTAATAAAAACTGCAGTACCAGACACCCTATCTCATCTAGTTCTCTTGCACCAGCACAGTGCTCTGTGAAGATGATTTCAGAACAGAGTTTGGTTAGCTGCATTGCAAACATCAGGTATAAAAACTTCTCAATGGCACCTCTGAGGTAGGCTGAGCCCTTAACAAAGCATATCCAAATCACAGTGTTACCTGAGGACTTGTTTTTATTTGCATCCACAGTCTTGGGAAGGGTGTTTATGTATCTCAATAATGAACAGAACCACTTTCAGTGTTGTGATTCAAGACCAATCTGAAGATTTGACAGGTCAATTAATAAAAACAAACTCTCAACAGAATTGAGGATGCCCTCTGCAAGAGGGATATCAGGATTAGGAAAGAACATAAGCAGATTTATTTTCTCATTGAAATGATGTTACCTTGAGAAGAAATTTAAAATGTATTCAGGGAGATACCATATCCTGATAGGACAGCTTATAAAAGGGTTAGCCACAGAGGCTTGATTCTGTTCTGCTTGTCAGTGAGAAGTAATTGCCACCTGCAGTGAAACCTTCATCAAGACTGTATAAGTCACCAAAGTCCCAAAAAGGTGTCCATGAGAGCCTGAATTCACATTTTACTTCATCCCTTGCTGGGAATAAGTAACATACTCTTGCAACAGACTTACAAAAGAGGAGTTCTTGAAGAGGGAAGGGGAAGAAGGGTCAGGGGATGCTAAAGTAGCAAATTGCATGAGATCACTTCTGGCTTTTGTAAGGTTTCCTTTTTGGAAACTGATGTGAGACTGCCAGGCTCAGAGACATGGAGGTAACTTGCCCCCAGGGAGAAGCAAAGGCAAATTCAAAGGAGAGGATGAAAGAAAGAAAGGGTGTCTGGGATAAGAGGGCATTGCTGAAGAGACATCACCATGAAATAACCTTTGCGCCCATCTGCGCTACCGAGGGTTTGAATGGTCCCTCTTGCTGTCACCCCGCAGGGGAACTTGAGCCAGGTCCACATCAGCTTTGCTGGTGCACAGACTCATTCAAGGGAAGACACCAGCAGACGCACGGACAACAGCGAATATTGTCATAGTCCTGCTCTGGAGAGCCAGGTGTCTGTGGGGGACCCTGGTGAGAGGCTGTCCCTCAGAAGAACAGATGGGGAGCACTGCCCTCACTCAGCCTCAGGGAGCACAGGGGAGAGGAGACAACCTGCTTGTCTCCTCATAGAGGTTTCCCAGCTGGGAAAGCTCACGGCCACCCAAGAGGAGACAAGGTGGCTTTGTCCTCTTACAGGTACTCAACACTGGTGCAACACATGGCAATGCCTTTGCACCAACAGCACTGAGCACATGTGGACACAGGTATTAAATAGAGAATGGTCTGAGGTTTCTGCAACCTCTCCAGGAAAATTCCAGCTGGAGTTAGAGACATTTATGGAAATCTTAGTGGATAGCTATCTGTGCTTTCACAGACAAAACCTAGCCTGGAAAGATCTAGCAGTCAGACACTTGTAAATGGTATTTTTGAGCTGCAAACAGTGACTGATATTCAAAGGTAACAAACCTAACACTGCAAATCCATTATTACCAGCTATTCAATGTAGATGTAAATAGTGTAAGCTTACACCTTTCATGCCACATTTTTACTCAATATCTGCCAAAGATTGGAGCCAAAATACTGTCAAGACTCTGTTCTTTTCAGGTTTGCTTCTTTGAGAGATAATCAGAGGGAAAAACATGACCAGGACTCCTTTAAACAAACTAAAAAATATGCAGTCTTGCAAATGAATAGAAGAGAAATAAACAGAGTGAAAGGAACTGTCATCAAGATCCCAGAATCCCAGCAGTCACAGTGATGTGAACAATCCTCCAGCAATCTTATAGCTGCATAAAAAGCAGACAAGCTGCAGGCAATATCACTAAGATGATTACTCAGTTCCTCTTGGAAGTTTACATCCAGTTCATGTCTCTCATGCCCGGTGCTCCATGTTCTGCAACAGGTAAAAGGGAACTCAGCCACGCGTTCCCTTCTTAATTACAAAACCATCCCTTTCCAGCCATTCCTGGATGGCTTAATCAGAGTAGGAGTCTGAGCAAAGATGACAGATGAATGTGAGCATAATAAATACCCAGAGGTTAATTTGAACCTTTCCTCTGCACTCCATGACTGTGAATTCCTGCTACAATCAGCCAAAGCAAAACACCCAGCCGACCCAGTGGAGGTCTGATCATGATCCCAAGACTTGGGCAGCACTTTGCATTGCCATAGAAGCTGTACAACTCACCACACTTGGTATATTTTTCCTTATAAAACCCCTAAGAGGTAACAATGTGCACCACTTCGCAGAACGTGAACTGAGGCACAGTGAGTGACTGGACAATTTGCCTGAGGGGACACAGGAAGCCACAGGGGACACAGCAGGAAATTGAACGTTAATGTCCAAGTCTTTGGCTCCTTCTCCAAACACAAGACCATTCTCCACACCTAATCTGTGCTCAAAGGCATGTGCAGTCCAGCAAGAAAGAGCAGAAAGCAGAGGCACAAAAATGTTTAAAGCTACCCTCTAGCTGTAACAATCAGTGATCCAGTTCAGATTACTCTGACATACAGCCTGGATGTATCCTAGCTTAAAAACAAACAACAAAAAAAAATGCTTCTGAAGAAGGACTACAGCAAGAAAAGCAAAGGGGAATTTTGCCCATATTCAGAATAGTCCATCAAAGATCCATTATCACTCACAGCACAACACTCAGTATGAAACCAAGATCTCCTAGCAGGCTGACAATGGAGTGTCCCAGGCCCTTTTCCACCAGATAAGGAAAGACAGCTCTCTATTTCATCACTCAGTCCAAAACCCGTGGGTTCAGAGGTATTTAATCTCTTTGCAGTGTGCCTCAGCTTTTTCTTTACCAATGATGACTGTTCAATAAAATGTTATAACTGCAACTTTATATCCACAAAATAAATCAATTCTGAACTGCACTGTCTAAGTATGTGAGTATTCTGGCAACCAATTGAAAACAGGTTCCTCCTGATAGCTCCATGGCAGCAAAAACTATGACAAACTGAGGAAGATATATTCAGAAAGTAAAATCTCACACCAATGCTCATATGGAAATGATTTTTTTTCAAAACACTGTACTATTGCAAAGCCATCCTAATAAACAGGAAGGTCACGATAGTCATGGCATCCTCTGTAAAATTCGATTTATGCAACACTTCCAGCTGCCAGGTCCCTATTCAACTCTCAGTGTTAAAAGTTAAAATTAACAGCCGAACAAAACAAGTCATCCTCAGTTACCATAAGTCATTTCTGTTGGTTCTAAAACCCAGGAATTGGGTATACACTCCTGAGTGCTGCAACCCTCTCTATTGAGTAGTCCCCTGCATACCAACACAGAACATTGCATACGTGCTACTTACAACATTAAAAATGTATTAGTTTTGTTAGTTACTACTAAGGCTGTAACTAACAAACTTGACCTGTGTTGGTTTTTCAATGCAAACATAAAAGCATTATAGCTTTGCTAAAGGACACTACAAAGAGCAATGGAATTAACAGTAAAAAAGAAAATAACTTCCTGTGGTTACCCGCAGTAGAATGTATGCAACATTACAAAATCCATCTTAAAAAGTTGCTATTCACACCTGAGCCCTGAAAAGATAAGTTACAGGACTCAGCACATCTCTTCAACCTTCCCTGTTTGAGAGCAGTGATCCTGAAGAACTGGCAAGTGCTACTTCAAAGATGACAGTTCAGCCTATACAAGAAGGATTCCACTAATTTAAACACAGATGCACACAGTTCCTTTGTCTGTGCTCTTGAAAAAGCAAGGTACCTATAAGCATGAGTAACAGTATTTTCATGTGAATTTTCTCCTTTTCTTGGCTCTCTTCAGACTCACTGACTCACAGAAGGGTGATTTCTTTTCTAAGACTATCTGGAGACTGTGTCATATTGCCAGGAGAGGAACACAGCCAGGTCAATAACGCTATCTCAGGGGCTCAGTATTTAAAGAAAACTTGGCTCCTCATTCACTATCTTTAAAAGTTCTCTAAGTGAACTGATAAACGATTCTTTTTCTACATATAAAGCATATTAAAGAGGTTTCTTGATCTAACTCTCATTCTTAAGACTTACATAAAGCTGTGCTTGGATGTCTTACTGAAGTCATTTTTTGGATTATAATCTTCCATCAAAATCAACACATTAAGTAATACAAGTTGTTAAAACCACCCATGATAACTTAAAAAAATGCAAATTTTTCAGTTTAGGAGGACATACATTGATCTTGAGAACCTCTTGGAGCTGCATGGGATATTTCTCTGCCTAGAGACAAAGCTGTGATCAAACACACAGAATTAGCTTCATATACAGGAGCAATTCCACAAAAAAAAAATCACAAGTGAAAGCTAAGCTCTGTCCACTTGGAAATTACATAAATATTGTGATGATCAAAAATTATAGAAGAGAGATACTTTGATGTACTTACTTGTGGAACTAAATAAACATTCAGCTAGCATTGAGCAAGATGAGAGAGCTGACCGCATTTAAGTGGTATTGGAGGATCAAGAGGCTGTCGGAGAATACCTGAAGCTATCAGCTAGACAAGCCAGTTGGGAAGAAGCATTCTGCTCCTTCTAGCACTCCAGCTTTTTGTGCTGGGAGAATTGTTCGGCTGTTGTCATGCCAATCATCCTTTTGGTTTGCTTACCCTTAGACAAGACATTTTATCTGTTCTTAATGGCTTCTCATCCAGGAAAGAACATAGGCACATGCTTAACCTTAAGCACATGCTTAAGTCCCACTGAAGCAAGAGGAAAGCATGTGACCTGGCTTAAGAGTCACTGCCAAAACAAGGAGACTGATTGGAGTGGTCTGGGAAACACCTTTGTGTTTTTGCATAGACATAAGCACTGGCTGACTCCATGGCAGGGAAGGGTGCATGTTGCAAGCTCTCCACTGTCATCTTAGGAGCTCCAGCAGTAACCACCTGACCACCCTGCTGGGCCAGCATAGCCAAGCACCATCACCAAGGCAGAGAGGTGGCTAAAACACACTGCATAGTCTTTTGTGAGAGGCATTGTGGGTGTAACTTCAGTGCCTAATTACTTTTGTTGCGCTTTTAACACAGATTGCAATGTCCCAGGCAGCTTTGAGGAGAGTTCAGAAATACTCCAGGACAAGGACTACACACCAGTTGAACACTGAGGATGTATTATTTCCAGTGAGCATAACGCACCAGAACCATCAGAGCTCCTGTGTTAATCAGAAAAAACATGCCTTTTTTTTTTTTTTTAATATATTTTTCATTGAATGAGAAACTTGCTTAGTGAGAGGAGGGGATGATACCACACAGGGACAGGCAAAGGAAAGCACCAGGAGCAAGAGAAAACAGCTGAGTTCGGTGAGCTTGGCATCAGCTTCATCTGTAGCAAACAGAAGTAAACTGTTGCTGCTACCAAACAATTTGTATGTGTGACTGAGCAAAGGGCAGAGGACTCCTTAGACATCTGGGCAGCCTTCGAATAAGGCTACAGTGACAGGTAAGTCCTGCAGTAACCTTTCACAGAGGTGCTAGCTCATCACACAACAAGCAGAATTTAGTTTATTACAGCCCTGGTATCAGTGGGGGTCCTGGATATTCATTCTTTCCTCAAATGCGCCTCTACCATCTAATTAATTAGCAAATAATTAGCCTAAATTTTGGCAGGTTTTCAAGTGCCGACAACTTTCTGTAGTGAGTAGGGTTTTCTAACAGTTCTGTTTGTGCTCTCACTGAAATGCATAGTAAAGCCATGGGCAAAGACAAGGAATAATTCAGGGACTGAGTAGCACCAGGGGTGGGCCAGAGCTGAGCACCCTCCAGGGACCCACCCCTGACACCGATGGTCAGGGATCCATCAGTGCTTCCCCATACATTGTGGCAAACACTTACATGCCCCACAAGGGGCCTTGTTCACTGATAAATACCAGATTGCCACAACATGGCTGTTCTGAGGCTTACATTTCCTGAAAAATGCAGCTTTTATTAAAGATAATTAAGCATTGTTTTCTTTTGGGTGAGTCACTGGGCTGCATCATGCACAGCTTTCACATTTTTGGAAGATCAGTACGATGATAGCAGAGAAATACAGTCATCTTAATTACCACAATAAGAGCAAGGGATGCAAATTCTGTTCTTAAATTTTGCAGCAAATGTTTGTTATTACTCCCATATTAACAAGGCAGAGTCCTTAACATGTTCATTTGTTACTCAGGGCTCCTTGGGAATATTGGAATAAATATTGTTCCATCCCACTTGTTAGATATTACAGCTTTGCAGTTCACCAGTTCAAGACAAATTCACACTGAGATCAAGAAACTGTTAGGTTATTTTAGCCAGACTCTTCTAACATTTATTCAATAGACCCAAAGCTTTTCCACCTCTTCAGCAGCAAAGCAGGATGGGTTCACCTTTAGCCATGCAGAGGAAGCAGACACTGCTAATTTATGGTACATCTACCTCAGATAAAGACAGTTCTCCAGAGTTATGGTTCACATCCGAAATGTTTCTGGAACAGTGATGTGAAGATGTTATGTCAAAGGAAAAGCATAAATAATTTGGCTTTCATTTCAGTTAAGAAAATGCTAGCTAATTCACTGGCAGATGTAGGCACTATGAGTTATAGGTATACTAGAGTCTACCTCCCTCAGCTCAAAAACTGCAAAGTCAATGAAATAAGCTAATTAATAGCACCTGAAGATCTGCCCCTCAATTCTTCATTTCTGCCTTTAGTTTTACTTGGTTGAATGTCTATTCACTTCAGACATCTTGTGGAGGCTCCACTGGAACAATTTATTGTAATACATTAAGACCTATCTTATTCCCTGAGAAAGAAGTCTCTCACTTTGCTGCCTAAATGTAGATCAGACCTATAAAACCTGCAGAAAAAATAATAATAAAAATAATAAAGCAGTAGATTCAATTCCAGTTGCATAGATTTTCCAAAATTTCCATGGCCTGATCTCCAGCCGATAAGATAGGACTATAACCATCTGTTTGAGAAGAATCTGCCCCATAACATGAAAATTAGCTGCAGTTCAGAAAAGAATGAACCTCAAGACAAGAATTCTATTTTGCAACATGTGTAGCAGCTCACAACTCGCAGCAGTACAAAACTTCTGAGCTTATCTGTCTCCAGCTTGAAGAAATAATTATGGGATTGTTGTGGGAAGCTAGATCCTTGGTTCCTTTTTGAATATTTAGATTTCAGAGGATTTCATAACTTTACCATTTGTTGAAATAAATGACTGCTTCTTTTTGTTTAAGTTAACCAGCGAATGGACATTGGAAGAGAGAAGGATCTTTGAGAAATAATTCCTGTTCTTAATGATTATAAAAAGTATGGAGACATAGAGAAGCAGTAGGCTTCTTGTGAAAAATATGAATCATTTTTAAAACTTGAGCAACTACAGAATGCATGTACATTTGTCACAAAGCTTTTCAAATGAGTCTGATCAGTTTCTGCAAGCTGAAGTCACAAGAATATCTGAAGGGTTGGTTTCTAAAGCTAATTTTGATTCCTAGTACTTACAATAAATTATTTTGACAACTTTCTGAGTTCCAGGTTACCACAAATTATCCCAACCACACTGCTGGGATAAGATGCTTTAAAACTTATTATTCCTACAGAGTGTTTTGATTACTTTATTCAATTAAACTTAAACAGAAAAAAAAATCACAATGGAAAGTCTTGTGTAGTTTAAAGCCACATAGTCTGGTTTCAGCTCTTATCTTGTTTATAAGTTTGAATTTAACTCAAGACATTGAAACAAACTCAAACTTCAATGTATTTGGTTTGAATTTGACATAGAGCACTGGCAACATCACTGGGAAGGTACTATCTACAGCCTCATTTGGCTTTCACAGATGTACAGTGACTTGAAGCTTCACGGACAATGCTAGTGTCTTTGTAATAGCCCAGACATATTTAATTGTATATGAAAGCACAAGCACTAGGCTGCCACAACCTTATCAAGCATGTCCTGACAGTGTCAGCACTTACACTGAAGTCCCAACTGAAACGATGGGAAGTTCTTCTATCATGAAGGAAGGTGCAAAAAGAAAGGACAAATAAGTCATGAATTTATAAGTAAAATGATGGATTTTCTTGAAGATGCAGTAGTATGCAAAGGACATTCATCAGTAGGAGGGACTATGTAAAAGCATGCTTCTTTCTGCTATCTCATCTAAGTATGAATTTTGCAGATCTACAATGTATGCTATAGGGCCTCTGCCTGTTGAGAAAAGAAACAAGTCCTTCCCACTAGTGTAACATGATATTCTCAGCACTTCCTTGCCTCTGCTCTGCTTCTTAGCCCCTCAACAGCAAACAGAGGTTACATGACTACCTCAGCACTGCCTGGTGTTGCCTCATTCACACACATCACTAGTAAAAGAAGCACTTCTTAACAGTTACCATACAGCCATGTCCAAGACAGTGTCATAGTCCCACAAATTTAAAGCAGGAAATCATTTTTGAGATGTTGTGATATCTCAGCAAAATCAAGTTGCCAGCACTGGATACTGCATTGTATTCTCCAAACCTTGATAAGAGTTCCAAGAGCTTCAATGAAAATTTCCTGGAGTACACATCTGAAGGAATAGAAATGTAATTTATACACTGTTAGCTGGTAACACATCACCTGTGAGAGGACTCTAGATTAAGTGATAGGGCACCACATGCTAAATGAACACAAACTTATGCCAATAATCATCAAAACATGATTGTGTATGCATAGTACAGGTCTCAGTAGCGGAAGAAGAAAAAAGACTGATCTTATTGCAAAGACATGGTGGAGGCACATTCTGCAGACCAGTGAGCAGAGTGGCTGCTAGAATGGCATACCATCCACCCAAGATCGTGTTCCATCGTTGCAAACTCATCACAGCCAACAACACTCTGAGCATCTCCATGTTATACCTGGGTACCGCAGACAGCAACGGCTGGAAACCTGCATGCAGAAGTGTCTGGGACAGGCATCCAAAAGCTGAGGCCAGTTATTAACAGCTAGAAGGACTACAGCATCCTCATAAAAACATGCATTGAGCCCTCACCCCTGCTCCGCACAAGCCCCACATTGCCCTGCTGCCCCATCCCATGGTCCCGCAGCTCTGCATGCCAGCACCAGCGATGGAGTGCAGCCCTTTTCCACCAGGGTTACAGGGGTCCCGCAGCCCCAAGAGAGAGGCAGAACCCCTCGCAGTTGCTCGTGTCTCATGAGGAAAACAGCACCTCACCCTTTATCATGCTGTGCCTCTGCAGCATGCTTGCTACACAAATGCTATGTAATTTCACAACAGCAGGAATCAGACACAGCAGCTTTTATGCAAGCATTAGGCAAGGTTCACCTACAACTTGAACTTGCAAATGCAAAGCTCTTAATCCAAAATGTTAGTTATTTTGTTGACTTGGCAAAAAACACAATAGTACGCAACACACAAAGGCAGCCAAAACAAGTATCTACAGAAGAGATTCGCAAAACAATTTTCAATCATTACAAATTGAAGAAAATCCCAACTCTCACCATATGCATATAAAACAGTTCCAGTAATAAATGATTATCTGTTTGCCTACTCTGTTTACTTACACTGTTTGCCAAAACTTTTTAAGAGAAATGTTTATTTAATAAATATGCTGATTCATCAACACTGATTTTTCACGTGGGGGAAAACGTCAGTTATGACAAATTGCCAGACCATACAGTTTCAATATCCTAAATGAAAAGTTCCAATTTTTGGTTCAAAATAAGTGTTTGTTGTTGTTGTTGTTTTTTTAATATTGCACATCCAAACACCTGTAGGAGAAGGCAGGAAGGAAGTTCCAAGGACCATGAGAAAGCATTAGCAGACCAAAGGCTCAGAAAGCTCTTGCAGGATCCAGCTATGTTACCCCAAGTACAGCCATTTACAGAGGATTCAAGCTGGGAAAGGAGGGCAGACAGCCTGTGAAACTGCCCAGGCATAAGCACATAGGCTTATTCATCTGCCAACCAAGGCCATTGTACCTAGGGCAGAAAATCAGACCAGGCAGGTCCACCACAGAAAACGAACACGGAACAAGATACCTTGCAATGCGTGAGGTAGGAAACAGATTTCCTAAAAGTATCTTTTAGGAAAGTAACTAATGATGACATTTCAAGACAAAAATATGTAACTGAGAGTTCATAGCTCTATCTTGTGCTGCTTTCTGGACAGCTGGAAACAGTCTGAGGGATTTTTTATTTTTTTTTTTACCAGGAATTCTGGAATGATTCTACTATACCGAAGTGCCACCCATGAATCACAGAATCATAGAAACACTAGGTTGGAAAGGACCTACAAGATCATCTAGTCCAACCACCCTCCTATCACCAATACTACCCACTAAGCTATTAAACCATATCTCAAAAAGCGAGAGCTTCATGAGCGATAAAGTACTTGCAGAAGTCAGTTCCTCAAGTCCTAACCATACATTCAGAGACTTTCCTCATCATCATTTTTTCTCATCATTTTTTCCCTTCACCAGTCTTCTAAGTACCATCAATAGCTGTCAACACTTCCTGTGAGCACAACTGAGACTCCAGCGGGGAGTCCCATCACCTCCTCCCCACCAGTGAGGTGTGGTCAGCCAGCCCTGCGAGGCTCCAGGCCCCATCGGCCACAGGAGAGGCTCAGCTCCTCTGCTCTGCTTGCCTGCCAGGGGCCAGGAATGGTGGTGCAAGGCAGCGCTCCATCAGGGCAGACACTTGCAAGGTACTGCAGCACTTTTTGGCTCCTTGCTAGCAGTGAAACGGGTACCTTCAGGGCATTTGAAACACTGGGGTGATTGTACAAAGTGTTTTATAGCTTTGTAAAACTATGCTGTGTTATTAAACACTGTGCAGCATGTGTTGTCCCAATCCAACAGCAGTAGCAGCCCAAGGACAGAAGCCTACAGTGTAATTTGCTTCTATTTTTTTTTTTTTTTTTCTAATTTTAATAACAAAGCAAGACCTAATCAGCCTTATAACTACCCTCTAAAACAGCATCACGGAGGCTCCAGGAGCGTTCTCCAAAGTTTCCTTCTACTATTCTTAATTAAAAAAAAAAAGAGGCACAGGGCGTGTTTGCAGGTCCAGGATATCAAGGCAATTAAAATCCTTCTGCATTAAAATCCACAGGTTTCTTTACTCAGCTGAGCTGAGAAAGATCCCATTGTTCATGAGAAAAATGACATCTAGGATTTAGGTATTTGTTTTCACTGTCTGTGAGGCATCCCACTGACAAAGCACACCTACCTACCCTGCATACATGCACCTGGGAAGTACTCTCCTATACCACACATACTGAAACACACACTTAGCTATCCACAATGATCAATACTAAATGTTAGAACAAAATATGTGAAAGAATTAAATTAGAAAGAGGCAGAAATGCAGAAAGGGTTTCTAGTCCACAAGATATTCTTTCACACTCTAGCAAACATTTCACTTTCAAAGCACAGCAATCTAGAAAGCTCAGAACGTTATATAAGGGACATAGCCAGTAGAAGGATCATAAAGTTAAAAAGTCTCTGTTAATCAATGACAAATTTAGTACTTGTTGCTACAATTACAAAGATAATAGTTCCTTTATGTCAATGCCTTTGGTTTTGCAGCTGTAAAATAGCTTTGAAATTCAGCATTTCAAGTAACAGAAATTAATAGGAGGTCATTTCTACCAGAGAAATTTTAGGGGCCCATCCTCTCTAATCATCATTAAAAACTAAATCCACAGGAGAAGAGGCACTTTACTGATTGTCAAGTGGAAGCTATTATTCATTTGATGAAGCTCTTGGCACAGTGCCATTTATTCTGCTGTAGAGCCTGCTGGTTGCTCTACTTCATCTCATGCAATCAAGGTTGTTTCTGCCTGCCAAGAGTTATTTATAGAGTGGGGAGGAGAGGGAAAAAAAAAATCTCTCTTGCTTCAAAAACAACTTTCAAACTTTCCAACTGAACAACTGTTTCCCTACTCCCCAATTGACATTCTTTTATTTTAAGCCCCAAATGTATAAAAAACAAAAGCACATTCCTAGATTTCATCTTACCTAAAACATGGAAACAGTTCCCATGCCATGCACGTTTTCACTGAGAAATCATCCAATTTACTTAAGATTTTGATATAGTCATGTACCTCTGACAGCAGGCAGCCAGTTTCCCAGTATATCAGTCCTCTTGGCCCCCATCAATGTCCAAGTGGGATGTGGAAATCAAATACCTCCTCCAAGAATCACCTTCACTGATGTAACTCATCTACATGTAAAGGGTGTGGAAATTTTGTTAGTGTTGAGGACACTGACTATCCTCACTGAGCTGCCAGAATGAGGAGATGGATGAGGTGTTCAGGCTGAAGGAGGATGAATTTCTGTCCCAAAGCCTGTTTCACCAGTGCCCAGATCAGGTGCAATCTTCACACCTGCATAAAGTCTGCCATCCTGTTGTGGAAGGGCTTTATGTCCCTTCTGTGGCACAAAGGAACATAAATTCCTAAAAAAAAGTTTAAAGCCTGTTTCTGACCTGAAGGCCAGTTTAAATTAGGAAACCTGACGTTCTTGAACTGAAACATGAAATCAGAAACAGTCTTTAAAGTGAATGCAGCAGAACACCACTGGTGTAAAGTTCATGCATGAACCCAGAACCAGCTCATTAGTGTCTTTATAATTTGGAATAGCAGTCCCATCCCTCACAGAGCTCAGACTAAAAGCTCTATTAAGGGGGAAGTGAGTTCTACACTCTATAATAGTAGAAGCATCACAAATGCTCAAGAAGCAGATCAGCATGCAACTGAGCAACTTTACAATTTGATTTTAGCTTATTCAGTTCAGTGAAACAGAAAGTAAACCATGACCATTTCACTCTAAAAATATTGTTAAACCTCCATTTTCAGAACAATTATCCACTTTATTTAAAGCAATGGTGCTGTTTCAAATGTATTCATTGCAGTTCTGATACCTTTACTCATACAGAATAGCACCTTATTCCATGGATGTTTTCCCTTATCTCACACAATTCCTGAACAAACTATCCATCTGTTACTGGTATGCCTTCTGTCTTCACCTTAGGGCTTCATATATAATAAAGCACAGCCACTGCACAAATCTCCTCCACCCAAAAAGCAAAACTCTGACTGTTCCCTAATCCTCCATACATAAAGTCTCTCTCCAGTGTCTGATCTACTGATTTGAATGGGTAATGGAGCAAAGACAGAGACAGACTCAGATGTGTGCAAGCAGCTACAGGATCAATGCAGTAGCATTTCAGGTTATCACATCTCAGATACTTCTTGTTTGGTTTTACAAACCACTGATTAGACTGGGCCTGTTTCTAAGCTTCTATTACTATTAAAGAATCTCATGGGCAATAAGCAGAGAGCTGACTCCAGAACATCATTTGCTAAATAAAATGCCAACTAAATGCAGAAAGGTTGCATTTTAATGGATTGTATTCCTTTCTTTTTGACCAATATAAGAGTTGATATGGTTTAGTGGATTTTTAGTTAAATAGAGTTCATAAGACATACAGTGAGCTACTAAAGAGCAACTGCTATTGCAAGACTGCCACGAAATCCCTTCAGTAAAGAAAATGTTGAGCAATTGTTAGCAAATTTCCTAGGGATTTTACACATAATAAGCAAAGTACATTAGGAGCTCTTGATTTAACAAAAAACCCTGAATTAAGCATTTGTGTAATGACAAGTACTGCAGGCAACATTTACACAAGTATGCAAATTTTATGTAGAACCTAGTTTGCATATGGTGAAACGCCCATCCCCCATGTAAGAGACAGGATAATTCCATGGAAGAATTTTCAGCAGGTATTATGTTCTTCCACACGGTAAGTACCATACAGCTTGATCAAAAAACACATTTCTAAAACAAGGAGCAAAACTATTGTTCTAACTCATATTGGGGGGGAGGGGGGGAAGTTGTATAAATCATTGGAAAATCATATGTGGTTTGAGCATTTTGTCTCTAAGCTGGTTTTCCCATTGGATGACATGCCAAACCCTGGACACCAAAATGGGTTATGCTGAAGAGCAAATACCAGTCATTAACTTTCCTGTGGTTTAATAATTACACCTCTTCCTGGGGATGTGATTAAACCACACACAGCATTAGAAAAGAGGGAATTAAGTCAATATGCCTCAGAGCTGAAGATTGAGAGAATGTGTGTAGTGAAATAAAAGCTGTATCAAATGGCTGAATGTATATTTTCAAGGTCTGTACAGCAGTGCAACACACGAATGCAATAAGAATAACATCATTACCAGATGTAATGTCATTCTCCCCCTCCACAAGGGAAATGCAGCATTGCATTACAGAAAGGCATGAGGGGCATCAAGAATAGCAGAGACCTGACCCCCCACCACGAGCCCTAGCTCTTTGGATGGAAGGATGACTCCTTGCCAAGACATTTCAGGCCAATGTTTGTTTCAGCACTAGTGGTGTGTTTTTATATTCCTTCCTGGAACCAGCAGAACGCTCAGCCATTAATGTTCTTTTCCACTTCATTTTGACTTTAACATTACAGAGTTAGAAACATTTCCAATCATTATGACAATATGCATTGATTCCTGGGGCACTGTAAGGTGCCACAAGTCCCAAGAAATGTTTTTTTGAAGAACTGCATTATGTAGAGACTATCCTATTTTCTCCAATTTTTAAACCAGAGTAACTCCAGGAAACTCACTGGAGTTATTTCAGGGTGATACTGTAAAAAGGGATGAAAACAAGTTTCTCTGTTTCTCTCCCTTCCTGTGATGAAAATTTGTACAGCAACCTCTCAGTGAGAGGCTGATGCTAACCAAAGCATCTACAACAGAAACATTAAAGTGTGATACCAGCAAGAAGAGCTTTCCACCTCTACTCTGCCACTTTCCTAATACTCCCATTATTCTCTCAGCCCACTCATTTTCCAGCCCATGGCCTTGTCCTTGAGACCGAAGATTAGTTTAGTAGCTGTGGAGGTCATAGATAGGAGGATCACATTCTCCAACAGCAAGTTGGGTAGCTACACCGTGTTCCCCCAGAGAGAGCAGCTAGTCATTATCAGTCTGGTCTGAATCTGAACCAGTTGTAATCATCCCAGAGAGGACGGACCTTGTCATGTTGTCATTTACTGAGCCATCCAGTGCTTCTCAATCTGATCAGAAGCTTGGCTGCAAAATGCTTATGGCCCTCAATGAGTACGATCCTTAATTTTTTAAAACACTGGAATTACTGAAGGGAGAATTGTTCTAGCAGCAAATTTCCAAAAAAAGAAAAAGTCACGCAAAACTGTTTCTCAGTGTGCTGGTTTAGTCTTCTCACAATATTGAGAAGGGAGCAGTAAGACTAAAGCATTTCATTTGTGAGTCATTAAGGCTTCGATGCCACCATCTCCGTTTGGACATTCTTGTAATCATCACTGCTCAAGGCTGTGCTTCTGGGAAGAGTGTGGCAGTGCTGTGCCAGAGCAGGCAACAACCTATGGCTGGCTAAGGACTGTTTTCAGCTCCTGGAAAAAGCATGGACAAGTAACAAAGCTTTCATTTTCCTTCAACAGTTTTCCTCAGTTTTGGAGTTTACTTTGAAATACCCAAAGAAAAGACATTCCATCCTTCAGTCATTTCAGAAATCATTTTCCACTCAGTGGTAACATTACCCCTAGAACTTATCTGTGATTATTCCTGTGCAAAATTCTGCTTTAGCAGATGAAAAAATAAATAAATCAAAGATACACCACCAGCCCACCAAAAAAAAAAAGTGATCTTGAACAAATCACTTTGAAGAGTTTCAGATAATTTATTGTTCCACTTTCATAAAACCGGTCAGATACACACTTGTGATATGAACTCAACCTTTCCCAGCACCTCTTGGCACCTGGGCTGGAAGGGCCATGCATGCCACACACTAAAAGCACAGCCAGGATGAACTGATGCAGCAGGCCTGGAGTTCACACAGATGCTCCAGTGCTATCAGCTGAATCACCCAAAAAGCCTCTAAGATAACAAGCACTTGCCTAAACTAAGGTATTACCCCCTCACGTCCTTCTGAGAAATCACTGGTGTAGGCAATAACCCCAGATACAGTCTGCAGTTTGCTTTCTTCACCTTTCTGGTTATGCAGCACCATTACAGCCCTGCATTTCCTGGGGCAACCAGTCCCTCTGGGAGATCTCCTAGATAAAACAGCCTGCAGAAGAGGCCACAGTACATCCAGCCTAGCAACCCTCTCACTTCCTTACCCTGGGCATATTCCTTCTCAAGGTCTCCTTGCAGGGAGACAGCTCTAGGACCTACTTTTTTCTTGGACTTTCTACTGTTTCTCACCACGCTATACCTGTTCTTGTGATTGTATTTTTCTACAGCCTGAACAATTCTTTCTCCACTGGCACTTACAGAGCATGATCAGCCTGCAATTCTCACAACACTTTCCTGGTTGTCAAGCTGAACACATTGGTCTGTTTTAGCCTCCCTGTTACTCCACTTACGCTGGTTGCTTGGCTCAAGCTCAGCTGGTCACTGCTTAAGCAGATCAGCACTACTGACAATGGTGTTAACATCTCCTGTCCCAGAAACACCCTCACTCAACATATTTGCCTTTCTCACTATGGTGGCTCACATTCAGCCAAATTTTTCATCATTTTCACTTTTCCATTTACTGAACTTCTTGCTTGCTGCAGAACAACTAATTAGTCATCCTGAAATACAAGAACAACTACTACATTGGACTGCAAAGTTACAAGAATTCACATTGTTCCAGTCCTGAAGATCACTATTTTTTCCTGCGTTATGTTGTTGTCCTTCTCTGTTCTAGTACTGTCTCCAGATTTTCTACCACACTTTTTGGTGCTTTTTTCCAGCAACAGCAATACAAATATTAGATGTGACTGGCCCCATAAATGAGGTTTTGAGAAATCTATCTTTATCCTCCCTGCAATTCAATAATTTTTCCTCTACCTCTTATCTATCACAACAGTCCCTCACTCACTAAGTTAGACATAGTAGAGAAGATAAATGCAGAACCATCAAGTAAAATCATACTTTAAAGTGAAACTAATACTGGTTTAACCAGTAAGTTTTCACATGGCACTGTAAAAAAATGCCTCGTGATAAACAGGTTCATTGCATTTCATTTTTCTAGGAATAGTTTGTTTGTTTTAAAGCAAAAGATACCATGTTAGAGTCTGGGATGACCTGTCTTTGCTAAATTCATGTTGTATTTTAACCCATTTGTCATTTACCTCCACACCTTTCATCATCCTTTCCTAAGTAAAGCTATTTCTGCTCTCTTGGCCTGGTTGATGAGCCAGTACCTGTCAGCCCAGAGGTTACATTTCCACTGGTCTCTAATCACACATTACCACCTCAACCAGTTTCACTAAAACTCACTGCAGTTTCACATACAAGTTCTTCCAGAGGTGGAGATAACATAATCTGTTCAGCTCCACCAAGATCCTTGAGACTGTTCTGGGTCTGGCTGGGATGGAATTAATATTCTTCACAGCAGCCCATATGCACCATACAGCCCCCCATGATGCTGCATTTCAGACTTGTGATCAAACCAGCACTGTGAACACACCAGTGCTTCAGCTACTGCTGAACAGTGCTTGTTGTGTCAAGGCCTTCTCTGCTTCTCACTCTCTCCTCCTAGGGAGTAGGCTGCAAGGGGTCACAGCCAGGGCAGCTGACCCAACCTGGTAAAAGGGATACTCCACACCATTTGGCATCACACAATAATACCAGGGAACAGTCATTCCAAGGTGGCCACTGCTCAGAGACTGATCGGACACAGATCTACTGGTGGGAGGTGGTAAGTGATTGCCTTTGCATCATTTTTTTTTTTTTTTTTTTAAATCTCATCATTTATTAAACTCTCTCTTCTGACTGATTCTTCTCACTTTTGCCCTTCTCATCCTCTCCTTCACCCCACTGCAGGTGAGGAGGAGCGAGCAAGAGACTGGTCAGTGTTTAACTGTTGGCTAGGGTTAATCCAACACAGACTGTTTCTAATTCAGGTCTTCTTCCCTATTCTTTTGATTTGTTAGCCATCCAGCTCATGATGCTAAAATAACATTTATGGGAAGCCTGGACAAAGCATTAGCTTATTATTAGGATAGGTTATATTTTAAAATTCCTTTTACTTTTTTCCAGCCTCCATGCATACTTAGATCTTTGAAATTTCCTCATGAAAATATAGTTCACATAGCCTTTGATAATCTTCACTTTATCTTGCACTTTTTCCTCTTTAAGGCTCATTTTTTAATTTTATTTTATTTTCATTGCATGCTCTATACTCACTCATAATGTCCTTTTGAGGCATTTATCCAGTTCAGCCTGGAATTGTTCTCCACATCTATTTCTGTCTGCCGTAAAGATTCCAAATAGTTTTTACACTTTTGGTTTAAAGAAATTCCAAATTTCTTCTACATCCAAAGAAATCTGGAGATCAACACAAGTAGAAATATCTGGACCTTGTTATTGTTAGTAGCATTTGTTCTCTAATCTGTATTTGGAAAGTTAGAGTCTCCCGTAATGATCCAATTACTGGTACTACTTATCTCTCTAATGACATTGCAGAGATCTCTCTCTATTTCCAGATGCAACCCTGAGGGCCTACAGCAGACACCCGTCACTGCCCCACTAAAGCTTCTCCTATCATCCTTTCCCTATGCAATTTCATCTCAGACAGATTCCGCTTTCTATACATATTAGATCATCTTTGTTCTTTACAGTCACCAGGTCATTAGTGCAGAATGCTATTCCAGATAAATACATGCACACTGACTCCCAAGGGATAAGAACTTGCTACCACATCCATCCCAAGCCAACTGCTCCTGTTTGTGGCTCCTGGACTTCTGCTTTGCATTTGACATCTCTTGATCACAGAAAACCACCGATTTCAAAACCAATTTCTAGGAGAGAATGTAGCAAGTGGAAGGATGAGAGGCATCTCACTGGTCCAGTTGGTACCACCAACTGGCACTGCAACATCACTTTGGACAATATCATTACTATGTTTAAAACTCAACACCCTATTTATGTGACATGTGAGTAGAACTTAGATCTCTGCAATGTTCAGAAGCTGCTTCCTTACTGGGCTATTTCTATTTACAAAGTTCTCCTACTGAAGAAAGATTTTATTGGGTTTTGACGTGTACAGACATTAGTCATGAAAGAATCATAATATGGAAGTGGAAGAAAATATGGACAGTGAAAGCACCTAGGGAAAAGCAAAAAACAGGACTAATCACCCAGGAAGCTGCCCGCTGGAGACCACAACTAGAACATTGCCCTTTACAGCGAAGCATGTGGTCCTGGATGACAAGGATGTTATCTTTCAATATATTGCCTACTCAAGGATACATTGCAGACAGGTCTTCACAGATACTGAAGGCCTTCAGTGGTATTGAAGACAGGTCTTTTTTTCCCAGTATCTCCTTTGTTTAAAGAAAAAGGACTTGAACCTTCACAGCCACACAGAATTAGAGAATTTTATAAAAATAGAGCTCTATGCCTTCTTTGAATTCCAGAGGTATGATGTGCCCCCCTTTGTGCAGAGGGCTATGAAGAGCTCTCCCCAGTAAAAACCTCACACACCTGGTACTTACTGAGGATAACAGAGCTCAGCTGGATGGGAAGCCTCAAACCAAATCCCCTCCCTTATAACTAGCCTAAGGGCAGGCACTGATGTCAGCCATAGGACACAAATGTAATCATTGCTTTCCCTCCCAGCCCCAGAAGAGAGTCATTTCTCATCTGAACTCATATCTAAATTAAAAAAAAAAAAGTTCTCTCTCTCTCATCTGCTTTCTCTCTGTTTCTGCTGCTCCTCTGGTGAGTCATCCCAGAAATCCTTGCCAAAGCCTCCAGCAACCACAGCAGATAGGAATAAAGCTCACTTCCAAGACAAGGCAAAGGGAAGCCAAAGATATCCTGAAGTAATGACATGTTGTATTGGCAACTGACATTCAGTTCATTATTAGCAACTCAATATCACTCCTCAGCCCTACAAGTAACATAAAATACTAACAAGTGCAGACGGCATTTGTAGGGCACTGCATCTTAAAGCCAAAAGGAAGGTCATAAATGGAAGAGGGAGCACATTTTGGAAAATGAGGAGATGATGATATCAAGAAATCCCTGCAGTCTCCCTTGTTATGCACAGTAAGACTTTTGGAACAAGGAAATCTTATATACATTCAAGTGCATAGTGTAATAAGCTCTAGGCCTTACTTGAATTTTAAAATGATACCAACTGTATATATCAAAAATAATCATCACATGATTAAGTGAGTACAAGAACTGTGTTACAAAGTCAGAAGAACCATCCTCTGCTACAGCAAAACTGGAAGCAGGAATAATTCTGTCCTGATAGTCTAGAATTCCCTTGCATTGCTGAATTGTGTGGAAAATGAATGTACTGGTGTTGTCTTGGTCTCTAGCTCCTTAGCAGAAAGCTGTGGATTTCCTGTTGCTGCAGGAAGTCTAGGCTGCATTCTCCAGAGCTCCACAGCAGAACAGCACAGCACAAACATTTCATGTGCATGCACATCATCAAGGGAGTTCTCCAGGCAGAAGAAAAAGGGAACAAGAGGGGACAGCCTCATAGGTCAACAGAACTAATCCATTAAACTTCAAAAGTGATACAGCCAAAAATCAGTCCATTAGATTTACCTGGCAGCAAGAAAGACAGCTAGGTCTTACAATGAGCAGCTTTAAACAAGCAAGTTGTTCCAGTTAGCAGAATTCTTAATTATTTTCAACTGACTTTAAACAAGAATAAATATTACACACAACTTGAATTCACTGGTCATCAGTTGAGAGGACTAACAGCAAACATAAAAGTTTCAGGAAGTATTGAGTTACTCCTCCCAGAAGGAGAATGCCCAAAGCAGCAACAAACACAAAATGGATTGTCTGTTATGACTGGTAGCTTAAACATTCAAAAGGACTTTTTACAGTAGAGAGTATAGATTTAGTTAAGCTGCATCAATTGACAAGGGATGACTGACCAACGTCATCTACCTGGACTTCTGTAAGGCCTTTGACACATAAGTCCCACATGACATCCTGATCTCCAAATTGGAGAGAGATGTATTTGATGGGTGTACCATTCAGCGTATACGGAATTGGCTTGAAGGTCAAACCCAGAGAAAGTGGCAGTAAATGGTGCTATGGCCAGGTGGAGGCTGGTAACAAGTGGTGTCCCTCAGGGGTCCATCCTGGGACCAGTACTGTTTAATGTCCTTATCAACAACACAGAGAATGGGATTGAGTGCACCCTCAGCAAGTTTGCAGATGACACTAAGCTAAGTGGTACAGTCAATGTAACAAGGAAGGGAAGCCATCCAAAGGGACCTGGACGAGCTTGAGAGTGGGCCCGAGGGAACCTAATGAGGTTCAACAAGCCTAAGTGCAGGGTGCTGCACCCGGGTCAGGGCAATCCCAGACATGAGTACAGACTGGGAGAAGAACTCATTGAGAGCAGCCCTGAAGAGAAAGACTTGGCGGTTCTGGTGGACAATAAGCTTGACATGAGCCAGCAGTGTGTGCTTGCAGCCCAGAAGGCCAACTGCATCCTGGGCTTCAGCATCAGAGGAGTGGGCAGCAGGCTGAGGGAGGTGATTGTCCCCCTCTGCTCTGCCCTTGTGCAGCCCCCACCAGGAGTACGGCATCCAGGTCTGGGGCCCCCAGCACAAGAAGAACGTGGAGCTGTTAGAATGGGTCCACAGGAGGGCCACGAAGATCAGAGGGCTGGAGCCCCTCTCCTATGAAGAAAGGCTGAGAGGGCTGGGGCTGTTCAGTCTGGAGAAGAGAAGGCTCCAGGCTGACCTCATTGCAACTTTTCAATACTTAAAGGGGTCTTATAAAAAAGATGGAGAGCAACTTTTTGGCTCAATCAGATAATGACGGGACAAGGCGGAATGGTTTTAAACTAAAATAGGAGAGACTTAGATGAGAGGTTAGGAGGAAAGTCTTCACTCAGAGGGTGGTGAGGCACTAGCACAGGTTGCCCAGAGAGGTTGTGGATGCCCCATCCCTGGAGGTGTACAAAACCAAGCTGGATGAGGCCCTTAGCAACTTGATCTACTGGGTGGCATCCCTGCCTATGGCAGGGGGGTTGGAATTAGATGATCTTTAAGGTCCCTTCCAACCCAATCCATTCTGATTTTATGATCTTAATTTTAATATGCCACTTTAATCCCTTAATCATCCATAGAGATGATTAAGAGATTGGAGCATCTGTCCTATAAGGTAAGACTAAGTGAGCCGGGCCTGTTTAGCTTAGAGAAGAGGAAATTGAGAGGGGATCTTATCAACCTCTATAAATACCTGAGGGGACAACGTAAAGTGGATGGAGCCAAACTCTGCTCGGTGGTGGCCAGTGATAGGACAAGTGTTAACAGGTATAAATTGAACCACAGGAGGTTTCATTGCCATATGAGAAAGAACTTCTTTACAGTTCAAGTGACAGAGCACTAGAACAGTCTCCTTCTTTAGAGATATTCAAAACCCGCCTGGATGCGATCCTGTGTAACATGCTCCAGGTGACCCTGCTTGAGCAGTGGGGTTGGACTAGATGATCTCTGGAAGACCCTTACAATCTCAACCATTCTGTGATTATACATTATGACACACCTTACAGCACATAGAAGACCAAAAAGTGAAACTTTTCCTGTCAAATCCTAACACTTTACTCTAGCTATATATTTCCCTGACAATCACTTGATTCCAGTGTTTTATGCTTTTAGTTTACATTGCTGTTATTTTCATTGTCTTGTGATTTCTTCTGTACAGTATCAGTTCCCACTGAACGTGGGATTTAAGTCCCTACCAGGAAATTACAAATCAGACTTTATATGGAAGTTCTATTTATGAGTCGTTCGTAAAAGATGGCGAACAAAAAACATTTCTGTAAATTTGTTAACAAATTCTTGAAGACTATTAAAGAGTCGTTCAGGGCAGTAGGTTACTTACAGCCTTCTGTAAATGTTCACTTGTTGTGACTGAAAGCACCTACAACACGTGCTGCTCAAATTTAGTCTTTTAACCTTCAGTGGCATTTTATCAACAGCTAAACAGACAGAATTCCTTAGAGAGAACACAGGAGTTCCAGCATAATCATTAACAATCCCCCATTACAATGAGACCCAAAGGCACAACAGTAATGTCTATTTGATGTATTTATTAAGTTTGTCATTTTCATCAAGGTACATCTCTCTGAAGTTCCTCTAACCACTGAAACAGAAACGCAATCTATCCCATCTTGAGACCCTAACCAGAAGGCCTCCCCTTTAAAATATATATGAAGAGAGCTATTTCACTGACTACAAGTGTAATTTCACACCCCTTACCAAGTCAAAATGATATGGACTTTGCTCAGGACATAACCAAGAAAAAATATGTAGCTAAAATGCTTTAACTATAACAAGTGGGCTCCAGGTTATATACCATATTAGTCTGAAAAAGACTAGAGAATGCAATTCAATAACCAGCTCTTTCTAACTCAGTCTACGAACAGCAACAAGAAAGTAAGGAAACAAGATGATTAACTTCCAAAAGATCATATTTTCATGATTTCCCACCACTCATTTTCCTTCTTTTTTCCACACACTGCTTTCAAAAAAGTCATAGCCCTGATCCCACAGGTGGCAGGGTCCCTACTGTGACGATAGGATCATGGCCCAAGAGCTGCCTGTGCTCTGACCCCAGAGGCTGAGAGACCTGGGAAGCACCACTGCTGGGGCCCCACTGGTGCTCCAGCACCCACACTGAGGAGCCCAGGGCCCCAGCGACAAGGAGGGTCAGGCTGGTGGTAAAATTTAGCCAACTAAACCATGAAGAGCACTTACATGGCACATATTTAACTCTTGTGAAAATTTTTTATTGTTCTTGTGCAATATCCTGAAGTTATTCCCATTCTGCAAGCAACATCAAGTGGAAACAGATTTACTCCAAAATGCAAAGAAACAGAAACAAAGAAAAATTCAGGTTTCCGGAAAAACAGTTCTTTTGGCTATTTCCACAGTTACACTTCACCACATGTATTGCACGTATTCATTTTCTCCTGAGGTTTAAAGAACTATGCAGCACTTGTGCATGGATACTCTCACTTTGAGCAAAGCCACACTATTCAGACAGACCTTTAAATGCAAAATTTAAGTGATTAATTTCATCAAGTTCTACTATGAACCCTGTTAAAACAAGTCAAGGTTTACAATGCATTCTCTATAAGAAGGGATTTTTCTAGCAAATTTTGGGATTAACCTAAGAAAAGGTGTGAGACAATAGATTTTAACATTTTAATAAACATGTGAATCCTTGGGGAAATTAAAAATGAAAAAAGATTTTTAGTTGCAGTCTGTGTGCTAGATTGTTGGTTTGCTTTTGCACTGTTACTCCATCTCACCGTTCTCACAATGTTTATTGAGATAAACATGCAGGGAGCTGCAGGAGATGCATTTGCAGCGCTGTGGCTCCAGCTAATCTTAATGAAACCCTCCAAGGTAGCAGCCACAATGGTAACTCAGGAGAAATGCCAGCATCTGCTCAAGCAGGAGCAGTCATGCCCCACAGGAAAACCTACGGCATAGCAGTGGAGCAAGCATTACAGTCCTGCCTTCCACCACTGCCGAGCAAGCCAGCCTCACTGCCAACAGCTCCACAGCAGGGCCAGCCACAGCAGGCACCGTGCACCCCGGCAGCTCTGCGTGTGGTCCCCACAGCCACAAGCCAGGGAAAGGACAGGTAGAGACCCCAGGCGAAAGCATGTTGTGTGCTCAGGCAGCCCCTCCACAATAGGAAGGGTTTTGATAACCATGCTGCAGTCTGTCCAGGAGCAGAGAGACAAAGAGCCAACCATGCTCCACTCACCTGTGAAATACCTTGCATTTTACTGCTCTCCATTTCATCAAGCTCTTTCCTTTGCTACAAATGCATGCTAGCTTTTTCCTTTGGAGACAGGTATAGAAGAATTCCTTCTTGCCACTGTAATTTCTCCCACAGCTACCTGGGTAGTTCAGTTATATAGGTATTGACAGAATGATACATATTTAAAATTTTTTTTTGATTAGCACTAGGACTTTACACAACATAAGGTGCTTGCTTCAGTGAATATATTCATTAGCAGAAAAACAGGATTAGAAGATTACTTTCAAACAGGATTGGCGATGCAAACCCTTATTAAAAAACAGCCCCCCACATCATGCTGATATCCATGTGCAAGGGGTCACTGAGCAGAATAAGACACCTGCCCACGGACCCCCTAAATCCCTGCTCCCTGGCATCACTGCCATCTGTATAGGAAGACCTGACCACTCTGCTTATTGACTAAAGCTCAAAGACAGTGTTTATCACGGTACGTGCAAAGTAATAAATGTAGTCAGAATAAGATATTTACAAATACGTCTAAACAAAAAGCAGTTTTTTTCCTGACCTATGCTGCCTAGGGGGTTCCACACAGACTGAGATTTGAGTAAACGTTAAAATGTACACAAGGAGTTTCAGAATAGCACCACAGAAGCAGCATCCCCATTTCCAGTCAGAGGAAATTTCTAGATAACTGCCCACACAATACAACACATGGAAGTGCCAAAACACCCAAGTCAGAGTGACTGGAGTCACACAGAGCCCTAAGCAAGACATCAGTCTGTCCTATATCAGGCTGCAACTGAAATGAGAGCAAGCACACTGAGAACAGCTTTAATCTCAAATACCTGCTGTTACACCACTGTAGGATATGATTTCTCATCACGGAGAGCCCAGCAAACGGTTGCGGGTGTCAAGACAGACTGAGTTGCCCAGTTCTTAAAAATCTGAAACAGCAGCATGGCTTACTAAGTTGGTTTTGTAATAATTTGCCATAGAAAAATAAGGGGATACATACTGTATTTATGTGAGGTGGGTCAATTCATGTATTATCTAAGCAAAACAGGAGCCTATGTTATTTCTGTCATTAGTTATAATTAGAGAACTCTAATCAACCCCCTGCCTGCCCCAGTGCTCGAAAGTGTTTGAATCTGCAATTTTACCTGTGTTCTTCATTAAATACGAGGAAAAAAGGAAGAGAAAGTCATTCATGAAATTCCCATCCATAACAAGATTTTTTATTTTTGAAGTTTTTTTTATTATTATTTTAGAAGCTTTTGCCTTCAGCATATACATCTTTTAAACAGGAACAGTTTTCCTCCTGTACTATCTCCAATAACAATTCACAGTATGCATAAATTGATATAATCCCTAATAAAGATATTTCTCAATCCCCTTCAGCAATAATTATAGGATTTTGGTGCTGAGAGAGAAGAAACACAGACCTTTACCTTCTCTCAATAAGACAACTGCAGGGGGTATTCATTGCATACGCTTTCTGGTGCAGAAGGGCAAAATTACTCAAAAAGCTTCAGCATCTTGAGTCTCAACTATTTTCAACAGATGGTGCTGATGACATAATTACTAATGATTATATTTCAACTTTTATTAGTGAAGGATTTTTAAAGGCACAGGTAAGTAGAGTCAAGCCCAGACCGATCTCTTCAGTGGGGTCACCCTGACAACCCGACACCAAATTTTACTTCCACCCATTCAACAGGTTGCTTTCTGCATTTCCACTAGTTTTCACAGAAACACTGGACAAGACCCTGCTCCCATTCACACTGCTGAAGACTAGAATCAATGACCCCCCTCCTTACAGGGGTCATTGATTTCAGAAGAGGCTAGATTTAATAGGTTCATAGATACAGAGAGACAATTTTTTTTATTTTTTTTTTACGGTCATATCACTGCCTGAAGAGATACCATCCATATGTGCTATAACATGAACAAAGACTTGATATGAGGTAAATGTTTCAGATTTACAACCAAACACCTGCTGTTAACAGAGAACCAAGGAGATTGTGCTGCCTCCACTTGGCACTTCTACACACATAGGAAATCAGTCTAAGAGACTCACACAGCTGATTTCAGAAGCCTACCTGCACAACTGCAGGTTCTGCTTTGAGAGACACCATGTTTCTGCTGATTACTGGGATGATGAGTCTGTGGCAAAACCTGCCGGTCAAACATCTGAGGGGAATATCCTTGTTTTCCCCAGAAGCCCAGCACCGCTTACTGAGAATTTTGTTTCAGACACAGCTAATTACCTATGCTTTAAAGAACCAGTGAGATTTAATAGTTCCTCTCCCCCCGCCCCCCATTAAATTTTTAAGTCTCCATGAACCTAGAATATAATAGGCAGAAGCCCCAAAGCAGAATATTTGGCTTTCTTGATAAATAACTACATGTCAAACACATGGCCCCAGAGTAAATAAATAAATAATTAAAAGCTCTAAAATATCCCAAGCATGTGCTGTGCTCAAGCATTAATCAAGCCAGGACATAACGGGTACTTGAATCTCAGGGGTTTCAATGTTTCTGAAGCATGCATGCAAGAACCTTTCCTGAGAGGTTTTCTAAACTGGAATCAGAAAGTGCAGCGTTCATCAACTCAGACAAACCTGTCTTAGTTTTATCAGAATTTCACCATCCTGTTTCCTAGAAAGGAGTTGTGAGATAGCGTAACACCAAACACAGCATGTGTTGTTCCCACCATACAGTGTGACACATTAAGCGCAGTCAGGTGAACTATGGGAGCAAAAGAGCAATGAAGATAGGAATCAGTTACAACCTGTTTGTTCAGCTTATCTGGAATAAGATGTTTGGTAACTCTCATAGATACACACTCAGAAAAATAATTATCCCAGAACTCAGCTACTATTGTCGATGTAAGCCAAATTGGTGAACCAGACAAACAGACAAACCAACAGCTCTTAGAGTTGCAGTGGTACCAGCCCTCTTACAAGCCCATTACTCATGTGGCCCCAGATCCAGGCATTCCCCCCTGGAATTCAGGGAGTTCACAGCCTGACCCATTACTCATCAGCAACCCATACCTGCAGGGCTGGGCCTCAGACACTGAGCAGCGCAGTTGTACAGAATGAAATAGCAAACTAGCTGGAAAACTGTTAAAGGGCTTCTTGTGCACCAGTACCTACTTGGCACAAGGTTAAAAAGGACACATGCACCAAATACAGCCAAATGAGTTTTTGTAACAGGAAAATCAGTCACTTTAGTTAAGCCCAACATACTAAAGGATACTTTAGTGCTCTCAGATAAGGACAGAAGAAAGTACAAAAGCACTGCATGTACAGGTTAAGAATAAAAAAAAGTACGACTCAGGCTCAAAAACTGGTAAGGTATTGAATTTACTATAGTTCTTCCTATGTTTTCTACCTCCCAGCAACCCACAGAATCTGTCCCACACAACATGAATTCTGATCTCCTAGACAGTTCATGGACATCTTTCCATGCCTGAGAAATCCCTTCCCAGAGTGAGAACTGCAAGGTCCTTCTGCCTCGCTAGGTGGGACAACACCACTATTGTGTACTGGGTGGCATGGGAATAACCAGAGCTTCAGAACTCAGAGTCAGGTTTTCCAGTAACGTACTCTTCTCCATCACCATCCATAGACGCATCTGCCTATTCATCTGCACTAAACAGCCTGGCTTACCCCCAAAGCTGCCTGTGTAGCCATCTGTACAAACTGATGGGTCTAATGGAATTGCTAAAGCAGTCACCTTGTACGCCAAAGGCCTCTTACATGCTATGTTTCAGTTCTAAGAGGTTTAGAGAGCCTACCATAAGCAACAAGCATGTTACCTTGTACTGGTTTCCCATACCAGCATTTCCCAGCAAGATCAGGAATAAAAACAATTAAACATCACGACAGAATTTCAAGAACATATAATCTACAATCTACCTGCAAATTAAAACTAAGAAAAGAGTTAAAAACGCCTCTGAGGATACCTTACACTGTTGCGTGGGCATGCTTTTCATTGCTGTCAAGCAACAGCCAAACACATTTATTCTGGCTATGTCAACACTCTTCTGGGAACTTCATTTAGCAGTGAGACTACAGGTAATTCAGACACAGTGATGCACTCCACTAGTTTCTCAAACACTTCATTGAACAAGGACAGCTTCACACAGTAGTTCTCACAGCAGCCAGATCAAAGACACCAATTTTCCTGTAGTCTTCATTATGTATCTTGGTATCTCCTTCATTGATAACATATATCAACAAGTCTCACCCTTTCAGAGTCTGCTGTATTCACTGCTATCCCAGATCTACTATCTCACTTAGATAAAACTGCATGTTATTTGCTCAGCTTTAGCCAGAGCTGTGGCTCTTCCTCAACACCGTCAAAAGACTGTTCCATTTCATGGGAAAAATATCTCAGGTACCAAGTACAAGTGGCTGTGTGCAGAAGCCACCTCCCAGAGGAAACACTGAGCCGGCACAAATGCATGACCTGTTTTTCTAACAGCAGCTGAACCTGAAACACCAGGTAGAGAAAAATATGTTTTAACATTGACCATCTCTATCAAATGTTTCCCACTGCAGGAAATGGAAAGCATTTCCTCTGCAAAGTTACACAGGAAAAAAATGGAACAAGCATTTAGTTGTTTCCTAAAAAATAAGGCTAACTTACAAAGTACAGCTATGTACAGTCATACCTGCAGAGTCTCTCAGACAGTCCACGCTTAACCAGCTTGTAACCCCTCACCAATTTCAGTTAGCTCTGGCACAGGAATAGAAAGCCATCTCCCAAACTCTTAATGAAAACAGCTGATCAAATAGCAGAGAGATATTAAAAATATTCTTACTGATTAAAGAAAAAAAGTACAACAAAAGCCTACCTGCGGTATTTGAGGGTTCACACGAGGAAGAGCTTGTGGAGGCACGGTTGAAAATCTGTACCTAGCTGAGGCACAGGAGAGGACCAATTTCAGGGAAATTTTCTCTCATGTGGAGAGTCTCTTAGATCTATTAAGTGTTAAGTTCTTGCTGTAACTGCAGGAGTTACATTAAAAATCTGATCAATCATGTATTACAAACAGATTGAAAATAAGAATTTTTGGAAAATGTGGTGACTTTCCCCATGGTAGGGAAAAAGTCACCTGTACCTCTTCTACTCACCACCTTACCTCCAGCCAATCAGGCAAAGTACCTTCACATGTGGACTCTGCCTATGGGTGAGGCAGCTTTTAAGAGTATAATTTAGGAGTCCTGTTCCTTGAAAAAAAAAAAAAAAAAAGCACGTCCTGAAACCGCTGCCTTTTCACTGGGTATATCTAGTGCATAGGACTAAGGACCTAATCAGCAGAGGTATCTATTACAAACTTTGTTTTCGTGTAACCCAGAACAGGAGATACTAGCCCTGTGAGCACCAAGCTGCACCTGCTCTCTGCTGCTGGAATTGTCTCTTGCTACTGCAGTTGGAAACACACCATGGCCTACAGCTGCCTACAGCTCACCACCAACTCCCACCAGCCTCCAGTTCGCCCCTCTTCTTATACGCTGCTCCTCTCATCTCCTTCATTGTGCCATTTTCTCTCCCCAGCACCTACACAGTCCTGCCCAGACGTAACTTGTAGCCATTTCCAGATGACAGACATTGCCTTGGGCTGTGTTATTTCCACAGAGTGCATCATTGTTGGCACTGTCTCCTGAGACAGAAGCTTGGAGCTCCACATTGCTCAGCCTCTTCTCACTACATCCTCAGACAGAGTACACAGCTCACCCTACCCAGCCTCACTGGCTTGTCAAATGCTTGTTGAAGCCAAGCCCAGCTCTCCCACAGTTATTTGTCATCTCTGGATCGTGTCCCCAGATTTGGCCACAGCAGCCTTCACTACCTTTGCACCCAGAAAACCTGTGCCAGGGCAGAGCTGCCAGGAGCAGCACACACATACCAGTGATGAGTGACCCTCGTGTGAGGAGTGCCCTCGCTGATTGGTGCAATCCCACAGCACCTGAACAGAGCAGGCAGAGCTGGGTGCTGGTAATTGCATTTGTTGATAGTCCTAGATAAGGCAAGGAGATGAACCAAGTCCAGGGTCCATCCAGGGAATGCAGTCAGGATCAAAAGAAGATGGGCCTAGAGACAGGACTGGAAACAAGACTACCATGTGGTTTCAAGCCCATTCAGGAGACAGGGCAAAAGACAGAACTGGAGATAAACTACCACTTACATCTGAGGTCCATCCAGGAAACAAGCTACCTACAGCATAGCTCCAAGGTCTATCTAACAGAGGCACCCCTGTAACATCACTCAGGCAAGGACAGAAGGACAGGGCCTGAGTTTAAGTGTGGCTCCTGGAGCCATGGGCAGACAGTTGGCTGGGAGGCCCAGGTGAAGCTGGTCAGAGCCATCAGGCCTTTTAGCATTCAGGGGGGCCCTGATGTTGGCCTCTGTCCTGTGCTGGGGGTAATGCTGCTTCCCTTTGTTTCCTACCTGACTGCTGCACACAGTTCTCTACACTACCAAAAGCTGCTTCTGCCCAACCACATGGGGACACCAAGTAACCTAGGAGGGTGTCTGAGCAGCAGCATCTAGCTATGCTGCCACCCCAGTCTACAGAGCTAGGATTGTATCTTTCTAACCCACTCCTAATGGGGCAGATAAATCTTGTTCTCAGAAATTAAGCCTGAGGAAGAAACCAGCTCTTTAAATAGAAATTAACCCCAAAGCCCTAACCCTGTCCCAAGGTTTTAATTTGCATGCCTCAAATAAAAACAATGTATGAGGTTTTGTGTTTTAGCAGGCTAGATCTCAAACATTACTTCTGTTTTTGCACTTGCAACCAAAGACCACGGCCAGCAATGAAGGAAACTTCTCAAAAGGCTTATGGCTAGCATACTGTGTGCAGAGGCAGGCATCAAAATGTTACAAGACAGAGTTTTGGGGAGTTGGGGCTTGGAACTAGGGTAACAGATCAGCCACTTCTAGCAAGACTAAGGCTTGTTGGAGGAGGCCTAGGAGAGCTTTCTGAAAGTGCTCACCATACAAGTAGGCAATAATGTGAGGACAACTCGAGTTCCTTGGGGGAAAGTCTATGTCCTGAGCCTCAGAGACTTCAGCAGGAGGCTTCATACTCCCAGAGTGTAACCAGCAACAGAAGGAAATTGACTATGAAAACTGCTGAAAATTAGAGAGAAACTAGTTGAGAAGTGTTGACAGAATAACTAATTTTCTTAAAAACACTGCAGCTGGGATTGCTCTGAGAAGATGCAAGTTTTACTATGTATGTATCATATGATAATATTTTATGGTGCACCATGTCTAGGATATATCGATCAGTACAAAGAAGAATGAACAGAAGCAGTGTTCAGAACCTATGCTGTAGTTCTTACTTATGTGGTAAATGTACTTACTTCAGCCTTATTTAGACAGATTTCAAATTACATCCCTAAGTGGATCATGATCCTGAAAGGTGCTGTGTGGGTAACATTGCACCCACAAATCAAGATCCACTTCCAGTAAAGAAGCCATTTTGTCCTTCCTGTTAAGAGTGGAGGAGTCATTTTACAAGGATCAACAGTAATTGCTACAAGGCTTAGTGGAGTTTATATAGAAACTCCCCAATTGCCTATCATGAACTGTCAGATGTATGACAGTGTAAAACAGAAGGAATCATAAAAATAACTCTAGTGCAGCTTCTAAATATAAAACTCACAATAATGTTTGTGAATGTTTTTAAAAACACTCAAAATGACAAGGTCACTGTTGAAGCAACAGAAGTGTTCTGTATTTGCTAGTGTAGATTACAGCAAATTAATAGTATTATTTTCCAATAGATGAATCTTGGTGGGAAAACCAGTTTTGTGTATTGTGAACAGCACACTAGCTCCTTTTCGCATTGGAAAGTGATTAAAAAATTGAGAGGTTCCCCTTCCCCCCCCCCCATATGACCACTGATGCTTCAGCAATTATTGAAGGGGGAAATGATCTATTATGTATTCAGTAATTTTCAAGATGACAACAAACTGAATGCTTTGAACTTTGGCAATGCACCATCATTTGCCATTGGTAATATTAGCCTTAACTTCATGGAATACTGCTCTTGTTTATGGATTAATAAAAAATGAAAGTGGTTTTGCTTCCAGCTAAATGCCTAGGTCCCAGGCTGCAAAATACAGCAGAGAAAGCTATAAATAGATGAGAATTTCACCTTAGAAGTCGTATAAAAGAGGTCTTAATTTTTTCATTAGCAAGAAAAACTGAAACCTTTAGAGTTGAACATTTCATTTTACTAACCCTGCAAAAAAAAGGGATGTTGAGGAATATACTCTAAGTCAGGAATACAGCTATGTATACAAGGTCAGGATTATCCAAGGATTAAAGCTGTAAATGGAGGTTATAGAAAGTACATTTCAGAGATTAAAGTTTAAACTTCCACAAAATGCAGAAAAAATGTTCTATGTTACAATCTTCAAATTAAAAGTGAATGTATGAATAGTCAAGTCTATCAGGATGCAATAAGAAAATGGTACGGTAGAAAGTTTAATGAGGAATTGTCTGGTTATAAATATAGCTAATGTAAAAAGTACATTGGAGAACGGTAAAAAAAAATAGATATTTCAGCTAGTGATATACTTTGATTTTAAAGTAGCAGATTTCATCAAACAAACTTAACCTGTTTCAGTCACTTTCCCTAGGGAAAAGAAATGTTGACTTTTCAGGGAATCCTAAGAATTACTGAATGACTGAAACTTGACAAGTAACTGATTATGAATCATTTGTCTGGAGATTTTTTAGTAAGAGATTCAGCACAGCTCATGCCTTAGTAGTCTTATATTAAGCCTAAGAGTCTGTCTTCAAATACTGTTACTCCTAAATTTCTTAAAACTTGTGGAATTTATTATTTTCTTAAGTGCAGTAGTGGAAAGAACATTTTCTTGTGTAAGTAGATTTCGACAGACTGCAGAAAACTGCTAAACATAGATTTTACTAGGACTGGGCTTAAGGTTAAACTAGAAGTTAAAAAATATGAAAAAAAAAATCTGATTTGATTCAAAACAGCCAAGATGTATGAAAATATAATGCAATAGTCTGAATAATAATAATGATGAAATAGAGTTGTATATTTGAAGATAGTGGAAATATACACTGGAGGGAAAAATAAATGTTGCACTGCTCTTTCCCTAAGACATTCCTTCAAGCTGAGAACTTTCCTTTGTTTTTCATGCAGTCTCTTACTTTCATCCAAGAAAGACAGATGAACTAACCAAGTGCCAGAGGTAGCAGTGCTGTTGTAGCACTCCTGGATACACAGCATGGCCTGGGCCAGCCCGCACAAGAAGGCAGAGGTGAAGAGGAAGGGAATTTCAGGTAAGAAATACTGGAGGGCAGAGTGGTGACTGTTGGCACGTGCTTTTCCTACACATTTCCATTTACTTCAAAGTCCTCTCTGGAATGCTACTTGCAACAATTTCCCTAAGAAGCCATTTTCTGTGCCAAGGAAATACCACTGACCATTACTCATTTTAGGAAAAATAATCTGCCTTTTTACAGAGGAACTATAAAAATAAGTACAATTAAAAGAAAAAATAAGCAGCCATGGATCATGTCTGACACAGAGCCCTAATCTGTCTCAGTCACCTGATTTTTTTTAGCCATCTCATACTTCCAGCTGTTCCTCGCCACGACATCTCTGGCTCTCGGCTGGTGGCACCAGGAGCCAGTGCTGTCCTTGACAGTGCTCCAGTGCCAGGAGGTGCTCTGAGCATGGAGCTGGACAAAGACTGGCTGGATTAGTGACTGCACTATTCCTCTGCTGGGCTCAGCGCACCAGTCTGGCCATGGCACAGCTGCTATGGGTGGCCGGGTCTGCCTGGCTCATCGCCCCATCTGTGGGGAGAGCCTGCTGCAGAGTAGGGTCAGGACCGCACATTGCCTGGCATGGGCTTAGCCAGGCAAGGTGGGATTCGTGGCCATTGGGAAGAGGTGGGCTGCAGAAGTTTTAATTTTGGATTAAGGGAGACCTTTGCCACCACCAGTTAGCCCCATGCTCCCAGTTGCTCCTGCATTAGTTAGTGTTTGGGCTGCCTGGCTAATTGTGGCATGCGAATGGCAAGCTGCACAGATGTCAGATGTCACGCTCTATCTGATGAAGAGGTCTCTGCCTCAGGCTGTTTATATATGACCTACCAGAATTTCCTGCTGCATGATGAAATAATTAGGGGGCCCTCATGCAGGGAATAATGTTGCGAGTAGGTTGCAAAGGCATTACACATACAAAAAGAAAATCCTAAGCATTTTCCTTATCTGTGATATAATCTTCCAAGACGCCTTATATACATTCAACTTGTTTGTATTATTTCTTTTAAAGTTCTTCATACAGATGCTAAATGAAGGCTTCAGAAAGTTTAGCAGCATGCTTTCCTTTATGCTCAGATTACATAGTGGGAATAGTGGCATAAGCAAACAGGAAAAAGGGAGATTTATTTGTTTGTTTTAAATCAAGATTGTCTTTTGCCTCTTAAGGCAGCAAACTCTAAACTGTGGATAGTTTAGTAGAAGTTGATCTTGTCATCAAAAAGAATCTCATTTTTGTGGCTCTTCTTTTTTTCTAATCAGTTTTAATTTGTAACTTTTTTTATACATACAGAGACTGTCCATATGCCCACAGACACTCCATGTCCTGATTGATCTCACCCCTCTCCCCTCCCAGCCCACTACACTGGAAAGCTGGTTAGAGCATGCTCTTGATTTCAGTCTGGAACAGTTTATCCATGACTATCAAACTTTCAGGTGAAACATAGAAACACGAGGTAAGAATCTGACCTCATATGTCCTGAATATGTCCAAGAAGCTGAACCAGGTTGAGCTGAGCTTCTGGCTGGCAGCAGCGGATAAGGTGGTCCAGGCAGGAGCACAGAGGGAAGCAATGTCCAGAAACATCCTCCCAGCGGAGACCGGCCAAGCTGATCGCTTGTACCGGGGCTGTGCCCAGAGTCCCCAGCCCTTGCCCCTGCAGCCCCAAGGACAGTGCACAAGAAGGCTGCAGGCAGCAAGCGTGGCTGCAGGCACACTGAGCCCTCCAAGAAACTCCTTGGTGTTTTACAAACTGAGTTTCAATAACGTGGCAAATCTGAGATGAGAGATGGAAACCATCTTAGAGGAACAACCTTGTTGCACCTTGTGCATTGCAGAGCTGCTTACCTAGGCCATACAATAAGCAGAGTTAGAGAGAAATGGGACTTTTCAGTCTGGAGGAGAGAGGACTCAGGACGGTCTTACCATGTATATAAATACCTGTGGGAGTGAATGACAAAGAGGGAGCCTGACCCTTCTCAAAGGTGCCTAGTGACAGAACAAGTGGCAATGGGCACAAACAGAAATATGGGAGGCTCCATCTGGGTATAAGGAAACACTTTTCCACTGTGAAGGTGGTCAAATACTGGCAGAGATTGCCCAGAGAGGTTGTGGAATCTCCATCTGTGCAGATACTCAGAACTGCACTGCATGTGGTCCTGAGCATGAGCCTGCTTGAGCAGCAGGGTGGTACTGAATAATCTCCAGAGGTCCCAGTGAACTGTAGGTATTCGGTGATTCTATGATTCTGTGAAAATCGTAGTAAGATTGTTGGCTCAAAAAATACTGTGAAGTGCCTAGAAGGTCTTCCTGGAAGCCTATTTAATTTGCACTTATTCTAATAACTATTTACAGTGGGGTGAAAAATGCTACACTAAATTCTTTCAGTTTAGAGACAAAGTGACAGTTCTTACCCTTCCCTCCCATTCTTACTGCTTATGTAACTACATGGACCAATGTTAGCCTCAGGACATCCCCTCTGTCTTTCTTAGAACAATTACCTGCTTGGATAGATATTTTGTTTAGAAATGTAAATATTTTTGTTCTCTTTTTTCCTGTTTCCAAAGCACATTATTATTATTCTACTAAGGGAGGGTTAGAAATGGTATTCTCATTGGTTTTGAGAAGACAAAAATATTAGATTAACCCTGCAGTTCAGATTAAGAAAATAAACAAATATATATATATATATACTTTTTTTTTTTTTTAATTTGCTGCATAATTCATAGCCTGGTAGCCTGGATTTTGACTGTTTTATCACTCATCCAGAGGGAGTGTGAATTAGTCATAAACATGTCATTAAAAAATCAGAAATCTTTCTAGACAGTTACTCAAAACAGGGGTATTTTCACAGAAATGCAGCAGTAAGAGAAGACAAATGAATACCAAAGTTTTTTTCTAAAATCCTCTTATGAATTGTAAAATAATTTTGGTTGGAAGAAACCTTAGAAGGCACTCCGGCAACCCTTACTCAAAGCAGGGAAACTTTGAGAGTAGATCAGGTTTCAGTGTCTCCAAGGATGGCGGCAGATGAAGGCAAGCCAACCCCCCACATCATTTACCTATGCTTCTTAGTCTTTCCAACAAAGCTAGTATCTGAACCCCTGCAGTCTATGTTTATGCAGAATGGCAGTAACAACATCAACAACAGAGGTAAATGCACATTCCCATTAGCAACTGTGTATTAGCTGCTAAACAACCAGACCCGATTTGAGGGAATCAGCGGGTATGAATCCAATAATATTTTAATCTCTCAGCAAGGAGCTGTATAAAATGGGTAGTTTTGTATCAGATCACTTTTTTTTTTTTTTTCTGGTATCTTGACTTCCCATTAACTCCTCTTTTTACCTTTGATGCATCATGACACACACCAGTGTGGAACAGACTGCGCTGAACCATACTAATTTATTTACTTCTTACATAGTATTATAGTCTCAAATAATGCACCCAGACATACTAAAATACATTTCAAAGGATGAACTCCACAGGTCTGCCAAAGTATTCCAACAGCTGCCGTAAGTTTGCCTCATTTCAAGACTTCACGCAGAGCAAGTGACCTCAAATGTTCAAAAATAGGATAATAGGTGAACAAAGTTTTAAAAAGAAGAGTTTGCAGTATGGTGGCCATATATATTTTAATGGTTAGGAAAGCTTGATCATCACTTTTGTTAAAGCACAATGTGGAAAAGAGATCCACGTTTCCCAGATATGAAAATGTATATATGTCATTGCTCTACAGATGTGGAATATAAATCCATTTCTAAACGGTTATCGCAGTCTTTCTTAGTAGTCTTTATTTCTATTTCTAAATTATCTCAGCAGTCTTTCTTTCCATTTCTAAATGGATCCTGCCTTTCACCAACTGAAAGTTCAAGCACAATAAACTTATATTTCTTCTAGTGCATGTTGTACATACAAGTTTCAATTCAAATTAGTATTTTCTAAGTTAGGTTTGTACATAACACTATATACAGTACTACTAAGAAAGCCTGGAATAAAATTTAAAATTTTCTTGATCTTAGTCCTCCATTTGGCTCACTATTTAATAGCTTTTCTAGCTATATCAAAAAGATACAGAATCATTTGTTCACTACCTTTAAAAGCATATAAATATTCAGCATGAGTTAAATTGTTGGGTGGAGAGAACAGCTGGTAGGATAGGGGTGCATCTCACATCAGCAGCAGCAGTATTCTGCCCTCCTGAATAAGACAGAATGGTATTCCAGTGTGCTGATATCACAAAGAAACCACTGCCAGCTCAATTTAAGCTCCTTATTCTCTGTGTACCAGTGCACCTTTGGAAAAAAAAAAAAAAAAAAAGAACACAAGAAAAGAAAATTTCCATGTATTTGAAGACTACAACCATAACAGATATCTAGCCACCTATCATCAAGGCCACTACCCCTTTGACAGCAGACACTCCTTTCTGCAAGGGAAAATCAGCAATGATATATGATGAGGGAAGGGACTGCCTTCCTCAAGGACCAATTTAGCACAGCAGGGGAAAAGTAGCTAAGGCAATATGCATCTCAAAGCAGTAGAAAAATTAAAGGCAGAAAGAGGAAGAGTGGGTTTGGAAGGCAATGTAAGGGAGGAAAGTAGCAGTAGTAACCAGAGGAAGGACAACTACAATAAAGACGGTGGATACAGAAGAGCAAATGGGTTTGAGTAAAAAAAAAAAAAAAAAAAAGGGAGAAAAAGCACCTTAACAGAAGAGCTAAGGACATGATTAGATGAAGAACATAAACTGAGTGGCAAGGGAAAGCCAGCTTGTCTCCATACACTGACAGATGGTTTTTCAACAGTTAGTGCAAGTAAGAGAATCTTCCTATTCTTCCCACTAAGTATGGGTCAGGACCCCACTCTCTTAACAGCATTTCAGTCTGTCCTTCCTCAGCTTGGAGCTGAGGCCATCTAGCTCTGTAGGAGCTGTGGCAGTATGGAGGAGCCCCAGCTGGACCCCACTAGCCAGCCGAGGCTGTTGCAGAGGGCTAGCCCTGGCTGCACAGAGCATCATGCATGGTATTGACTTCCAAAAGGGATGAAATGCAGCCTGCCTAAAGCACCATTCCTTTCTGGTTGTGTTCAACAGATACTCAGGCTAGCTGTTTACTGCTAGTGGGGACAGGGCTGCAGGAACTGCAGTCCCAGCAGTGTCCAGACATCCTTGAGCAGCTCCGTTAACAGAGAGATTAAACGAAAGTATCTGAAAAGTTCTTTCAGCCTTTCCTCCTTACCTCCCTAGATTACCTCCTTACCCCAGGATACCAATTCTAGATTAGCTCCTTACCCCAGGATACCAATCATACAAACAATTGTCTTCTCCAGTCAGCTTCTGTGGGGCTGGAAGAAGGCAAAATTAATTTTCCCTACTTGCATTTTCAAAGACAAGAGCAACATCGAGAGAACTCCAGGAGTCTCCAGGAGCCTCTCTTCCAGAGCAGTGATACTATACATTAATTGGACAGCAAGTCTGGTCTGGGAAATCTGGGACATTGTAAAGCAGAGTTGGAGCCTGGAGAAATACAGCTTTACTGGAATTACTGCTGCTTTGTATAACTTATTTCAGCTGAAAAGTAACAAGCCTGTGAGAAGCCCACAGCTTGATGTCAGGTACCATGCAGTAGAATTACAGTGCTGCTGCTCTTGCTGTGGGCCCAGACTTCATCCCTCATCTCTGCCCACTGCATCAGAGTGAATAAGTGGAGCTGCTTCTGCACCAGCACACCTTTGCTCCCAGCTCAACCCAGCTGAGCAACTGAAAGGATGTCTGCCTGGCCGTCCTCTCTGCCATCCTGACTGAATGCTTGACACAGCTCATCCACACAGTGCCACCCCTTTGCCTCCTGGCGGGAGCTCAGCGTGGGGTCCCAAGCTGATGAGCAGCATGGTCTACCTTGCCGCCTGTGCCCTTGCAGCAGGCCGTGCTGCTGGCAGAACACCACAGCAGCACACCCAATCCAGTGTGACCTTCATCAGGTCATTTATTTTCCTCTGCCTCTGTTTCTGTAGCTTTTAAATTTTACTGACTTACCTCACATAGCTGAGAAGAAAAATTATTAAATTGGGAGCATATAAAAAGTTGTGGGAAGTTCCCTTCACAGTCTGCTGCTGACAGAGCTGCAGAACTGTCTCCAAAACAATTTACAGGCCCTAGGAATGGCTCATGGTTGCATAAAATATCTGTTGAATCATCCATATCTTTTGACCTCTTAGTTTTACACAACACCAACTCACAATCTCTGTCTAAATGTGTGTATTAGACCAAAACCCAGTAGTGAAAAATGTAATGAAACAACCCCTTACATAAACCAAGTATGATCACTGAAAGTTGATGTATGAAATACAAATTTTTCTTCTGTGGTGCTCACTCACTCCTTCAAGACAAAACTCCCATTAACTTAAACTCAGGACTCTTTCTCAAAGTGCTTATAGGTGCAGGCAGAGACTCAAGATACTCCTCTCTGCAGCTGAGGGACACCAGCCAAGTCCTGCTCTATGCCACCATCTTCCCCACTTAACGCACACCCTGGGGCAGCCCCAGCACCATGAGCCCAGTGCTCTGCGGCTAGCATCCACGTCCTGGGAGCAGCGCATCTCCAGGTGGCTGGGCTGTGAAGGGAAACCTGCCAAAAGTTACCAGGAGGTCTGTTGCAGTGCTGGAGGCCTGTGAGACCTTCCAGAGGCTGTGTTTCCCTCCAGACAGTGTGGTGCTATGGCAGTTGCTGCCTTGGGTCAGAGGCTGCCCTTTTTTCTCTCTTTGCCTGCTTCCATGGACTTTAGCTCCCACGTCTGAACAAACGTGCAGTCATAACAGACATTGTAACCACTAATAATAGATGCCCCACTTAAAGATACATAAAATAGAGGTGAATACAGTTTTGCAGGTTCACAAGAATTTTTTTGTTGGTGGTCCGCTCAATCACATATGTTTGAAAGATAACAATGAAATGCCCTGAGTGTGAAAAGGACTCTAGTCTAAGGGATACTTGAGCTCCCTCACTGCCTGCCCCTATGATTTCTGTGATTGATTATACATATCCTCATCTTAGTTTTAAGCTATTCTTCATTTATTTCATTTGCAACATATCTAAGTTTTTTTCCTGATAATCGTTTTATTCCCTGGTCTTCCTTTCATTTGGCAACAGATGACCTGGCAGCTAGCCCAAATCATGGTAAATGACAAATCACTACCAGATGAAGCTATGAGTTTTACATAGCGCATTTCCTCCAGCCACAGAAAACTTTGAGGCCCAATAAAATCACTAAAGTGACTGACACCAATATCAAGCTTTACATGAAGTCCTCACAGTTACAGAAAACTATGCTATTTGATTCAGAAGCAGTAGATAGAAATGCAAATCCATAGCAATGCTCCCAGTCATCATCTAATACTTGCTGGCATACTTGGGAGCAGGAAAAGTCCATTGTTCTCCTGGGGAGACAGCAGCCACAGATAGAAATGCTCCACAAGAAGCAGTAATCCCTGCTGTATCCTCTCTTATCCACGCTAGACCGCGGCAGCTGTGCCAAGTTACCTCCCTGTGGATGGGACTTGGAGTGGGTGGTGCTCTTCAAACACAGTCACAGAAAATTTTCCAGCAATCCAGCATTTTGGGCCAGGGAAGAAAGCAATATTAGAACTTACTGCTGCTAACAACCATAGTAGATCCTTCTCTACAGTGTGCATCCCCTCTATAGGGTGAAAGAAAAGAGGGGTGAAGTTACAGTCAAGGCAAAATATGCCTCTTTTGAGTGCCCACCAAGTAGGTTGCCATTTGCTTGGGGTCCTCTTCTGTGAAGCCAAGCACTAAAGCTGGAAGGCTCTTAAATGAGAATGTTTTCCTGAACCTTGTTTCACCCTCCCAGGATTGATTCCACAGGACAGTTCTTTTGTTACTCAAAGTTATCAGACAAGATTTGAGATACTCCATTTTGCGAAAAGGCTTCCCCATTTTTTCCTAGATAGACATTTTGAATCGAGGCTGTGGCATTTGCAGTGCCCTTGGAGCTCACGCATAGAGTTTTAGCACTTTATCTAATTGTAGAGAGGTCTAAATATCTGTGTAAAGTAATTTTATAGAAGACACAATGATAAAGTGGATATAAACTGAAACCATTCTGAGTCACATAACACAGGCTAAACAATGCTTGGCTGTGGACACAGCCAAAAGACATAAAGTGAGGCCAGCAGAGTCCTAAAGAGAGAAAAGACTCCCAAGGTATAGCCTTCAGAAGTTTTCAAGACAAATGGTACAGCCTTGCAATGAATGTTTAAAACTAAAATCAGAAGGAAAGGAAAAGACTCAATAGCAAAGTGTTGTTTGGCTATAGTTCTGTATATTCCAGATGCCACACAACTTGTTTTTCATAAGAACTGGAAAACCACTCCCTTAAGAGGGATGTTGTTTGACTTTGTGAGAAAGTTCATAAGATATTGAACGGTTATGTATACAAACACAGAATACACAGCACATATCAGGCTTACTTAACTGTTTCCAAATCCTGCCCTCATTCACCAAGGACTTAATTCACTGCTCACGGGGTACGGTTACGAAAATCTGTTGCCCCCAGACAAGCTAGTACACATTTAGGCATGCTTGTCCCTGAGGTACTCTGAGAGTGAGCAACACTGAGGTTATCTAGGCTGCACACAAACCACCCTGTGGGCAGCAAATTCCCACTTCTCCCCACCACTCATGCTGCTGGAGCATGCCGCTGGGGATCAGGAGGATCAGCATCATGCTGCACGCCCCAGCGCAGTGGAGCCTGGAGTGCTGTACAGCCAGAAAGCACTGCTCCGCCTGCTGTAAAAAAATACATGAATGAGATCTCATGCAGTCATTCCAAGAAGAGTTAGATTTGAGTGTTTCATGAACAATCCCATATACCGTTTTTCTTTCAAAAAGCTCAAAAGCCCAGGTTCATCTTCACAAGCCTGTCATGGGGCAGTGCATCTCCATCAGACAGAATATTTGTAATGAGGACATTCAGAGGCTACACGTGACTGGATCTCCACAAACCACAAAGACACAGGGCAGGCACCAGAGACCCAGTCCCAGCCCCAAACCTAGCCATGCCGCACAGCAGCAGCACTCAGCCAAATGTCCTACCATGCTGACACTGTGCGTTGTGTGCCACACAAGGCCAAGAGGGAGACCAAGATGCCCTGCACCCCCCTGTGCCCTGCTCTGCCCAGATCCCAGGGTCCAGGCCGGGGCCATCACAGGGAGTCTGGTGGTGGGGCTGGCAACAGGACAAGCACCAGGGCAAACACCAAGTCCCCTCAGCCAGGTTTGGGTGCTAGCTGGTGAGCAAGAAGTCAGCGGAAGTAATCATGAGACCCTAAATCTGTCACTTTGGTAGGATGTTATTTATTACCACTGGAATAGCCACTATTTTTGGACATGTTTTTCTTTCTTTAAACAGCTTTGAAGTTAAGCATTGCCTGAAAAATAATTGCACTGCATCCCTTCAGTCTTCTCAGCTTGCAGACCCACATGCCTCCTCAGTGGAGCCAGAGGCCAACCCAGCCACCCAGGACAGGGCAGGAGGGGTGATCCCATGGGAGATCCTCCACCCCAGGCTTCCACGGGGTGGGCCCCCCGCAGGCACCCATGGCACCCAGCTGTAACAACCACAGCAGCATCCACACTCTCCAAATGCATGGGACAGGGGAACACAGCACTGAAATTGCATGAATCTTGTAGGTGGAGGTGTGGGAAACTTGAAAGGGTCGAGTCTAGGCAACACTTTCCTGTCACAGGGAATCACATGCAGTTTGGTAGAGGAGAGAGAAGGGAGGCCTGTCAACCTTCATTGGCCACAGGTAATGGTACACACTAATTTCTTCTGATAATGTCACCAGAAGAGGAAATCCTGCAGACTAAACTCATTAAGGTCTGAGGGGAACATCATGAGGGGCTTTCTTTCTGCAGGAAGGAGGACCATAGCCTGAGTTGTCTGAGTGGGGGAGCATCTGTGGTACACAGACTGAAGGCTCTCAGTGGTTCCCTTTTTGATATATTTTAGTTCTTAAAGCCGAACTTCTCACTTTCCAATTGAAACTTATCTGTCCTTCCAAAAAGAAGAAAAAAAAAGTTGGCACGTATACGTTTTTAAGAGCCAGTAATTTGGAGGTATTTTAACAACTTTTCTTTGTTGTTGCAGTTGTATCAAGCAGGTCACTAAGTAAGACATTACATTTCCAAAAGTGATCATTCTAGAGGCCATTAAATGTAATGTGGCTATTTCCATTGGCTTTCCATCGAGACCAATAACACCTTGAATATGAGGCTTTGCAAGTACTCTGTGGGCAGTGGTGGCATAGTCTTCAACAGGCCTTCACCAAAGGGTGCATCATTTGCCAAAAATAAGCACCGTTATTCATGCAGGACACCTGAGGTGTGCAGAGATTTAGCACCCATCCCTCCCATCCTTCATGTACCTGCAGGTCTGCCGTATGCCCCTCGTGGAATGGGCAGGAGGTGGCACCGTGGCATGGGGCTGCCTCTTAGAAGAGCAGTCTGTTCCCCCAGGCACTAGTGGCATTGACAGCCCTGTCAGCCCTGTGGCCACCACTTGCATCAACACTGATAAACTGTCCACAATGTTCATCAGTTTGTCCCACATGTATTCTCTGACCTTTAGGTTGCTGCAGTTGCTTTTCTGCACATTGGTAACAGATTTGGAGAAAACGTGCAAGCTTCTCCTTTTCTTAGTCCATAGCACAGCAGCAGAGCTTAGCCCACTCAATAGAAAAAGGCCCTTGATTTCAGAAGCAGTGCAGTCTGATTCCTGATATTTTATTCCAACAGTGCAACGGCTAAAATAAAGATAAAGCTAGGATGACTGGCATTTAATCTGCTAATCCTTTCAAAAGAGGTTAACTTGAAAATATAAGATACAATTTTATAAGTGTATGTCTTCACTTTGACAGTGCAGATGGAACTGGCCCACAGCTCTAACCTGGCCTCCTGCTGAGGTGGTGATTTGCTGGGGACGGCATCTTGGCCACAACTCCTCTCCTGCATTAGCAAAGCCATCCCACCCCATCCTCCACAACATAGCTGGATCCCACCCATGTTTAGGGAGAGACTTGTGCATGGGAATTGACGCAGGCAAAACTCAACTAGCTGATTAAAGAAATTGGGCCTTATCTTGAAACAAATAAACAAACAAAAAAAGACTCTATACCAACATCGGTCAGAAATTTTCCAATGGACACATTCACCTCATAACATACCAGCCTGTCAAAAGCAAAACATCTTGGAGAACAATGTCACTTTTGAGGAATGTCAGTTTTAAAATAAAGATGAAGAGAAAGCATTTCCAGTAAAACAAAACATTCTATTTCTCTTTTGAACTACTTTTTTTTCACTTTTGAAACTAATATTGTCCAATAAACTGTAAAATAAAATATCAACATTTCAATACAGAATTTTTATTTTGTTAATAAGACTGTTTGATTTTTTTTTAATTTGAGATCACAGAAAATGTTGAAGAAAAAAAATCTTTTCCAGAATGAAAGGCTGAAACCATAAACTTCACAACAAAGTTAAAAGTCCTATACCTGCACTGCTGCACTTTATTTATGTGCACTTTAAAACCATATTTATGGATTATACTGTTTCTCTCAACATGTTTAAAATATCCGTGTAACCATTCGTTTTCAGACAAACATATGTATTTCATCTGTGTATAAGCATATTTCCATGAGAAATTTAAAATCCACAGAGAGAAGACCAAATCTTGCAGTCATTATTCAGACTAAAGGCAGCAGGCACTTTGACAGAGTATGGAACACAGGATTTGTTACACAAACAGCGCTACAATTTCATTTTTTAAACTCTGAATGTCTATGCTTGTCATCACTAAATACACAAGTAGTTTTTGCATCCAAAAATGTAAATAACACATTATATGAACTAAACCATTTGTCTAAGGTGGCCTTTCTTAGAAATGAAAGATTTGATATTTAGAGGAATATAAACAGTCTGAAAAATCAGTCAATTGAATCTCTGTGACTCCAATCCAGGAGTTGCAGTTGAACTCAAAACTGGTCTGTTCTGTACAGAATAAGTAAAAAAGCCTCAAAATGTCCTAGAGGCTAAACGCTGTCTAGCCAAGTAAAACAGGCACGATTTATCTGCAGAACAGGTTTTTACACACATTGTAAAAACAGCACATATACAGATGTGTACTGTAGCATTATGCACCCCACGTCTCTTTGTGGTAGGAGCCAGCTCTGGGTTGTGCTCTGGCTCACTGCTGCCTCTGGGTCGCTGCTCTGGCACAGGCAGGGAGACTGGGCAGGACCCACGCACAAGCACAGGCCATGCGGTACCCCACTGGCCCCCGGGGCCCAGTGCTGTCACCCCGCAGTGCCTAGCCAGTGGAGGGGCCAGAGGAGCAGTCGCTCCTGGGAGGCCGGGGCTCGCTGTGAGTAGAGGTGCTGGGCTCACTGGCCTGTGGGCAGGACAGCGTGGAGCTCCTGGAAATCCGTCTGCAGCGTGCTTTGGGTGTTAGAGCACATTTTCCATTCAAAACCTGGAACTGGATATTGTGCTAAACCTCCCATCACCAAATACCCACATATGAGGCAAGTGACTGGAACAGCAGAAACAACCATTGGAGGTACTGCAAGCTATTTACTCAGGGACCTGTTAGTTTAGATAATGTCCTGTGCCGATGGCAGTGGGCCCAGGCCTGTCCCTGTTGAAGTCAATAGATTCATTGTCTTAACCCTGAGCAGGGTAAGCCTCATGTGAGGCCAGTCTGGGTCTAAATTACATCTTTCAGATGCACATTGCAGATTGTTAAACTCCTACGTGAGGAGCAGAGACATTGCTGCTGGAATCCACGGTTTCAGATTGCAGAGCAGAGAGCTGAATATACAGTCAAAAACTGACATGAAGCCTACTTTTAAATGCATGTGTGTTTACGTAATCTATCCCCGGAATTGTTTATTAGTATTGTGAACTGTAAGTATATAACCTTAAAATAACCTCTTCATCCAGTATCCTATTTGCAGAGGAAGATATTACACCCCTTAACTGGATCCATTACTCTCCCCATGCTTCCCTAAAATAACTGTTTTGATTTGGGAATTTAAATGGAAGGAAGCATATGTATGTAGGCCGGCACATATTTAAAATATCATTTCTGTTCATTGAGCTGGTCTAATTCTGCTTCCTTCTTCCTTCTTGATCATGGTCTTTAAAGTACTTTGCATCAGATCCATTAGCTTCTGCTTTCACCTGTGTGTTGTCACTCTTCTAAAACAATGGAAACAGGGTCATGAACAGACAAATCCTGCACCAGCATGGCCTACCGACTCTCAGTGGAAGAGGACTATGCTTCAGATGATCCCAGAAAAGATGAGAGCTTGCCACTGGACCAAGATGAATGGAGTCTCCTTGCATCCTTATATGTACCTTGCTAAGGACTACCACAAACCCTAATACACTTTGTGTGAGCATCTGATCTCAGTTTATCTCCAAAATTATTAATTTTCTGTTGCCAGTGTATAGTGGTTACCTGAAAGTGAGACAGGAGGAATTACCTACCACATCTCCTGTAACAAAGTGGGAGATGCTGTGCTCAGTGAAACGATGAAGATATACTTGCAGAGCAGGCTGCTCTACACTGATTAACTATTCTTATTATGCAGTATATTATTCTTATCTATACAACCGGTGTTTACACACAATGGATAAAAACAAGTCCATTTGCCAAGTCAGACCAATGAAAACATACTTTCTTTATTCTAATTGTCATTTCTAGTAAAAATAGCATAATAACTGTAGAATCTCTACAAACCCTGAAAGACAGCAGAATTAGAAAGAAGGAATGCTCCTGTTCCACTGTGCAGAACTTCTTTAGTGATTTGATCTGCACAAAAAGCAGGATCCAGGAATATGCATAATGTTATTTCTTAAGAAGGAGAATAAATTTTGTTTCTTTTACATGCCTATTTCTAAATACATTTTTGTACTCAAACAAAAATGTTCTTGTATTTGAGGTCTTAGCCATATTATTAGTGATAACAACAAATCAAGGTTGCTGAATCCCATTCTGATTTATTTTGCTGATGGTGTTAAATAAGAAGTACATAAAACACAATTGAGTCATTTTAAGTCCTCTCTTCAAATCCTAATCATGAATTGCTGCATCTAGGTAAAATCTAAACAGAACAAAGCTTTTTCTTTGGTGTAAACAGGAAGATGTACAGAGCAGAGTCCCCACAAACTCCAGTGGAGGTAAATACCTTCACTGCCTGTTAGGATTTCTGGTTAGAAATTTGCTCAGTGATATTGGGACTGTGCATGAATGACTACACGGGATCTATTATTAGGAATAATTAGTGCAAGGAAACTAACTACGATGCATGGTATATAGAAAAACACTAGCCTAAGGATAAGAAAGGTCTGACAGTTGCTCAAACAGAAAGAAAGATGGAAATGCATTGTTTACCTGTGCTGACAGCTCCTTCTTAGTTGGTAGTGACACTTCTGCAGGGCACATTGGGTCAATCAGCCCTCACACTCCAAGGCAGCTTGCTTTGTTCATTTTCAAGCATCTACCTGCACAGAAACCAAACTGACTTCTCTAGCTAAGGCATTGCACAAGTCCGGATAATGATTAGATTCTTGGCCCAAAGACCCCGTTTGAAGAGGATCTCAAAACTCTCACTGATGAAACACTCACAAGGGACAAACATGAGTACTGCTGTGTGCAGACCAGTAGCAGTGTGGCAGGACAGGGCTTGATTTCAGCCCTTCTGATAATAAGTGCAGCACTGCAGCAAGGGGCGTCTATTGCTGAAGATCTGGAGCTCACCAGCATACAGCAGGGCACTCCAGCTGTGCGAGAAGGGCAGGATGGCAGTGCGAGCAGCCATGCAGGAGAGGTACATGCATCCCTGCTGTGTCAGTCATGCCTGAGCTGTAAGTGATGTGACAGTCTAGGACAGCTGAGCCCTGGCATGGTCTCTGCCATCACACATCATATTACATGTATACCACAAGTAAAGGTTGGAGTGTTATTAGCCCTTGTTATGCCTGCCAAATTAGCCCCACTCTGCACACATACACAGTACCCTGTAAATATGTACCTGCTGATCTACACAACTCCATATACCTTTTGCCAGTCACAGGTGATTCCTGGCCTAGAAGTCATGACCCTGCCACAAAGCAGATAAGAAATGTAGCAAGTAGAGTATTTGTTGGATGATCCAGCAGTTCTCCCACCACTAGATGTGGTTCATGGATCTCTCCTCTCATCTCACTTTTCCCTGAGTGATACCCAGATGTCTTCCCCTGCAAGGACAAGCCTTTCACCCTAAGCAAGCACACATGAGCCCACACAGCAGAGCTGCACTCCTTGAGCCTGACAAGAGCTGGAGCCTGCAGCTGCATGCAGTGCACACGAGAGGAAGGAAATCCAAGATAAGTGATCTGCCACATAGCCACTGATCTTCAGATGGTCAGATACCTAGATACCTGAGCACCAGAGAGCAAAGGTTGCAATGCTGGAATGCAGCCAAAGTTAACCTCAAGGTCTTCAGACAGCCAATGATAGCTCAGTGTCTGCTCAAGAAGTGCTATCACGGACCAGACCAGTCACCATCTTGCTGGAGGAATGAGTTGTAACTAGTGCCTCTGCCTGTTCCAGAGGATATATTTGTGGTTAGACAGGTGCTGCACATTTCATTATTTCATGTATCTGCTGCAGCAGTCGTTCTAAACCCACTTTCCTTATTTGTTCATTATAGGAAGAAGTCCTTCATTATAGTGACACCTTTTTGGTCTCTGGATGCAAGAGCTGTCTGGACAGATGCCATTCTTCTTGTAATATCTAGTCATGCATATCACAGTTGAAAAGTACTTTTATAGTTTCTAGCTCAGAATAGAATCCACGTGCTCCCCTTTTGTGCCTCAGCAGAGATTTAGCTGTCTGAGATGCTTGCTGTGGGATCTTGCACATCCCATTTAACACCAACACTGAGACATAAAGCAGTATCATATGCCCTGATCTGTTCCTACATAAGGACTCAGGGCATGATCAGTTGTCTTTATGAAAATTCCCCGTGAACCCTGGCATGAACTGCATATACACCAGATGGGATGCAGCAAAGACAGGATAAATGTAATTTCCATTTCTGAACTATTATTTTGTCTTATCAGGATACCCAGACTCCCAAAATAACAATGAAAAGTAGAGATGGAAACATAGCAAAAGTCACTGCAGAGCATAAACAGTAAAATAAGACAGAAAGGGGCTATGTCTCCCCACTCTGCTCACATCCATGTGGGAGGCAAAAGTGAACAGACCATGACAACAGCAGAGCTGTTGTGACAGGCACAAGACAGGTAGACTTTCAGGGAGTCATTTTTCCACTTAATAAAAATACTTAATTTCAGCCCTGACTCTGCTCCATATACTGGGAGCCTTTCAGTGGTTAGGAGCAGTACAATACGAAGTCCACAGTTCTGTGGTTCTCTGGTACAGTGTGATGAGCACAGGTCCATTACATTCGCCATTTTGTAAGCCTGCTTCTCAATGTCATCAGGGGCCACTTGCTGACAATCTAAATATTTGGATATGTATAAGACAGCAGAAGAAGAGCAGCAATATTATGGTCTTATAACCCTAACTGCAAGTCAGTACTCCATTCAATTCTTAGGGTTTTTTTTCATCCTATTAGTCCCTCTCTTTATGAAAGTTAGATAAATAATTTTTCTCCTTCTCAAGCATCAACATTCAGATGGTATTAAGGAACAGCAAAACATAAGACAGTGAAGTGCTGCTTTATGTACAGCTTTTTCCATGTAGCCAGCCAGAGCTGACTCATTTTTGAATGTTTATTTGCAGATATTAAAACAGTTGCCTTTAAAATCTCCTGTGAATCCCTCTGTCACTTTCTTCTCCTTGTAATCCCAAATTGAAGCAATGAAAAGAAGGTTATCATTAGATCATCCGTAAAACGTCATCTTCTGTCCAACTTTTATTGTGGGGTACAAGAGATACTAAGAGTATCATAGAGAGAGTACAATGGCTCTTATGCCTTGCAAAACAGACAAGCAGTTTTGCATAAAGCAGTGAGGACAACTCCTGTATGTGCAAACAGTAAATTTAAGGTACATGCATGAAAAGTAAAATGTGCTCTTTATGTTGTTGATCGCTTCTGTTATTTTTCAGAGTTTTTTGTTGGTTAGTTAGTTTTACTTATGCTCAGTGAAACAATTCCTTTCTGCTCTTCAAAAGCAGAATAGCTGGGGTCCTGCTGGCCACAACAGGAATAGGACTGGATACAGATTCCCAACAGTTGTAGCAAAGGTACCATAGAACAATCCTTTTTCCTAGACCTGCAATGTGCTCACAGATCAAAGATGCATTTTAATCCTGACCAGTGTGCTTTAATGCATGAACAGATTAGTTAGCATCAGAAAACTTCTAGGAACAAACAGGTGGCCGAAAGGAGTTATGTTAAACTTATATGTCATTATCCATACCTTGTCCCCTGTCTAGAAGTACCTTTTTTTTTTCTTTTTTTTTTTCCAAGCACAACATTTAATAAAAGTAGATGTCTGGGCAGAAATACACTCTGTCACTCTGTCTAGGTATTTCATTCTCCTCTACAGCAACACCACTCTGGCAACAAGTAAAATTTCCCCATTTAGTTATATGATTGCCAGTCAAGAGTTAATGAAGCTACATCAGTGTAAAAATGATAAACATAATGAAGAATAAGATCCCTTATTGCTACTTAAACCACTAAGCTGAACACCTGTACTGTCTCTGCACTTTCAAAAGAAATGTATTTTATTTCAGAGAATTACAGTAGCACTTTGTACATACCAGTCACAAAATTATTAATCTTGTATAAATCTTGATTTTTCTACTTGCAGATACTTGCAAACATTTTGGCAATTGTAACCTGCGGGTAGCAAACTGAGATCTTTTTTCTGGAGGTTCTGTGGTTTTCAGATCTGGTACGAATGAATCACCTTTTTTCATGAGCTTCCTTCCCAACTGGTCTACTTAGTAAACAAAATGTCTCTGGATAGGGAGTCCCAAATGTGCTGTTTTTAACAGACGTTTTCATTTTAATACACATATGTTGAACATTGTATCAATGTGCAAAGTCATAAATTAGCTGGGGAAGGCTTTGAAAGATGTATCTTGAAATAGAGTGAATCTGTCCTTTAATTCACATCACAAAGAACAGTCCTTTGTACTGACAGGCTGAAAGAAAGTCCCACCAGAGTGTGCAACGAGACACTCACTGTAATATTCTCTGTGTCACTACCTTAATCCTGCAGCAGCCAAAGTCATTCAAAGTTCTATATAGCAGCCAAAATGTCTATCCATGACTAGTTTGAGAGACTTAAGTATTAGTGTCAGAGGTACTACTCCTCTTTGAATCCTGATTTCACCAGTACTTTCACTGAGTACTACTTGAGGCAAAGTCCCATGAATGCCTGCAGCTGAGCTCTGAAAAAAAAAAAAAAAAAAACGAAATCTGTGAATAATTAGCCACTTAGAAATCTCTGAATAAATTTCAAACAAAAGCAAGTACATTTTAAAGGTTCTGTTTTGGCTCAGTGCATGATACATGGATGAGAAGATGGGACTGAGGATCACACCATGCACCCTGCTTAACTTGGACTGTGACCTTGGACATTGGAAAGAGGTGGGATTTGATCCCAGGATAGCAAATACGATTCTTCTCTGAAAAGCATTTGCTCTCGTGTGGGGGAGGAAAGTTTTCGTTCGTTAAAACAGGTAACTTCCTTTGCCTGCCCCAGGCTGAGCTGCACTTGGCATTCATAGGCATGACTCAAAATGAAGGAGAGGGTCCTGTGAAATACAAAGGCAGCTGCCTACTCTACAAGTCAGTTCATGCAAGGAGATCCGCTGGCATTTGGTGCTGACCCTATTTGCTTTCTGTAATTTGTATTTGCCCGCAGATACTGTGCCAACGCTAAATCCCCCTTCTCTCAGGAAGCCATTACCAGCGAGGCAAACGGAGGAAAGGTGTGCGCCGGACCCTGCCGGCCGTCCCGGGTCGAAATCGGCCGTAGCCCAGGTGGGGCCAGCCGCCCGCCGAGCCGCTCCCGGAGCTGCGGTGCACCCGGAGGCCCGGCCCTGAGCCCGGCGGAGCCCCAGGGAAGTCCCGCACCGCCCCGTACCCCACGTCCGATTGCTCCACCTCGGAGTGAGTAGAAAGGTTCCCTTCAGTAGCCTCATCTCCAAATATTTTTATTTGCCACCTCCGCTGTTTCCGTCCAGCGGGCACTCTAGGCAGCTGCTGTCAATTCGCGCGAAAGCACGGCGGGCACCCGGCCCGGGGAACACGCACCTCATCCCGACGGAAGCCGAGGGCAGCGGCAGAGCGACCGTGCCTGGCGGAGCGCGACCGCCCAGCCCCACGCTCGCGCCCCGGGCGGGCACCGACCCTCATCACGGAAAGCGGCGGCGGGAGCTCCGCGGAGGGACCGGAGCCGTGCGGGGCCGGGGGGTGCAGGGCAGGATGCGTGCAGCCCCGCGCACACGCTGCCCGCGCTCCCGCCGGGGCGGAGCTGCGGGCCCTTCGCGAAGCGTGGAGCGCAAGCCGGCTCGGAGCCAGCCGGAGGGTTCGCTGTTCCCACAGCACCCACCTGGGGCCTTGGCGCCCCCCAAAGCTAGGGCCCAGGCGCAGACCGCCCTCCTGGGCTTCGCTGCGGGACCCGCCGGGGCGCCCGGCCCCGGCCGCCCCTCGGTGGCCACGGTAGCGGGGAGCCGAGGCGACGGGCGGCGTCGGGGTGACCCCTGGCCGGCCCCCGCAGCCCTCCTGCTGCCGTTGCCCCTCGGACGTTTCGCAGAAGCCCGGAGCAGGGGTAGCTGCAGCGCGGCCGCTCCCTCGCAGAGGGGCGAGGGGGAAGAAAAGGGCTCTGTCCTCACCAGCGGCGACCGAGGTAGCCGAGAAGCTCCAGCGGGCCCCCTCCGCCCCTCGGCACACGCGTTTCCATTTGACGGCCCATGTCTCCTGCCAGAGAGCAGTGTTTATTCATTACATAAACAGAAGTGAAAGGAATTAAGCGGGTAGATATGATAGCTCAGGGGTACCTTTCAGGCTCTTCAGCATAGATTTTCCATGCTCATAGAAAACAGGACATCCTTACAACCGAAAACAGGCAGTAAGTTTTGTAGCTGTGTATTCATAAACAGCCAACGATGGTTTCCATTTCGGTTCTGCCCTACAGCATGCTAAGGGCAAACAGCTCTTTTACATAATTTGATCGCTGTTACAATTTCCTCTGTCCCTAGCACTTTCCCTAAATGAATGACAGCATGACAAAATTAGCACAGATGCTTAAAAGGTCAGCTTATAGATAAAGGTTTTCACTGCAATTTCAAGAACGCATAGGTGCAACACCTAATTTGAACACGCATAGGTTTCATCCAGGTAGCCTGTTCATGGTGCGGGAACCAAATGCACAATAGTGAGACATAGGTAAATGAGGCAAAATTATTGCAGTTACACTCTGGTGTGCTAGAACGACTCCCTACACTTCTGCATTGCAAGGGCCACTTCTCTAAAACGATGCAGGGCTGCATCCCACTACCTCCCTTCTTGCTCTTTGCCTCTCCTGCCTCCATGTTTCTACAGGGGAAAGAAAAGAAAGAAAATGGAAGAAAGGGAAGAAAGGGGGGAAGTGAGGAAGAAAAAGCTTTGCATCAAGTTCTGGACATTGGCACAAGAACCACCAGCTCACACATCCGATTAGGACACAGAGACATTTCCCTCTGACTGACCTGGTCATTCCCAACTAAGCAACACAGAGCTCCACACTGGAACAGTCATGAGCAAAAGCCACATACATGTGTACAGCTTCAGGAGATACTGGACCCACAAACTGAAGACAGAGAGCCTGGCCCAAGAAAAGTGCATTACACAGATTTAGATTTGGAAAACAAGTTATTGTTAAGAGACTGGGCTGGTTTACCCCTCAGTAAACCAGCCCCAGAAGCAGGAATTCAGGACTAGTCCAAACCCTGCAGCTTTCACCAGTGGCTGGAGCCAGTGGGGATGCAAGCTCACAAAGAGCAAGCCTGAGCGTGCTGGCTTGATTCCACTGCCTGTCTGCTGCAGCCCTCAGAGGCCCCTGCAACCCAGGGGGCTGAGGTCTACAGATGGAAAACCTCTGGATACTGGCAGGTGTGCAAGTATCAAAGTATGAGTAAGAAGATGGCTGAGACAGGAGAGGGGAGCGTGCATGGAAGCAAACTTTGTCCCGCATAGCTGTCAGTCTCTCCTCTCCGATCTGTCTCTCCTGCCAGACAGCTGCTGGTGAAGGAAGTGACCACATGGCCCCGCGGTTGCACAAGGAGCAAACCGCACAGAGCCAGAGCAGCCGGCGCGCGGTCCCTCCTCCTTGCCTCGCCCGAGCCTCCCTCCGGGAGCACGGAAAGACCTGGAGGTCCATAAACGAACGGGGAGGTGAGACTGCGAGATGAGGGCACACAGCCGCCGGGCAGGCTGCGGAAGCTCATTGCCGCTCCAGCGGGGCCCTGCCGGCGCAGGACAGGCTCGGGGCAGGTGGCGGGGAGGCCGCGGCCGGTGGAGTCCCGCCGGGACAGCGCCCGGCCCGCTGGGGGCGGCGAAGCAGCGCGGAGCGGTGCCGCCGTCGGGCTGGGCAGAGGCGGGTCACGGGGAGGGCGGCGCGGCCGCAGCTGCGCTACCGGGGCACAGTCGCTCCCTCGCAAGCGGTGCGAAACGCCGCGAGCGGAACGCTTGTCCCGCCGTGTCTCTCGAGCCTCCGCGCCCCCGGCCGGCACCTCCTCCAGCACGTCTTTAGCAGAGGCGTAGCTGGAGCAGCGCGGGTTCGCCGCCCGCCGTCGTTTTCGGGGACCCCCGGGGCAGGGGACGGCGCCGAGGCAGCCGCAGGGAGGTATCGCCGCGGCGGCGAGCACGGGCCGTGCACGACGGGTCTAGCGGGGGTGGGTGGCCCAGCTTTACCGCAGCTTAGTTTCAGCGCCCGCTTTTCGTAAACTGACCACGATGACATTTTTAATTTCTCAGCAGCCCGACTTTTTCGCGGGAGAGCAAGTTTCGCTAGAGCGCCCTTCAGAGAGAAACACCCAGCCGCACGCATTTGCGCTACGGTGCAGTCTGAGATTAAGAAGCCCATGCGCCAATACCCTCTCGTTAAAACCACCCTTATTCTCCGCGTTCAGCATTTTCTTCGTGCTGCGCCTTGCTGTCAGATATTTGAGAGATCTCTCCTGCGTGTAACTGATTAGCACTCTCCCACACACACATCCTCGCATTACTTGTGAGAGAGAGGAATCAGAAACAGGCGCAGTCCTCCCGTTGGAGAGTCCCGCGGGAGTCCTCCGCTCCTCCTCGCTCCGCGCACGGAAGCCCGCGCTCCCTCCCGGCGCTCTCCAGCGCTCGGCTCCGCTCGCAGCCTCGACAGGACAAGGCCGGGGCCGCCTGGCCCGGCCCAACCGCGACGGACTGCCTTCCCCCGGCAGGTTTCCCTCCTGTCCCGTCTCTCCCTGCTGACAACCCATCGACGAACCTGCCGCCCCCGCGGTGCTTCCGCAGGTCCCCAAGCATGGAGCCCGCGGGGCGCTGAGCGGCGCGATTAAAGCACCATCCAAGCCGTGCATCCCTCCGATGTGCATGGAGCACCAGGGAGACGAGGGCGCGCAGAAGCTGGCGATTCACTAAACTCTGTGTCTACGTGCTTTCATCTTCTCAGAAACGATGCTGTGCTAGGAATACTCACTAAAATAGCGAGGGCGCGTAACTGTGAAATGATGAAGTTTAGACTGGACTTTGGAAAGGTAGGGGACAAAAGCGTACAGGAGAAGCACGGGTGGAGTCCGGATAGCCAAGCCCGTGAGCTATCCGCGTCCATCCCCACGTACACACTCTCTCATTTCTGACCTCTTCTCGGAAAGAACTCTTCTCTCCAACAAGCTCGGCAAACACACTCCCTTCTTGCGAAGAGCCCCCGGCCATAGCAATACCCAAGCTCCGCTACCTGTCTCCGCAAGGCGCGTTATCTTCCTGTTCCTCCGTGGCTCCTGCGCCGCCGGGGCCGCCGACCCAGCCGGCCTCGGGACGGAGGACTCGGCCCGCGGCTCCGCGCAGCCCTCGGGGCGGCCCTGGGCGAGCCCCCCCACCCCAGCGCGGGAGCGGCGGGTCCGCGGCAGCGGCAGGGACCGAGGATGGGGGCGGGGGGGCTGCCGCAGGGAGCTGGGCGGGGGGGCCGCCAGTGCATCCGCGGCTTTCCGCACCGCCCGCTCGTCGCCTGGCGGAGCCAGGCACCGAAAACAAGAAACACTGAGAAATCTCCCGTACACTCAATTTTTCCTCCAGACACACGATTTATGAATTACTGCTGCACGTTTGCTATTCCCAGTGGGAACAACGCCCGTATTGATTTTGTTGGCTCCGACTGCTATATTTGTCTTGGAGAAAAGGTGTACGCATACAGAAAAGGTGTTATTTTATCGAAATCTAGTATGCAGCCGTCCGCGAAACGCGCACAAACACTCTGAAATAGCGCGGGGAAAGGACCGACGCGCAACAAACGGTGCTGCTCCGGCCCTGCAGCGGGGCAGGTCTCGTTGCACGCCGGCCCTACCCAGGGCTCTCTATCCCGTTTCCTCCACGGCATATTTCTTTGGAGGCCTCCAGACCAGACGCTCGTTTTCTGTCGCGCCGTCTAGAACTGACGATAGCTCTAATGCTGTACCTCTGACGGTCACGGACGGAGAGAGCTGCGGAGAGTGAGTGCCGGCGGGCTCCGTCCTGACTGCGGCTGCGGGCCAAGCCCGACGCGGGACGCGGGCGAGCGCTTCTCCCGGCCGGAGCCCGCGGGGCGCTCTCCTCCCCAGCACTCGGCCAGCGGCAGCCCAGGTCGTCCCGCCCGGAGCAGAGGGGGCCTTGCGGGAGTCCCGAGGGGAAACCACTGTGCGCGGCTCCCGGGCTGGGACCGGACGGTCCCGCTGCGCGCCCCGATTCCGATTTGCAGCGGCGATTCCCGGGGAAGAGGAGAAGCTTCCGGCAGCCGGGGTCCCCGGACATCGCCCTGCGGGGCTGTGTCGGTCACATCGCGGCGGCGCGGGCCCTCGAGATCCCCACACCCCGCCATCCGGTCGGCGCGACGGGCGCACGGCGGCCCCGGCCGGGGGACGGCATGGGCAGCAGCCCGAGCCCCATGGGGAGATGCCCGTAAGCCGTTTCCAGACGAGCGAGGAGGGCCGGGCCGGGGCGTCCCGGGACTGACAGGGTCCCGCATCCGCCAGCGAGGACGCTCGGGGACCCGACGGGCGCGTCGGACCCTCCCGCTCGGCGTGCCCGGGGCGGGGAGCGAGAACGGAGCGCGCCTGCGGCCGGCCCGCGGCGCCCCGCTCCCGGCGTAGCGGAGGCTGCGCGCCCGCGCCCAGCCCCGGCCGGGACAACCGGCTCCGCCGCCCCTGCGGCTGGGCTGGCTTCCGTCGCGCCATTCTAAACCTCGTCGCAGTCAGAAAAGAGCGCTACTTGCCTGTCTGTCTGAAAGACTTTGTGGCGGCAGCAGCTGTTAGGGATCCTAAGACTAAACTTAAGCGAGACTCTGTCTAGGGTTAGATCAGTTTTAGCTTTGGGCAAACGAGAGACTTACTGGGTATATACCGGATTCACTAAGGCTCGGCGCCGTCACGCACTCAACTACAGTCGTACAGATTCGGGGCCTAGAATTTGAAACAAAAATTTCGGGGGGGCGGGGAGAAGAGCAAGTATTACGGGGTTAGTCCTTTCCTACAACGTTTCAAAAGCAGAACTCTATTTTATCAAACTCGGTATTTCCAACCGTCCGGGCAATTTTCTCAGCTTGATTTACGGAAACGCCACAAAATGTCTCACATCTATCGTCAGAGCAAAAACAAAAAGAGAGGGAGAAAAGGGTGGAAACATAACGACAAGTTTAATTAAAAACACCTGTCTAGTTAAGTACGTGCAGAGAAGCAGATACCCCGATTATTTACCTCACCTGCGATGGACAAGCTGTTGCTTTATTCCCCTGAAACGTCCCGAGCACACTAGCAGTATTTGGATGGGGGGGGGGGGACGACGACTCTGTGGGGAATGTTTGTAAACGTGGAAAAAGTGTACAAGTAACCCACAGACCCCCTCCGCTAAGAGAAATATTCTAGTTTTCCGGAGAGATGTGAACAGCCGGCTCCTAGCAGCCTCTGTCCACAGCGTGAACAAAGACACGGATGTTAATTAGCAACATCCGTGATCTTTGAGGCTTAATTTCAGAACCGGAGTAATGCTACAGCCTTTGGCCAGCTCAGATGTTCTCTCTTTAGCTTAATGAGAAAGGTTTTGTAATGGGATCTTGGAAGCGCAGAGAAGCGTAGAAACAGCAAAACAGATTTAGGAGTTGTGAGTCTCTCTAAGCTATAGGAATGCGATCGGGCTTTAGGTTTCAGCAGGATGGAAAAACCTTTCCCGTTCACACGTAGCCTTTCTGTCGCGTTTTTCTTTGCTAATACGGAGAGAGGTGTAATTCGAATCTTTGTTTAGACTGGAGGGGGATAGAAGCCGTAGCAAACGATGAAGAGAAACGGGAGGGGTGGGGGTGTCCTCTGGTTTTTTTTTTTTTTTTTTTTGGCTGGCTGAACAAAACCTGGCGCGGGCTCGCTGGCGCAGATAACGATCTCGCTCTGTTCAGAAGGCGGGTTTTGCGCAGGAGGTGAGGCCAGCGAGCCCGCGGAAGGCAGGTCCCCGCGCGGCAGGGTCCACCCCCTTGAAAACAAAACTTTTTTTCCTGCAGGCACTGAGAGCAGAGACCAGGAGCAGGGTCCCCGGAGCAGTCTCATCGCGCCCCCGCCGCGGAGCTGGTATGCGGTAGGGTAGTGCCATGTATTGGAAGAGCGACCCGATGTTCGTGTGCAGGCTGGATGACAAGGATCTTCCTGCGCTCGGCGGCCCCTCGGAGAAGGTGAGCGGGGCGGCAGCGCAGTGGGAGCGCGCGGCGGTCACCCGGCAGGGGCTGCACGGAAGCGAGCGCGGCGCCGGTGCCCGGTGCGGGGCGGGTCCCGGGCAGGAGCCCCGTGCCGGCTGGCGGGTTCCGTCTCTCCCCACTCCAGTCTGGGGGCCCTGGAACCGCCGGCCGTGCCTGCTTGGCGGAGAAGCGCCGGCTCCTGCCGCGACCATCAGCGGGAGGCTCCGGTCGGGCCCTGCAGGTGCTCGCAGACGAGCGGGCCGGGACGGCCGGAGCTCCCCGCTTCTGCCGGGCGAGACTGGCTGCAGCCAGCGCTGACAGCGGTCTCCCGCGCGCTCCCCCGCAGGCGAGCCCCGCGGCGGCCGACGAGGACTCCTGCTCTTCCTCCGCCGCGCTGTCGCCTTCCTCCTCACCGCGGTCCATGGCCTCGGGCTCCGGCTGCGCCCCCAGCAAGTGCGTGTGCAGCAGCTGCGGCCTGGAGATCGTGGACAAGTATCTGTTGAAGGTAAGAGCGTCCGCCGGCCCCTGCCCCTCGGGCGGGGGTCCCAGCCTGACCTGAGACTGCGGCGTTTATGCCGCGACCCGCGCCGCCCCTCCGACTCCGCAGCACGGGCGTCGGCGCGGGGCCGTGGCCGCGGAGGCCGAGCCCGCGGGGGCCGGGCGAAGCCCCGTGCCCGGCCGCCCTCGGCCGGGGGGAGCACGGAGTCCGCCCCCGGGCGGTGCGGGAAGAAGCTCGGCCGGGCCGCGGCGGGCGGCGCTCGGGACGGCGGAGCCTGCCGCGGCAGCGGCGTCCGGCGCCTTGAAGCCGTGCTGGCCTCCTGGCGCACCTGAAGATCATCGGGAACCGAGCTCAACGAGAAAATGCGACAGCGCTGCGAGCGGATAAACGAGCTCTAAGGAAACTTGCCCCCCTTTTCTCGCTCGTCTCTGAACCGCTTCCCTTCGTCGCTGTTACTTGAGCAGTTAGCATCCGTAACGATTTTAGCACGTTATTTTCGCTGCAGCCGAGACGGCATGTCCTTCGGCTTGCAGACGTGAGTAGAACTACTGCAGAAACGGTACTTAAAGCTATGAAGCTAACTGCACACCTCTGTGAGATTTGGGCCTTGCAGGAAAGCTGAAGTGGTATTTATGTTTTGATAACAGTTTTCTGTTTTGGGGCTGCGTTTTCTCACATTCTCTATGAGGAGCGTGAAAGAACAATGTTCAGTACATGGATAAGTTCCTGGTTGTGCTTTACGCTCCTGATTAAGCAGTGGTAGCACGACCCATTTTTTTTAGCTATCTTATAATTTTTTTTTAGTGTGATGCCATGAATTTAAAGGCAAAAAGTGCCTATTCAGAAGCATGGAAGCGAGTTACTCCTCTAAAAGGCGTTCTACTAATGTCTGTAAAAGAAGGAAAAACGTGTGATTGCAGAGCAGTTTTGCTAGTCTTAGCATTCAGGACTGAGCAAGATTACTTAAAATCGAAAACCTGGTGGTCTCTAAGTATAAAATTTAAGGCAGTTGGGAGGTGGCTATTTCCCTCTAGGATTACAGCCATTAGTTTTCCTGGATCAGAGTCTTGCCTCTCCACTTTCAAAAGTGAGATTAGAAAATCCTTCTTTCGGTCACTTGATTGCAATAGGTGCAGCTTTTAAATAAAGTCGTATATTCTGCAAAGAGTATGTTGATAGCACCACTGAAAGCATCTAAATAATCTATTTAGATCATTTGTTTTAGATCTTAGTGGTGATGAGGAGGTCAAAGGAACGTGTATGTCAGGTTGGCATTCGTTTAAAACAAGGTTGTTGCAGTTCAGGGAAGCTGTATATCATTTGTGCCAGTAAACCCCAGCCACCATTGTAATAGGCTGGTTTTGCACACGAAGCGTGCTGTGGAACTGGGAGCAGAGCCGACAGAAATTGGTTCTGGTCGCTTTAACTCCAGTGATATTTGGGTAGGTCATTTACATCACTGTTTACATCACTGTCTTCTGTCTGAAAAACTGGGATAGTGTGGCTTGGAGAGAGAGACTTCTAAATGATTATTTAGACTTCAAACATTATTCACTTCTGTATAGGTGGTGAAAGAAATCTGTGGTGGGTGCCTGGTAATCTTGCTGATCATCAGCAGCGTGTATTCTAATTTCAGCCCTGTAAATTAACAAATAAGAAGGTAGATGGATGACATCAACCTGGGCATGTAACAAAGCTACTGATTTCTTCTATGGAAGAGCATTAGCCTCTCAAGAGCAGTCAGTGCAACGAGCTTTGTGTTGTGGGATGTCAGCTCGTGCCTTGCACCACTGATGCTGCGCGGAGCTGTGTGCCAGCAGCCTGGCTGTGCATGGGATCCCCTTGTCTGCTCTAGGGGTCCTGGTATGGGCTGTTGTGGGCGTCGCCTGGCAAGCCTTTGTGTGCAGAAGCACTGTGTGGGCTTGGTCTGGCCCAAAAGCTGCTGTCCTGTATCTGTCTGCAGTGCATCCATTTTAAAAAATAGTTGTGAGGCTCAATTTGGCGACAGCTGTAATCAACAGTTTTACATTATACTGTGGTGTAAGTTTGTCAGCCTATGAAAATATGGCTGCCAACAAGAATAAATCTTGAGGGAGCATTGGGCAGCTGCAAGATGTAATATTAAAACCTGAAGAATGACTGAAATGGGCTTTTCCAGCTCGATCTGTAAGATTTGATACCTTACTTTCTCTTTCTCTGGCTTGTCTGGCAGCATTTTTATGAAAGGAACATCCTGGATTATCTCAAATCTGCCGTTTTGCCATTCCCAGTATATGGGCTGAAGATCTTAGTGTTTGCTATAGGATGAGAAATGGACACAGGACGCTTAAAATAAAAATCCATATATCTAAACTTGCTGGTTGTTTGTTTTATGTAATTTCTCCTATAAAATCTAGAATTATCTAAACAGCTATTACTTAACTTTTGTGGTCAGTGGGAGTCTTAGGTTTTCAAATCAAGTTATTTAGCTGGTGTGTAATGCACAACATGTTCGTGACAAAGAATTTTCTTTATAAGAATGAAGAAATGAAAATTCCACATAACTTATTTGCCCAAAACTTATACATGGCTTTTCAAAACTCCTGATTTGCTACTGCTTTCCATGACTATAACTAATTGTGGACATTACATCTTAAACGATCGTTGAGTTTGCTATAAAAAAAACTGCTAATGTGTTGAAGTTCTCAATCCATTCCCTAACTTTGCTTTATCAGAAATCTGGCAACTGATGATATGGTGTGTTTCTACTTGACAGGCCATGTTGTTTTGGTTTTGCTTCGGTACTTTCATTTTAAAATTTCAAATCACTTTGCAAAGTTTGTTCTTTGTTAAGCAGGAGTTCCTGCTGACTGGGAAACAGGAGCATGTAAGTTAGCAGTAAGGTCATGTGAGGCCAAAACTTGCTCTGTTACTGTAATACTGTGAGAACAGAACTGGTCACAAAATATCTGTGTAGAACTTGAATCTCTTGCTTCCTCTTCCTGTGCTTTTAATTACAAAGCCACAAAAGCATATTCTGAAGACCTTCATCAAATTCATTAACCCCTAATATGTATGCAGTTCTATAGGCAGTTTTGCCTTGAAGATAAATTTTTTGTGAATCACAATATGGGTTGTTTATGGTCTTTTCTGTTTGTATGAAAAAAGAAAAAAAGGTCTTCTGCCACTAATATTAGTATTTTATATTTACAAACTGAAGGGTATCTTTCTTTTGGTGTTCTTGCAGGTAAACGACCTCTGCTGGCATGTGCGCTGTCTCTCATGCAGTGTTTGCAGAACGTCTCTAGGAAGGCATACCAGCTGTTACATCAAAGATAAAGATATCTTCTGCAAACTTGATTATTTCAGGTATATCATGTAGCAATATAATTTTCTTAAATAAAATATCACACTTTCTTGTCAGGTTTTGCTTTGTCTATAACTAAAATGTGTGTTTAGATTATCTGCTTTCTTTTTTGTTGCCAGTTTTTTAAGTAATTGAACTATTGAGATTTTTTTGTAGAGGGATTTGGGAAACCCCCAGTCTGCCTAATGTACCTACATACCAAGTCTTTTTTTCTTTAAGTTATGCCTAGCTACTGCATTTATAGAATAATTTACCTCTGTACGCACGAAGGGTGGAAATGTTAGTCAAAATCCCTATCAAAATAAAGTTGTAAATCTATCGTGCAATGAATCAGCATTATCTAAGGGCGATTGAGAATACAAGGTAGAGTTGAGATGATTTTTTGATTGGACTGTCACTCTCACTGGTATGAGACATAGGATATCCCAAGGAAATACTAAAACAATCCGAAATAAATCTCTTAATCTTTAAAAGAAGCTTGCAGCAGTTATACCTTTCTATGATCAATTTGATTTAAATGTGAAATGCTCTTCAAGATTAATATATAATCATGTAAGGAAGAATATTATTAATTCTGGCTAGCATTAAAAGACTTTCTGGCCCCAGTACTTAAGATCAAATATTCAGTTCAGTAAGCAGGGAAAAAAAGTTGCTGTTAATTTTGGTGTGACCACTAGTACTTCCCCAGACCAAGATATTTATGGGATTCCTATCCGTGTAGTGAATGGATTATGGTCAGCTAGTCAGTTTTGACATGGAGGGAGGGAGCAGGCTGAATACTGCAGACATTTGGAAGAACAAAATTAATTTTATGGGACTTAAAAAAAAAAAAAAAAAAAAAAACTCAAGCCTGCAAAGATTTTTCAGAATGCTTATACATAATTCAACATATCCTGGTTGCTAGTTTCGTCTTGAAAGAGCAAAATTCTACAGTAGCGATGTAAATATTTGTCCGTATTTGAATTTCTTTTAAAGATGAAAAATCATAAACATTATGGTAATTAAGGAAATTACTCTGGAGATATAGGTTTTCCCCCTTCTGCTAAAAGGGTCAAAATGATTAGTGAAGGATAATGTAGCTAAATTATATGGACTACCACTACAGTAATGTGAAATTTATTTGAATAACTGGGAGAATTTTGAACGTGAGGTCTGCTGTTTTTATCTCCCACTGACAGCTTTTGAAAGAGATTGCTTTTGTAAAAGGAAAGATGAATTTTGAATTCGTTTTATAGGTTAGATGTTTTGATTTTTGCCCTTTGCCTTAAGGAAACTTAACTTCTGTAGTTCAGTAGTAGTCTTGCCTTAAGTTAGCACATACAGACTTGCTGATTTTGTTGCAGTTAACATGCAATTATGTAGTCCTTTAGTTCTGTGTGGTCAACTTACTTGGTGTGGATCTCAGCTGAGCTTCCACATCACATAGACACTGACACTCCTGGAGTGACTGCCCAAGATGGTTAGCGTCTGAGATTTTAGCCTTCTGTTGGCCTTTGTTATTTGCAGGCGGTATGGCACCCGCTGTTCCCGCTGTGGGAGGCACATTCATTCTACTGACTGGGTCCGGAGGGCTAAAGGAAATGTATATCACTTGGCGTGTTTTGCCTGCTTCTCCTGCAAAAGACAACTTTCTACTGGAGAGGAATTTGCTTTGGTCGAAGAGAAAGTCCTATGTAGAGTACATTATGACTGCATGTTGGACAATCTGAAAAGAGAAGTTGAAAATGGTAACATCCAGCTTTTAAGAACTGTTTGTGGTTTATTTTTAATTAAATTGTTGGGGTTTACTTCATCTTCCTTATTAAAAGAGGTAATTATCTAGCTTTGCAAAGTCTGGAAGCACAGGTTCTTGAATTAAAATAATGTGCAAATTATTTGATGTATGAAAGTTTTTCTTTATTTTGAGTTTGTGTAACTTGTTTCCTATCCTAAGGAAGAGAAAGTAAAGCGTATCTCATTGATAAAATGTCATGTGGGTTCTATCCCTTCCATTTTTTCCAAGGGAGTCAATTGGGGTGTTTTGGGTGATGGTGCCAGATCAATTTAACTTTGAGCAAAACAATTTTTTTCAAGATGAAATTCAGCTGGTGAGCTACTGCTAGTTACTGTTGGAGGACAGCCTGATTTACGAATAACATAATTTTGAACGCTTAGGATACAGCGTTGTTTTCTTTTTAATGCTTCAGGTAATGGGATTAATGTGGAAGGAGCATTGCTAACAGAACAAGATGTTAATCATCCAAAGCCAGCAAAAAGAGCTCGGACCAGCTTCACAGCAGATCAACTCCAGGTAAATGCAGTGCTAAGAACTTGAGTATTTCAGATTTACGTAGGACATAACTTCTGAACTGATAGGAAGACAGATGCGGGGGGGGGAGGGGAGGGAGGTGGAGGGAGGTTTGTATGCTTTAAACTATTTCATAAACTATCAAGACAGAGCATGTTTCTGGAATAGTTTGTCTGTTTCAATGGTTTCATATGAAATAGTTACCCTTCAAGCTTTTTTTTCCCTGAGGGCAGCTGGTAATCCTGCAGAGTGGAAACAAAAAGGTTGATCTATTCGATTGCTTGATGACATCTATTTGATCAGACATTTACATCACTACACATAATAGAGAATATTTTTAGAATTACATAGTATTATGAGTTGCTAGAGATGGGTACTGTATGAGACTTAAAGACATTAAGAGGCAGGAAGCTTGGATTTTGTTGTGTACAATAAAGACTGTAAAAGTTTGTGTTCTCAAACTGGGTAAGTATTGTGGGTTCCTGTTTATATTCATGTGAACACATCTCAACTCTTGTCAATTAAATTTTCTTGTTTCTCTTTGATTTATGAGGAAGATGAGCAGTAGTTGTCATTTCTTATCACCATTGGTTCATCTAAAGCATGTCAATTCAGCATCTAATTCATGTCAATACTTGCTTTTTAGATCACATTACAGTCTTGGCTATATTTATGTGCGCTAGGAAGATAGACTATCAATAGGGACTCATCCTTGCTTTCCTTCCTTCTCTTCCCTTCTCTCAGCCTTTACAAAATGCTTCACAGGCATACTAATTCTCGAAGTATCTTTGAGCTTTGCTGCTGCCTGTTAAAACATACTAAGCTCTGTAGTCTTGGTATCATGTTTCAAGAGCCTAGCATTGGTATTTAATGTTGCATGTTTTTTTGGGGGGGAGGGACTGGGGGGAACAGGGGACTTTTTCACAGAGCTGGGTGGAGTAAAATACAGGAAAAGTGCATTTGAAGTTCTTGGCAGCAGTTCTCTTACTGTCTAATTTTTTCTTGATCGTGCATTATTGAAACACATTTTTTCAATATCCCATTATGCTAGCTCAACCACTAGTTATATTCCTTTCCATTGTCAGGACGAAAGGGAAGTGGGAACCTAGGAAGTCTGAAAGTATCAAATAAAAACTCCTTGTAGGGTCAAGCCTGCCCTGAAGGGGGAGGGATAGGGACTGCCTGCATCTGCTCTGCTTTCAAGGCTTCTTTTATTGTTGCTATCTTGGCAAGAGTTAGCTCTGGACTGCCTGAAATATGAGTAATTTCTCCCTCTGGATCACCAGTTCACTAAATTAGAAAAACACCATGACCAGGGCCAGCTCCCCATGAAAGGGGTAGTAGCGAGACCAGACTTAGAGGCTTCAACCTGTAGTGGGAAGGAAGCTACAGCATTCTCCCTAATTTTAGCTACACCTCCCCACATTCAGTTTATAACATATCTTCAGCGAGTTTTTGGATGCACACTGCCACTACACCACTGTTTTTTTTTTGGTGTCTCAGTCTAAGTTCTGTCTTGTCAGCCTGTCCTCCTCTTGTCCATGGTAAAAGCAGTTGAGGGAAACTAAGCAGAGATATAATAACATATACAGTGCTGCTTAAACGATGCACAACATGACATGTGGCTGTTCAAAGCTTAGTTTGCTATTTCATCCATTACTGGAGACAAGGTGTTATTAGTCCGGAGCAAGGGTACCAGCAATAAACTGAAAAGAGCATAAGGCAAGGATGTTAAGCTTGAACTTCCACAGAAGGGGGTCTTTCTTTTCCAACACCAACTGAATGGGAGATAGGCCCAACTAGCAGAGCAGGAACTGTATTCGGGGCTCCTTCTGGTTTGACATCAATGAAACTTTCATGTTCTCTTTTCCTGTTTTAAATAGATTGTAACCTACTTCAGCAGATATGTGATCTCTTAAGGCTTCTTGTTTTAAGACACTTGCTGTCTGTTCAGTGCCTCAGTCTCTGTACCTGTTGTTGATATAAGACTTGATTTCCAGTAAGAGAAGTATCAGAGGAAAGAGCCACTGTCAGAGTGGCAGTGTATAATAGTATGCTTCATGAAGTACTTCTTGTTCAGAAGGATATCTGTCCTCTTTGTTTTTGTATGGAGTTCAGTTGGAAAATAAATAGTTCCAACACTTCCGAATGTGAAGAGTAGTAGTCTGAATCCTTCAAATAGGCAAAATGTGCGGAGCATCAAGGGACAAAATCCAGAAATGAGAAACTAGTTTACTAAGTTGCTGAAGAAATCTCACAGAAATCCAAGTCTTACTTCCTTAAATAAGGTAAACTCTTACAGGCTTCAGAGTTGTTCAGGATATAGGCCAGGTTGACATCTCTGCTTCCTCAAAAATTGTAGCTGATATCACAATGACAAGTGTTCACTTCAGTCTTCATTAAAAAGAAGAATCAAACCAAACAGTTGTGTAGCGCAGGTCAGTCAGGGTGGAGCCTGTGTGTCTCTTATCAGTGAAAAGTAAACGAGGTACAAAGAGCTTCCAAGTTGCCTGCATCCTCCATGCAGCTGAAAAGAGGATTGAGTTGCTCCATATAATACAAGATGCCAATAGTGATTGACAAGTTCAGAAAGGCCAGTCAAAACTCATTCCTTCCTTATGCTGTGCTCTGTGGTCTGATGCTTAAGACGTTTTCTTTATCAAGCATGTTTGAATCACTTTGCAGTGGATTTTCTCCTGCAATCCTTTTAGTGCAATCATAACAGAATGCTTTGTCCATGTTCGACTATTTCCAAGCAGAATTCATTTCTTTCATTTCTCAAAAATGTCTCGATTCAGATAAACAGAAAAAGGGGCTTGTATTTTGGATTTGATTTTTGCAGATTTTTTTTTTGTTTTCCTAATGTACTGGGGGCTGTTTGGAGACTAGTGGTTAAAGCAGTTTCCTGAAAGCATTGAAGGAGAAGGGTAATAGTCTGAGAAGAGTCTATAATGCCACTCTCAAGACTGCACAAAAATAAAAACTTGCAATCTCTTATCTGTCCTTTTCAGGTTATGCAAGCACAGTTTGCTCAGGACAACAATCCAGATGCACAAACACTTCAGAAACTGGCAGAAAGAACAGGCCTGAGCAGGCGTGTTATACAGGTGACTGTGCTAAGTTACTTGACTAGCAATCTGGTACTCATCCATTGGAAATGCTTGATGACAAATCAACAGTAGCAATGTAGTTATTGTGAGATTTAAAAAAATCTAATCTGGTGGTTTTAACATAACTTTGAACAACATCCTTAGTCAGGAGTAGGTCTAGAACCAAAGTGCTGATTTGGATGATTTGCTGTAGTCCTCTTGTGCTTTGTGTGGAGGATTAATAATCTTCCAGGAAGAAACTTCTTAGCCTAAATAGTATATAAATTGGCACTAAGATTTTTCTAAATATAAATTTGTGATTTCAGTAGCCTGTTCTTAAGAGCTGCACTTTTTGAAAATGGCTTGTGATATGTAACACAGACATGAGGATTAAGTATCTAGTGATTTAAGTATATAGTGGTTTAGAGAGCAGAGTTGAAATATATGCCTAACCCATTCAAAACCGAGAAATACAAACTTAGATTTTTACTTTGCTTGAAGATGCCTCTCAGCAATCGTTATATTCATCCTCTTTTTACATATACATATTTTTACATATGATATAACTTATAAATTTTATTGTAAATAAAAAGAAACTTGCAGTTCCCTTGTCTCATCCTAGCTCAGAAGACTGACAATGCTTCTGTGGAAGCGAGGTATCTGGTAGCTGTGATTAAGCTTTTAAAAAAAAAAAAATTGAAGCTTGCTTGCTTCTCAGCATGAAAAAGGAAAATTGGTATCCTGTGAAAATCTGTCCTGCTGCCAGCAGTGTTCAGGCACAGATGGCTCTGACCAGTTGTGTGTCTGGGGGCAGCAGTCTAAACTGTGCTGCTGGGCTGTTGTGGGTGCTGCTCCTCAGCCCAGCCAGGCACTTGCCTCAGGAACCATGCAGCCCCTCCCAGTGCCTGTCCTCTGTGGGCTACTGGTTGCTACAGAAGCTTTCCTGACTTTTCTGCATGTGCTTAAGGCAATCTTAAACCATGCAGTCTTAGAGTGGATATTTCTTCTTTTGGACCGTCAGTGTTATATTGAAGGCCAAATTAACTAACTGATCTGAGGTTTTTTATCAAGTTCATGTCAAAGCAGAATGCAATCGATCAACATGATGTAAATTTTTCCCCCTTTTCAGGTGTGGTTTCAAAATTGTAGAGCACGCCATAAGAAACATGTTAGTCCTAATCATTCATCTACTGCTCCTGTCACAGCAGTTCAGCCCTCCAGGCTGTCTCCACCCATGTTAGAAGAAATGGCATACTCAGCATATGTACCCCAAGATGGGACTATGTTAACTGCTCTACATAGTTATATGGATGGTAGGTACAACAACTTTCCATATCCAAGTAAAATCGTTTTTGACTGTAGCAAGAACAGTTTACCAAGCATCAGTTAAAGAAGCTTACCGGATTTCTCATTTCCAGTATTCTTTATAGAATATCTTAATACTGTATTTGCTGTCTGTGCCTCATTAAGAAGTGTGCCACTTCTAGCAATAGCCCTTCACTGTAATAGTGTAGCTGAAGATCTGGGTGTGAAGACCACCTCTTGTACTTCCTCCAAACTATGAACATTAGTAATAAGAATTCAAACACTTTTTAAAATATTTGTGGTGTATTTTCCCCTATATCTAATTTAAGTGAAAACTGTTCACTATCCAGCCCCCAACTCTTACCCCATGGATTGTATGTGTACTAAATCCAGCAACTGCACTGAAAAACTTCATCTTCCTTCACAGTAATGCACAGTGGGTGGGGAGGCTGGGGAGGGGAGGAACCTGGTTTTCAAAAACTCTTGTCATTGTGTTGTTTGACCTGGCAAGTCAACTTTGTCTCCTACTTATGATTAGGAGAGACTGAAGGATTTGGAAGCACTGGACTCTGAGCTGCATGTGTGGCCTGAGTTCATTCTTCTCAAAAACAGTGGTGTAAAGTGGACTGTGGATGAAGGTGTGTGGACACTGAGCCCAAAGTGCGGGGTTGGTGGAAGTGTCTGTGATGCCAGCTGGTACCTCCTGGTGTCAGACTTGGCTAGAAAAACAAAGCTTGCTTAGGTGGTTGGGGACTAGTGAACCATTATTTACCCAGTGGGTTTTTACTAGCTAATAATCTTTTTCTACCTCCAATGAAGTTGACCAGTAAATCTTTCTGTCTTTGTAGCTCATTCACCTACAGCTCTTGGACTCCAGCCTTTGCTACCCCATTCAATGACACAACTGCCAATAAGTCATACCTAATTCCTTTCTGTCAGGGATATAAGCTAGTAAGGATGTAATCTTAAGTCATTTATTGTGTATGAAAATATCATTGGAAAGATATTAATGTTAACTTTTTATTTAACATCTAAAGCATTTTCAAGACCACTTTTGCTGCCCAGGTATGTAAGTATGTATTTAGCCTGCAAGACACTTTTATGGATTCCGCATAAATAAATATTACATTGTTTACAAGCCTTATTAAACACCTTTTTGTATTGTCTGGAAGTAGTCCACTCTAGTTATGTATTTGTTAATTTATTTGTCATCAAAAGAGCACTTTGCCTAAAAGAAAGGACTGACAATTGTGCAAAATGTTTACAATTCTTTGTGAAATCGTAGTTTATCATTAGTTTGTATCTGTAAGTTATTGCTAAAAGTATTACCTGTATTTGAGTTGTATACAGCCTATATGTTAAAGCTTATTTCTGTGAGTTTACAAAAATTTTGGTTGCAAATATTTTCAACATAAACTAAATAAAGTTTCTGCTGTAGCATGCTAAGCAAAAATGTTGCTGTGTTTATGGTTGCACTGTGATCATTTGTGAAGTGTTTAGCTTAAATCTTCATATTTTAAGAAAAGGATGCTGGTATACTTAGGCTGCACCAGACTCTTTCAGGTGTGTTCATCTGTCTTAACTGATTTTAAAAATACTTCTAATGAGTTTAGATTTGTCTTGAAATGCTTCAAATAAGTACTCCTTTAATGTAAGTATACACAGCAGTGCTTCTCCTGAGGTTGAGGGTGCATACCTGCAATGTGAGGGAAATTGTGGATATACAGGGCAGATTTTAACTGTGACTGAAGTTAGTGAGTGGAGGACCTAAATTTAAATCCACTTTAGTACTTTGCATTTGTACTAGTTCAGCTTCTGATTTTTTTCAGGATTTTTGCCTTCCGATTTTGTTAAGCAGGAGGATGACTAATATGTAATACTTAAATAGTCTGCATTTTTAAAGTAACATCTAGTTCAGTATTTTGACTGACCTGTATCAAACTGCACCTTAATAGAAATAGGAATTCAGTCAAATGCTGAAAAGTATGCTGTGTTTAACAGTTGTTGTGCTAAGCCTTAATTGAAAAGTATGTCTTGACACGCTGATTTGATGGATAAAGGCTAGTGTATACCATGAACTGAACTGACTTTTGTCTTCACAGACTAGTTTCCTTCAAGGATTTAAGACGGGTAGATCCCATCTGCACACTTAAACCTTACTTGCATCAGAAGGAAATCGTACTTTTGAAGGTGTGTGTGTGTCCTTTTTTTCCTCTCCAACTGAGTTAGTGTCTCTAATGTGTCAAATTTCATAACTGTTCTGGTCAAACCATTTCAATGTGTTAATAAAGGTAGTATTCTCCCACCACAGAAAGATGATGGCTTTTAAGAGCATAGTTTCAATGCCAAGCTTTGAATTATTCATGTTCCATAAATTAAATGTCAGCGCTATTTGCAGTGCAACTCACAGATGCTCAAGCTAATCTGAGTAGCAAAAGTAATCTCTTTGCACTGGCACAGTGCTTTGTCTAGGCTAGTATACCCTGCCACAACATCTCTCAAATAATGCTTAAGACACAGGGTGTTGTAGAACTTGACTGACTTTACATTTTCTTCCAACATGTATCATTGAAATTCTCTGGGTGGAACATTGAACTGAATGCATCACTTTCAGTAGCTAAGATAGCCCCATATATCTGCATGATACAAAATTGTATGCATAGCAGTAGACAGATGAGTTCTTGTTTTGTTGTCTGATATGTAAGCAGGACAACCTTACTGCTGAAGTTTTCAGTTAAACGTTAACTGATGCTAATTTAGTTCTCAACATAAATTGGTAATGTAAAATACTAAGTTGTCATGTTTTTAAAATGCATCTTGACTTATACATAATCTCTTTAAAGAAAAGTAATTATTCACTCTAATTTGAAGGACTTAAGCAGCTTCAGGTTGCTTAAGACAAAGTAAGGCCAGACCTATTTATGAAATATCCCATTCTGTCCAGTTCCACAGTTGGAGTAGGATTAAAGTAAACAGTGAGCAATTTTCCCACTTCCCAGTGAAAATAGGAAGCAGGAGATATCATCTTTGGCTATTGTGAATGGATGAGCAGCTATTTATAAAGTGAGGCTGGGGAAATGTGGAGTTAAAAATAGGAAGTTCCAGGAGAGGATCTGGACTTTGAGCGTTGCCTTTGAGAACATAAGACCTGTGCTACTGGCCTGCCTTGAATTGGCTGCAGTTGCTAGGCTGCATGGAGTAGACAAGGTGTATGGAAAACCAGGAGTCTTAGTCTGGTGCTCTCGGCTGAAGCTGTTGCTGTACCATGACTTGCAAGTTTGAATGGTTTTTCTTTTTTCTGCTGGTTGTGTGCTCACTTGCATTTTTGACAGCATGTGCTGCTGAACTCCTCTGACACTGGAGCTGTTTTTACTGCTTCCTGCTGTTTTAAAAGAGTAACACACTGCTGTGCTGAGAAAATTTGTGGGATGCATTTACAGGAAGAGAATATGGCTATTGCTACAGCAGGAGCATAAAGTAGTATGTTTAGTGCCTTTTAGGCTCAATATATTTGACTTAAAATTGAAAAGCAATGTTGTATGAAATAAACTAATTCACAAAATAAATTGGTTTTAACATGTGACTTAGAAGTGATGTATCTTGAACAGAAAAAAAGGTAGAGCTGTGCTTAGTGCTCTACTTCTTGGGTTACTTTGCAGAAAAACTCATTCATCCCTCTGATTCTAAACTGTTTAGCCTACAAGGTAGGATAGCACTTCATACAAACTACACTGAAACTTAGCAAAGAAATCCAAAATGGAACTAATGATGTAAAATATATTTTGCACCCAGAGGTTCTCAAAGGAAGAAATATCACTAACAAAGTTAAAGCTCTGTCTTGAAAGTACTGAGAAGACTGGCTATCCACTTCCAGCCCTCTTTCCCTTCCTTCCCTGACCTGTATAACTAATACCTTGTTGGGGATGGCTTGTGTATTACTGTGTGTCAGGATAAGTAACTGTAACCGCTCTGCAAAATACAACTTAAAATTCATTCTATTCAGCCTGTTGTAGGAAGAGGGGAAAATATAGATGAAAAAATCTTTGCAGTACAAGTTTCAGAAAATCTGTAAAGGATGTCTGCTATTAGAATCTAGTAGTAGTTCAGTTTGCAAGGTACAGAAGTATCTATTGCTCTAGAATCTCCAAGATCCTTCAGAGATATTTCAAACTTAGTATTTAAATTAAATACTGGGATATAAATCCTTTGAAACTCCATCTACTCAGTGGAAGTATGGGTTTGTGTTTATAATGCAAACAAATCTGAGAAGTTCTTGGGTATTTTCTAGTCTACTTTTCACTCCAATGAGCAAATTCCTCCTAGATACTGCCAATAGAGATGTTTGTCTAAACTGTTCTTAAATGTCTCCAGTGGTAGAAACTTTTACAGAACCCTCAGGAAATCTGGCACTTAAAATAAATAAAAATAATATTTTTTCTCTACCAAACAAGTCTGATTCATTGAGTTTTTTTGCACTAACTTTTATTTGTGAGTTGTCTAATTGTTTCTGTGCTGTTTTTGTCCATCTTCTTGAAGCGCAACTCAGTTTTAGCAAAGCCCTTAATGATGCTCAGCAGGAAGATTAGGGCATGTAGGTTGCTCATTGCTATGTGTTCCAGGATGATGACTGCTTTTCTTCTAATAGCACCACATTCTATTTGTGACCAGCTGTTATTTTGTCTCCTGTTTACAATTCTCCATAGATTATTGCAGCCTAGGTAAGCAGCTTATATTTTGCTGTACTGAATTTCACCCCACTTCTTTCTTACTATTTCTCCAAATTGTCAATCATTCTGAATCACGGTTCTGCATTCCCCTGTATTGCTTGTCTTGTGTTGTCAGAAAATTCACTAAGAATCTCTTTACACTGTCATCTGTGTAGTTAACTAAAATACTGACTAGAGCCTGATTCTTCTGTAATTCCATTTTTTAAATAGGAGAATGTATCATCTGAGTCACTTGCAGCTACTTACTTTCAAACTTTTCTATCCTAGGTTATTTCCATATCTTGCTTATGTCAGAATATGACATCTACAGCATCTTGACCACCCACACAGCTGTTACCCTTGTCAAAAGGACTCTGGGCCAACTTGATAGTCTTGCTGTTTGTATTCTTGTTTCTGTCAGTCTGGTTAAGATTTTAAAATTCTCAAATAAAATAATTAGATTGAAATTAAACTGCGTTGTTGAATTCCCTGGCTTTCTTCTGCCTATTTCCTAAGATCTAAGCACTGAATGTCTCTTAACAATGAGCTAGTAATTTGTAAAGGTTTCTGTCTAGCTCTACAGTCACAGGACAAAGTGCAGCAGGTCCAGTCTACCCAAAAACATTTAGAGTGAAACTTCAAGAGAGCTTGTTTTTGTTGGCATTGGCCCTAACTTGTTCATGGACTATCTTTTTTTGGTCAAAGCTGATGCAGCAGAAGGTCTAGCATAGCCTTCCAGTATTCACTGACAAGAGTTTTAACTCAGAGCAACCAGTCAGCACCAGCTTTACTCTTGCTTTATTAATAAAAGTACACAATACTGTTTTCTTGACCCTTGATGACATTTGCTAGTGCTTTTTTTCTCCCATATGTATGTTCTATATATTTGCATTATCGTAACCATCACCTATTTTTCTGTATTCTTTCTATGTTGAAGAGTTGCTTAAAGTCTAGGCAAATTGATCTTCTTACACTTCTACCTTTATTTATTCATTTTCTGTATGTTTGGGTAACTTATGAATAGTTGTCACTTATCAATAATTGTCCTTTCTGAAGTTACTGATGACTCCTGTATGTTCTCCACTGTCTATGACATTTCACGGTTCAATTCTGGATTTGTGGTATGCCTTTTTGACCCCTTGTGTTTTTTATCTTGCAATCCATTGCTCCTTAGGGGACACACAGTGATTTTATAAGTGTGGATAGTCAAATGGATGTTTGAAGGATAACATTGTTGTGGTTTCCAGAAATACTTTGTAGGCATCTGTACTTTTGTCTCCCTTTTCCTTGTCTGTTTTTTTTAACTTGCATCATATTTAGTCTTACTACTGACTCAAAAGTCAGAACAGTCTGACAGATAAACTTGATTCTGTCCTTAATTCAAATGACAGCTGTTCATTCTGTCTTTTGTATAAGTGCATGTGTAACCTGCTGTAACAGTTGAGGTGATCTTTTCCATTCTTTGCTACAGTAGTGGTGCTGAGTAACAACCTAGAAATGCTTCTAGTTGCACTGTAGGCTGGTGCAGAGCAAGCATGTGGCCTGCTGCCTGCTGCCTTAGCACTGACAGCCTCTGCTAAGGGGTTGTGTTATTCCACACTGCTGACTTTCAACCACAGCTCTTATTACAGTAGTGTACACTTAAACTCTAAATATCCAGCTGCTTCATATGAACTTCCTGGACAACTACTTGGGAATAATCTGTGCACCTGCACCAGAAATATCTTACAAGTTCAAAAATTTAACATGAGAATTTAATTCTGCGTATTGTTGTTGTTGCTAGTTACCTTTTAATCCCAGTTCATTCTAGAATTTAAGAAAACAAAAAAGCAACTGGATTTGTCATACAAAGACTTGAGAACTAGCAGCACCTTAATCTTTGCTTATTAGGAAAATTAAAATAATTTATCATTAATTTCAACAGAGGAGAAAAAACACTGGTTTGGTTGGTTTCTAAAATCCATAGCTGTTTGGATGATTCTCCAGAATAGTCACATCTATGGACAGACAAAGTACAACATTAAAACCGGAAACACTCAACTGCTTTCAATTTCTTGATATACACTGAAATATATGGCTTACATTTTTTTTAACTCTCCTGTTTCCTTTAAAAAAAAAATAAATCAGTGAATAGTTAGTCAAAACATAATGATCAGTTTTTTTAACTGTCTTTCACATGTTCTCAAGTTGAACATCAAAGAGCAAGGTACTGTTTGGGGTATCCATTGCAATGGTGTGCTTTTAACTGGCTTCAGTACATGGTAATAGAATGCAATTCTAACATCAGTTTTAAAGCGTGACCTTCATGGAATCAGAATCACAGAACAGCTGAGGTTGGAGGCACCTCTGGGTCCATCTGTTTCAACCTCCTTGTTTAAGCAAAGATCCTCAGCAAGCTGCCCACACCTCTTCCAGCTAGCTTTTGAAGATTTCCAAGGAGCCGAGGAGGAAACTCTGGGGAACCCAGAACTGGACGCAGTACTCCAGGTATGGGTTCACCAATGCCAAAAGAGTGGCAGGATCACCTCTCTTGACCTGCTGGCAATACCTTGTCTAATGCAACCGAGAACACTGTTAGCCTTCTTAACAGTAAGGGCATGCAATTGGCTCATGTTCAACTTGGTGTCCACCAGGCCTCCCAGGTTCATTTCTGCCAAACTGCTTTCCAGCTGGGTGCTACCAGCATGTCCTGGTGCTGGGGTTGTTCCTCCACAGATGCAGAACTTTTCACTTCTTGTAGAATTCCATGAGATTCTTGTCAGCCCACCTCTCCAGCATGTCAAGGTATCTATGGATGGCAGCACAACCCTCTGGTGAGTCAGCCATTTCCCCTAGTTTCATGTTTTCTGCAAACTTACTGATGGTGCACTCTACCCCATCATCCAGATCACTAATATGTTAAACAGGACTGACCTAGTATTGACACCAGGGGTACTTGACTTGTTACTGGCCTCCAACTGGATTTTGCACCACTGACCACTACCTTCACGGTTTAGTCATTCAGCCAGTTTTTGAGTTTTTGATCCACCTCGCTGTCAGCTCATCCAGGCCATACTTCAACAGCGTCTCTAGGGAAATCTTGTGGATAGTGTCAAAAGCCTTACCAAAGTCTAGGAAGACAACATCCACTGCTCCCCCCCAGATCCATCAGGCTGGTTACAATCTTCTGTTGCCTTATGTAGCTATCCTTCCTTCAAGCAGAATAGTTCTTCCTTTAAGTTATAAGAGGACGCTTTCTCAGTTACAACTTAGGTTGTAACTAATGCTCTCCCAGTTAGGAAATACCGAGCCCAGAACATGCTCTCCATTTCTGGAGGCTAAAAGAAACAGGAATACTGTAGGTAGTTAGATTGTGCTTTCTTCAGCCCTTTACATTTGAAAAAGCAGGTATGTTTAGGATTATGTCACTTAGAACAGCATAATCTCAAACTCTGGAGGTGTACGTTCGTTATAAGACCACCTGTTACTTTAAAATTGTTTACAGATTTTTTTTCAACAAGTCTGGTAGTAATAACTGCAATACAAATGTATGATAGCTGCTTTTACTCTTGTGGGGAAAAGCATTATTATAGGCTGATATGCTGTATAAGCTTAAGTTAAAGACTTAATGAGTCATTCTTAGTTCTTCCACATATGCTAAAATGACCCCTATAAAATGTTTCCTTCCCTCTATTTTAAATAAATTGCACATCACAAATATTCTCCAAGAGAAAAATAGTTCTTAATTCTCATATGCATTCACTCTCTATCCTGCTGTCCAATGTTATCCCCAGCTGGCTCATCATCAACACTTAATCTTTCTAACTCTATTTAGGAATGGTGATTTTTGTATTCCATGCTTGATCCTGATTTAGACAATCTTAAACACACAGAGTCAAATGGCTTTAAATGTGATCTTTTATGAAAGCAATTCCAGGGAAAAGGCGGAGGGGGGGGGGCAAATCTGTCAGTAGAGGAGATTTTTCAATGTGTAAAACCTTCAGGGGTTACACCAAACTTACCTGTTACAAGTGGATCCTTTTCCAGCAAAACTTTAAGAGGAAGAAAGTAAGTATTCCCAAAGAAGTTGCTGAAATGATTAAATTTCCTCATCCCTGACCATACACAGTTTCAGCCAAAGTTTCTATTGACAAACTATAATGTGGTTGATCATAGTAGCAATGTTCTATAAGCCTTGCATGCTTAGTTTGCTTTGAATGGAGATTACCTTCCTCTCCTAACCCCTGCCTTTTCTACTTTTCTCATTCTGAGTGCAGAAACTTCTGCATTACTTACATTTGACAGACTCTCCAAGAGATTTGCATCTCACAAAGTTGGATCAACAATAAAGAGACATAACTGAAAATCACTAGGCATATGAAAAGGTATTTAAAACATTGAAGTACGAGTTGTGATTTTTCTGTTTTGTTTGTCTGAAAGCTATCCATCTTCTGTTTGAAATAGTATTGGCTACAGTATGTGAAACCTTTAATAGAATACAGGTTAAGCTAAGAACTGAATATTTCATGTGTCACGTGACAAAATAAACTCTGCACCAGTCCAGCATTTGCATTTGCACAATGCTAGTAGGTTAGTAGGTTTGTCTATCCACTAATGTTGCTTTTATAAGCTGCATTCAACAGTCATAATAGTGCAAGATTTATTTTCCAAGTAATCCAAATACAGCATCAATAAAAGAGACATGCTATGTATTGTATCCTATGGTTTTAGAAAGCTTTACGTCATCTACCTACAGTTACAGATCACATCATCTTGCTAATGTGTGTTTGGTTTGACTTATGTTTTCAGATACAAGACTAGCAGAATTAAATCCCTGCTTATTTGTAGGTGTAGAAAGTGGTATGGTGCTCTCAGTTTCTGGAAGAGTGTTGTCACCCAAACATTTATTTTCAATTTCTATTTTCAATTAGTTTCAAGCTCTGCACTTCAATTAGAAAAACAAACAAACAAACAAAAAAAACCCACCACCTTGTAAGGCAAGCAAAGCAATTCTAATCATTTCTCCCTATGTCTTCTGAACAACTAGCAACAGAGGAGACTGCTTTGACCAAGAATATACAATGTGTTTTGATATTTTTAGATGCGGGAATCTTGGTGCAACCAGACTGGGCTGCATTGTAACCACTAGTCTAGTACCAGTGACTCTTCTCTTGACGTGGATCAGACCCAGCAATAATGCAGAATGATATTCTTTATCTGTAGCCTCCAGACTGCTCTCTTGCAAAAAGATTTTTCAGTAGTTGATTTGGCTTTTTCCAATAACTTTAGCTCACTCATGTTTTCACTATATTCAATGATTATGACAAACATATCCTGAATAACTTGTTCCTGGAATGCCATTAATTTACTTTCATGAAGTAAGCTGAAACATTGAGGTTGCAGTCACATGGAAGACTTCCCAAGAACTGGTGCTCACTGAGCTGTCCTGCCATCATCCAGCAGCTATGAGAGACTTATCACTCTACTACTATAGAACAGATCATCTTGGATAAAACGTGGATAGATGTTAGAGTTTCCTAAGTAATAGAAAAGCTGAAAGGCAGCTAATTTTGTGTTGCATTGCTGTGCCACAGCATCCAGTCCTTATAGTGGAGCAGAGTTATTACCTAGAATATAAGGTATTTATAGCATATACAAATCCCAGCTTTTTAAGAGCTAAAAATGCAAGCTTTCCTGGATGAAGGTGTTATTTAGTGGTTTTGTTCCATAGCTAATGCCTTAGTATATCTAAGAGGAAATAATTTATCCCTCTTCTGCCAGAAGTACACAGGCACAATTAACTACAAGGCAAAAAAAAGCCTTATACTTTATTAAAATACACTTAATATATTTTATGTAATATTTTATTTATAATATTTATATTTTATAATATATAATAATATATAGCAACAATAATACATAATATATTATTTTTATAATAAATATATTAATATTTATATATTGAAATATACTTTAAAAATTTGTGTTGATAGGTACCACTAACATTCAGTTGGTTTCACATTATTTTGTTGTTTCTTAGACCTGTGCAGACATCTTTTCTCTTAATTTGGACTTTTTTTTTCTAAGTATGTATTTGGCCAGTTCAGCAAGGAAATTTATAAGATACGTGACATCTTTTCTATTTGACTAAAGCATTGAATATACTGCTATACTGCCTAACATTACTTAGTTCTCTCATGCTGCTTAAGAGATTTGTTGCAGAAAATAAATGTCCAAGGTACCTGACAGTGTATTCATAACAAAGGAAGTAACTCTTTTTTCTGAGCTCAGACTTAGAAGTTCAATTGTTTATAAGCTGCTGCAATACTGTCAATATAATTTATAGCCTCTTTCAGATATGTCTGTATGTGTAAGCACAACATCCAGAAATATAACACACTTTTCCCCATTGCTGCATAAAGGAGATCATGTATGCATTCAGCTATCTGGGAGTCTAGCTCAGCCATATAAATTCCAGGGAGTATGGAGTGTGGTGTTAACCACACACAAGGGATTGTGGTGGGCTAAGCTTGGCTGATCATCAGGTACCCACCACACAACTCTCTCACTCCCCCTCCTCAGCAGGACAGGGGAAAAAATCATAGAGTGGTTTGGGTCAGAAGGGACTTAAAGATCACCCAGTTTCAATCCCCCTGCCATGGGCAGGGATGCCACCCACTAGATCAGGTTGATCAGGGCCTCATCCAGCTTGGTCTCGAACACCTCCAGGGATGAGGCATCCACAGCTTCTCTGGGCAACCTGTGCCAGTGCCTCACCACCTTTTAAGGGAGAATTTCCTCCTAACATCTAATCTAAATCTCCCCTCTTTTAATTTAAACCCATTCCCCCTTGTCCTGTCATCATCTGATTGAATAAAACGTTGTTCTCTGTCTTTTTTGGTACTTGAAGGGGTCTTATAAAAAGTTGCAAAGAGGTCACCATGGAGCCTTCTCCAGGCTGAACAGCCCCAGCTCTCTCAGCCTTTCTTTTGGTTAGTTTTCTCACTCCTAGAGCTCATCTTTTCCCTTCTACAACCCCTAATTTTTGTTTGTTTATTTTTCATCTACACAAGTAAACATACAGCAATGCAACAGTAGTCCTGGGAAAAGACCTCAAGATCTCACAACTTCTTTTCCTGCCTGCAAACAACACATTCCTCTCTACGCAACTCTCCCGGGGTTTCTTCCCCACACATCTCATAAGGAGCATTTCCCTGTTGGGTGTGTACATTACTATGTATCAGATCTGTTTTGGACAGTGCTATCTTGCTTGTGTGCTTGTTGTTTTTTTTTTTTTTTAAAAAAAAGCTCTCCCACATCTCAATGGGAACAATCCCGTCTACCCCCAAGAATGGTATCTTATAACAGCTGACATCACACAATGCACCAATATTTTCTACCACGTTGATCTCATGGGAAAAAATCTGTCTTTTGCTCCAAACCTCCTATAAACAAAGTATGATAAACCTAGAACAAGTAAGAGTACACCAGAGTATAAAAAAGTCACATTTTTAAATTTGAAAATTAAGCCATTGCATTTGATAGGCAGCTACTTCATTAAAAAGTCACACAAGGAAATGTGTGATTTTATTTTTTGACTGTCAGTCAGCAAGTTATCCAAGAAAACTAAACATAAAAATATTATTTAAATAGGATGTAAACTGCAATTCGTTGAATGTAGGAAAAACTAACAGCCACCTTTTTTAATAATTTCAGAAATAGTAAGCAGAAATGCTAGCAATCCTATATTATGTACACAGACACTTAAAATGTAATACAATAAGCAGTTATAAGCAAATAAATAGTACTTTGTCAGCCACATGCTTTTCCATTTTTTTTTTTTAAGTTTTTGAGTAAGAACTTCTTATGGGTGACATTAAATTAGCTCTAATTTCATGTGATAATAAACAAAAATAACATTTTATTTAAATAAACTCTGATTGGAAATACATGTTATGTGATGCTAAGCAGAACCAGCCAAGATGTGAGCGTTCATAGTTAGTGGACCACACAGATTTTGAACTCATGTGTTAAATGGTATGTGAGGGCTGAGTGATTCCAAAAACAGAAGACCAAGAAGCTGCAAGGTATCCCTTTCCTGACAGTTTTTTTTTTTTTCTCTCTACTCTTGTTGGTGAGTCTCCCCAGTCCTAGCTTTAGCACTGCAGCCACTGCAATGACTGAAGATTCATCCTCTTTACAGTAACACAGCCACCGAACTTTAATTTACCATTGACCAATAACAATTTGTTATTGCAATCATTCCATTAACAGTTCTCAAAACTATATTGAGAAGCATTTGCAGCCTCTCTCATGCAGAATGCACACTGAGGAAGGAACACACACACTGAAACCACAGCATAGACAGTACCTATAAAAATTCAGGGTAAGACAAAAGCAGATGTTCCATCTTAAAACTAAGATTAAATTACATCATCTTGTAACAGAGCTACTTGCAGAGTAGGTTCTACAAAGGTAAGCTAAGGGAGTCAGAGACAGATTCCACCCCACAGTTCACTTCCATGGGAGAAAGGTCTGTGAAAGCTGAGTAGTGCAATGTGAAAACGGAGGCACTTAGAGTCATGAGGAGCCGATCTAGCTTTTTGCATGTCATGAATATGCACAGTTCTAGCACAACACTACTCTCCACTTACTGACTTTGTTTCCATTGGACAACATATTCAGTGAGGTTTCCAACAGGAATTTACTTATTTCACGGGGCTAATTCCTCTTATTTATATTTTACTGGAAAGTTCATTCCACTCTCCCAAAATACCATCTTAAATAAAAAATAATAATTTTGGCTGTATGTTACACATAGTCAAATCTGTAGAAACCTTACCTTTCAATATTCATTTTTATCTTCAGTGTGTCTGCAGGAATCTGCACAGGCTTCTTTGTAGTGGACTAAAATGCTAAGACCTACTCCATACAATGGCTGCAAACATGCAGTTACCAGTTTCTTGTCATTACTTCAGAAAGAATTGCCACCTCTGGACACAAAGAACCAGTAATATAAAACTCACAAAGGTAACACCTTTTTTTTTTAAAGCTCCAGAATCACTACAGTTGAGGATTATATTATAAAATTAAACTGTTTTGGATCATTGTTAATATTCTCACAAAACATAACACTCATGAGCTTGATCATACCAGTATGTACTATTCAAGTACTTAGTATTTCTGTAAGAATATGATACTGCATGAAATTTAAAAGGAAGAAGTGAAATAAAAACAAACAAAAATATCTTTTAAAATTATCATTTGAAGCAAATTAAATGCACAACCTTCTTCTGAGACTACTTAGATTCTTTTCCAAATAGCAAACTTGGGCTCTTTCAGACTGCAAAATTAAAATAGATCACCCGCAGAGCATAGCCAAACCAAGAGAAATAAGAACTTGGGATGTAATGAAATGAAAGTTTATTCAAGACAGGAAATTGAGTTGGTCAGATGTGTTGAAAATGATGGCAACCAGAAACTGCATTATGAAGCACTGTATAAAACAGCCCCTTCCTTTCTCTCTCCAAGCCATCTGCAGCTGTGTGGATTTGCAGAGCAACATGCCAGGTCTTAGAATAAAAACACACTAACAGTAATGTTCATCTGCAAAGTCAAACTGCAAAGACATCACAGGTGGTACACATCACACACTGGCCAAGTCAAAAGCAGAAACATTTTGATCCTATATTTATGACTAGGGTCTGTTTCACTATAACAGATCAGTTATGGTGTAATTTCCTTCAGCAGAAATTTCAGTCAGTCAGTACCACTACTCTGTCCAGTGCAACTGCAGCACAATTAGGATGCATAGTGCCAGAGAGGGCAGTGACAAGTCTCCTCCCTTCTCCCTCCTGCCAGGGGTGAGGGCAGACATATCAACCAAAACCAAGCAGCCATGCTGCATCCCATCAAGTGGCAGCATGGGTTATCAGACTGCACCCCATGCCTGCAAGGGAGGCTTGCATGGTATGAGTCTCCCCTCCGGTAACAGCAACTAGAAAGAACAAACCTTGAAAGAGATGTAGGATCCCTGGGAAAGAGTTACAATCAGAATTCTGGTTCCAATAGAGAAAATAAGGCTATGTTTTGAATTCATCTGGATGTGGCCTAAAGTTTCTATGGCCTGCAGCCAGTGGTAGATTTAAATGTGATATGGATGGTAAGAAAATCATGTGAGATATAAAACACATCAACCTGAAAACACATTTTAAGGAAGGCAAGAAGGCAATTTTGTTAGTAAGCCTGACATTTTCTGAAGGACAATATATATATAGTCAGTTCCAACAGACCATGTGTGTTAAAAGGAGATATTGAGGTAGTTTAAAAAAAAAAACACAAAAAATCCAGATTTAATTAAAATAGCTACGTACATATGAGACACATAGTAAAGGTCCTCTATTCTCCAAAATCCCCTTACAATATCATTTATATTACAAACTTATCTTTCAGCAAGTTCACTATGATAGATTCTGCATGGCTATACATGATTACCTGAACCCAAAAGATGATGTTGTACTTGAGCATATACAGTGCTTTACTATTATTGATGTTGTTGTTATTTATCACTATGGTCAGAAGTGAGCTTGAAGCTTTACAGTACAAAAAGCATGGAATATATATATATATTTGCTATATTTGCATCTGATCAAAAATGTTAATAAAAAAATAATAATAAGCATGCTTTCATGAAGATTTACTGTAAAGCAAAAGTGTCTTTTAGCTCTTCCAAGCAATGGGGAGGTCACTCTTCTCTGCAGGGCTTGCTCCTCCTTCGTTATTACGTGGCCTTTGTCAGCCCAGTTGCTGAATCATGTTCAGGAAACACTAGTATCCTTTTGAAGATGGTTTTTACAGTTCTATTATGTATATATATAGAATCATAGAATATCCCAAGTTGGAAGGGACCCACAAGGATCATCGAGTCCAACTCCTGGCACCACACAGGTCTACATAAAAATTCAGACCATATGACTAAGAGCGCAGTCCAAACGCTTCTTAAACTCCAACAGGCTTGGTGCCTTGACTACATCCCTGGGGAGGCCGTTCCAGTGTGCGAAAACCTTCTCAGTGAAGAGCCTCTTCCTGATTTCCAGCCTGAACCTCCCCTGCCTCAGTTTGACACCATTCCCTTGGGTCCTATCACTGGTGACTGAGGAGAATAGATCAGCACCTATCCCTCCACTCCCCCTTGTGAGGAAGCTGTAGACCTTGGTGAGGTCTCCCCTCAGTAGCCTCTTCTCCAGGCTGAACAGGCCAAGTGACCTCAGCCACTCCTCGTACGTCTTCCCCTCCAGGCCCTTCACCATCTTTGTCGCCCTTCTCTGGACATTCTTCAACAGTTTTTCCTTTTTGTACTGTGGTGCCCAGAACTGCACACAGTACTTGAGGTGAGGCCACACCAGCACAGAGCAGAGTGGGACAATCACTTCCCTTGACTGACTAGCAATGCCATGCTTGATGCACCCCAGGATACAGTTGGCCCTCCTGGCTGCCAGGGCACACTGCTGGCTCATATTCAACTTGCTGTCAACCAAAACCCCCAGATCGCTCTCTGTGGAGCTGCTCTCCAGCGTCTTGTCACCCAGTCTGTATGTATAGTCAGGGTTGCCCCTTCCCAGGAGCAGGTCCTGGCACTTGCTCTTGTTAAACTTCATGCGATTGGTGATCGCCCAGTTCCCCAATCTGTCCAGATCTCTCTGCAAGGCCTTTCCACCCTTTCAGTCCCTAGTTGGGACTGAACTTGACCACATCCAAACCTGCAGGGCTGAGCCATTTGCCTCTCTGTATGCTATTTGCCTTGTCACCACTTAAATTTTACTTTTCCAGCAGCTGTCACTGGTAGACATCCACTTCCTGAGGCACAGAAAACTTGAGACTCCTGCACAGCAAAGCATTGCAGTGCTGCTGCAAGCTGTACTGTACAAGAAGCACTGGTCTCCTGCTGTGGCCATTGACCAGCGAGATTGCTGACTGCACAACACAAACCCACCAACTTCCCCAGCAAAAGTGACAGTGTTTGACTTTCTCTAAGCAGTAGTATCCTCTGGTGTGAGCCTAATACATTGATCATTTAGCCTTAAATGACGTGCTGCAACTCTGAAATAAAAGCTTCTTGTGTACCCCATGAGTCTGCTGAACATATCTATTTGCCATTCAGTCACTGAATCCCAAACAGATAGCCATGCTTTCTCCACTGAGGCATCTCTAGCTGTCTCCTACCACAGCAGTTGCCACTCTGCATGAGATGACAGCCATGCCCAGTTGTCCGTAACTGTAAGCATCGTATCTTTTTTTGTGCTAATTCAAAAACTTTATCTTGCAATTTCATTGCACTGATAGCTCAAGGCCAGAAGTGTCCTCAGAAAAGACTCCACACATATGGAATGACTTACCATCCATACCTTAATTATTAACCTTGAGCTCAAGTTCTGCTTTCGTCCTAGCTCCAAATAACTGCTCCAGTGCTGCTGTGCTGCCTCTGCTGAAATCCATCCTCATCTCTGAAATGCTATTACATTTTATTTTGTTTTATTTTATTTTTATTTTATTTAATTTTAATTTAATTTAATTTTATTTTATTTTAATTTAATTTCATTTCATTTATTTCATTTTTTCCCCGTCAGACAGAAAAATGTACTGCAGGCAGAGACACTGCCCCTTTTCCCCTATTTGTGGCACCAGGCCACTGGTGAGACTAGCACTTCTGGCTTGCTACAGTTACAGCTGTGATTTCAACACCTACTGCAGTATTTCCTGTGAAAGCTAAGGGGCTCAGTCAACCTGCTGCACATGATAAAAGTTTTGTGGACTTCACACAAGGACAGAAGAAAAACATGGCTTTTGGTGAGTCTGCTAAACCCTCCCCAAAAAGAGTTCTATCAAATTACAAGGTATGAATTTGGCTGATTTAAACTATGCCTTGTCTGGTAAAACAAGATTTCAAAACAAGTACAGCTAAAAAGTCATGTATTATTCTTCTGCGGTTCAAAAAAATGTAAATCATAAACAGAACAAACGATCCCCAAGCCTTTACAAACAGCATTAAGAATTTCCGCGCGTCAAGGCGCGGCGGAGTGTGGCCTCCCCACGTCCCAGGACGCGACTCCCACCCTCAGCGGCAGCCACCGCAGCGCCGAGCCTGCCCAGCGTCCCGAGGCCGCTCCCCGCGGTGCCTCCACTTCGGCGGTCGCTTGTGGCCGCCCCCCGCCGGCTGCACGCGGCGCGCTCGCAGCGCAGCCCGGGGCGTCCCCTCCGCTCCGCTCCGGGCCGGGCCGGGCCAGGCTCTCCCGCCGCTGCTCTGCGGGCTGGAGATACCCTGCTGGCGGCTGAAGCGGGACCAGTGCCCTGCCTTGCACAGCGCTTCTCATAAAACAGGCGTACTCTGCTTTGTATCTAAATCTTTATTAGAACAATCCCCAAGAGCTGTAAAACAGTGAGTAACAACAAAATTAAATATTAAACGCTTTAGTTACCAAAGGTATTTAAACAATACGTTCCTATTTCTGCATAGCAGAAGCAAATAGGTTTTAGAGCTCAAACTGTCATGTGCTCATGTTAATTTGGTTTTGGCAAGATAATAATATAACCTTAACAATCACATTAATTAGTGAAACAGACAGTAACCTCCCTTCCGTTTCTTAAACCTTAGACTTTTTGTGATTTTTTACAACTCCTTATGTGGGACAAATGTTTGTGGACTTTCTGTAACAAACAATTTTAATAGTAGTAGTAGTAGTAATCATACACATGAAGAAACATTTATATTTCTTATTTGATTACACCGCAGTACAAATTACTTATTACCTCAAAAATTGCCTGTATAAAAAGTTAAAAAAAATTAGAATAATTTATAAAACATTTCCAGAACAACAAATTATCATCCTTAAAATGGAGAATGAATTTTATGCTTGGGAACACACAAATAGTATTACAGTAGGCTAGTATTTGCTAGCTTTTTTTATTCTTCTAAGTAGCAATAGCCCAGTTCTCCCCACAGTTACACAGGTACAATGAGTAAGATCATTGTAACTGAAAGCAGAATAGGCCATACCCAGAAGTTCATTATACCATAAATTAAAGGTATAAAAAACCTACTACTAAAACTGGAACAGTCTTACATTGTTTCTATTTAATTATTTGCAACACCACAATTGTCATATACTTTCTCCTGGACCACACAGTATACTTCCATGATCTGATGACAACAGGAAAATTGTGTATGCTGCATTATGCAGGTTAAATATGCCTCACATTTTTTTTCTGCAATTAAATTTTTTATCAGTTAAATTCAAATAAAGGGAGCATCATGTTTTCTAGCTAGCCTTTTCTGTTGTGTAGTTTATGTGATGTGAATAGACTTAAAAATATAAGCCAGATAAAATAATAGCCAGTTAAGGCACTTTGTCAAAGAGGACACAGTTGTCCAGGCTGAGAGACCTGCAATTGGTCAAAGGGAGACATTCTACATTACAGAAGACAGTCTGTTCCTTGTAGTCACTTCTGTGATAACTGATCTTTAGACTACTTATTGACTGTCCCAAAATAAGTTTGATATTGTGTCTGCCAAATCAGTTTACTGCTCTACTACAGAACATGCAATAACAAAATAGTTCATACTTTTAAATAGCAATGTTTGAAAGAGTGTTCAGCATCCTTATAACACCCAATTCGCAATAATCAACTGCTGAATAATACTTGGAAAAAAACCTCAGTATGAAAAATAATTCCATTTTATTTTTTTCTTTGCTTTGTTTTTTTTTTTTTTGAGTTTCATTTTTGTTTTTGTTTTTGTTTTTTACAAAATTTGAAGGCTTGACATTAAAACTTTGGTATAATACATGCAAATAAAAGCCATCCTTTAATGTGTCACAAGGAGACACAGTGAATCAAACCATAACTAAAGCAAACATGATTGCATGGATATGACAGTGGGTATTTTCTCCTGTCTCTTGGTTTCTACATTCTGCTTGTTCAAGATCCTCAAAAAGGTTTTATTCATGTAAAATGGTCTTTCTGCAGAGCCATCCCGTCTTTGTAACTCTTTCCCTAGGAGGAGAATCACCCAGTCAGTAGCTGGGCAGGACCTTAGAAGCCCCACCACCACCTGCTGAGGCCCTTGCAAACCACAGGACCATGAGATCCAGGCTGTCAGTTCCTTAAATTTTGCCACTTACTGGACTGTACACACAGAATAATAACCAGCCTCACTATAAAGGGCTGGCCCGTGCCTTGGAGAAATTTTATCACTGACTTCCATGGGCCGAGGATCAAAGAATATATAACATACTTTACTGTGTTGAATGTAGCCACATGTTCCACTTTAAAGTGAAGAATGGAATTCTAAATTTTATACTAAAAAGGTAAATGTCCAAATCCAAAAACATGGCTACTAGTCTACTAGTACCCATGGTGGAAGTCTTCAGACACTGTCCCACAGGATTCGTTAGGAACCATTACTACAACCTAATCTTAAAACTTATTTTTTTCCAAGTAAATACTTGCATTATTTTCTACTTAATTCATTAATAGCATTTTATTTTAAAAAGCCAATTTTACTATTGAATCATTATGATTTATTTACTCAGTTTATTGATTACAAAATTTGCATGGTATTGCTTTGTATTTTCACAGTTCTCTTAACTATATCATTAAGAAAATGGCTTTTAAATTTTCTTCTCATAAATGATGATCATTTACATTCTAAATAATTAATTTTCACAAAATAGTGAGTGGAGCAGTTTATACACACACATATATTTACTGTATATAAATAATAATGCAATTTAAAACTTTCACTTTTAGAAATTCCTTTAGTAAATGCATAGGTTTGTTACAAAAGTCTTCTAATTAAATAACTGTACACTATTTCTGTTATGGTTTATTCCTAATAAACTCTATGGTTACATTCATATGATAAAAAAAGCATACTGTATTCAGAAATACACTTTTTCAGCTGAGATCCCAGTAAGACATTGGAGTCCAGTAGAGAAATATAGATTACTTAATGCAGCTGCTTCAGCTGCAAACTAATTACATGGTAGTTCAAAAATGATAATAGTTAGTGCATGGACCATAATCACAGACCAGCAGGTTATCTAATCATGGACTGGTGACACATGCCTCATAAAGTTATTGACTTAATTCTCAGACAAGATTAGAACGATGGGGGGTTGTATACTCATTGCCACACGTGATGAGAAAGGAACGATAACGTCAGTGAAAACCACCAGTCAATTTTCAGAAGCTATGTTTCTCAGCCCTTTCTGTAAGTTTATGGTATCTCAAGTGGGGTTCTCAAAAACTGAAGGTTCCCACAGTCATTAGCTATGTTTGAAACTGTAAGTCTTTAGTTTACATTATTTAAGTCCAAAAATGAAACACTCATTTCTGCTTCAGGGGAAAGCGCTACAGTGGCAGCTGGATAAGGGAATGCATAAAAGCATCCTGTCACTTTTGCCTCCATTCACAGGATTTCAAGATCCTATCATGCCCATGACTTCAAGAAGATGGGTGGTAATCATTTGTGCATTAACTTAACCCCAAATCTGTTGCATGAAGGACAGTCGGAGCCGTAAGTCAGGGAGCAAAATCATTTTGGAATGTGTATTGTTGATAAATTTCCCCAGAAATTTGAATTCAAATCATCTGGAAAAGAATTTGCCTTTCTCTTTATGACACCAAAGGACTCCTTGGGCTAGAAAACTATTTCCAGCAGCTGAATTCCTGTCATAAATTTAGGAGAAGTATGCCACATGACAGTCCTGGAAAGTGGATTGTTATGGAATACCTTATTCAGTACTGGGGAATCCATGAAAACTAGGAGCACACCTGAATATAGTTGTTTCCTTGGGTAGTTACGAGATTAAGTTAAAACGTTTCCAGCTCAGCTCATGGCAGTAACAAAGTTGAAAAGTACTCAGAGAGAGTGTAAGACTTTTTCTATGAACAAAGATGTTACTAACCTCTGATAGTTCTACTAAAGGGAGGTTCATAGACCTGAATAGAATGTTAATGTGATTTTTTTTGAAAAGATTTTGTTCTAATAACCAATAATCTTTTGGAGCACTTAATCTTTTGGAGCATCTTTTGGTAGCTAATTAATCCTGAATCATGTAAGACTCAAGTTCAATGTCTTATCTTCACGTCTTACCAAGTGAGCCACCAAAAGCTTAGAGAAAAGTGTGCAGAAAGAGCACACTTGCCTCTTAGAATCCACGTGGTCATTGCAATGTCTGCTAAGAAGCCTTTGCCAGCTAGGCAAATGCAATGAAGTTCCTTGTGTACATATAGAACTAAGACTTTCCTTCAAGGAAAAAAAAAGTCTGAATTTGGTTTTCCTTTCAGTGCAGCTCAGTGTCTACATAATGTAGAACATAATCAGAGTTTGATTAAAGATAGGGGATAGTACAAGCACCTCCCTCTTACACATCAGCTAGAAGTGATACATTCAGCATCTGGGACCAGATGAAACCCCTTTTCTGTGAACCACAATTCACTTTTTTTTAAGCGCTAAAGGACCATTTCTCAATTAGATCATCTTTTAAGCACTACTCATAGAAAACTTCACTTAAACCAGTACCAACTGTAGTCTTCTCCAATTTCCTTCTGTGGGACTACATGATACTATCATTTCTTAAAATAGTCATGGATATGATTAAAATATTACTACATATTTCAGTGTAGGGAATCATTAATGCATGTATAATCACAGTTTAAATAGCTGAAAACCAGCATGTACAAAAAAAATACAATCATAGCACCATATTTACAAATTTAGTAGCATCTCCTGGTTAACCAGAGAATCTCAAACTATCTTTTTATGGCTAATTAGGTTACATTGTAGTGCTTTCAAAAAATTGCCTGAATATCTTTTACAAATATACACTTATAAAAAGAAATCTTATCAAAACTGCTGTCATCTAAGGCAGCAACTTGTGTTACAAAAGTTATTAAAACATTATTATAGACTTAGAAAAGCTTCAAATTTACATTTTCCTTTTCATAGGCACTCTATAAACTAAAACGTGGCCTTGTTTCACAAGCTTAAGTGTTTAAATTAGTTAAACATTACCAATGTTGCTGATTTTTTTTAGATGTAAGCAAAAGGAAAAAAGAATCACCCATTAACCAGAAGCATCATGTACTGTTTTTACTTGTGCCTTTTATACACATTTTGATTAAAATTGATACTGTTTTGATGTTGAGGTTTACTGTATGTTATCCTACTGCCTTCTTAGGGCTCAGTTCCTTCTTCCCTAGAATTCGGTGAAGGCTAGCTGACATGAAGTAGGGTTTTGCTGTAGATCCATCATTTCTCTCCAGGTCTTCACCTGAATTTACACAGCAAAAGCAGCCAAAGCAGCAAACAGCAGTGCAACCAAATACAAACACACAAACAAGAGAGAGAGAGAGTTGAAGGGAGACAGCAAAAGAACCAACGTTTTAAAAAAATCTCAAGGCAATTTAGTTGTATTGTTAAATTGCTGAAGGACACCAAAAAATTCTGTTTTCTCAAGCCAGAATTTATTTTACACAAAGCAAAGACACGCACATCTAACCATTTTAAAATGACGGCAATATATCCTTTTTATTCTCCATTTCTTTGTTTTGGCATTATAAGTGGAAATATTCAGGAATACTCATGTTTACACACTGGTGGCCAGTTTTCCTAAAGCAGCCTAGCATTTTGTCCTAAAGGGAGACTTGGATTTAAGCACTTTTTAAAATTGGACCCTTCTTCGTTAAGATGAAATTCTTTTGAAAACCTGATGCTGTGAGTACACAATATCATATAGGATTTCCTACTGTCCAGTACAAAATGGAAGCATGGGAAGTAAAACAGAATATCAATTTAAAATAATGAGATGGGCACATAACTTTATTTTTTAAGAGACCTTTTTCTTTTTTAAAGGACCTTAAAGATCATCTAGTTTCAACCCCTCCCTGCCATGGGCAGGGATGCCACCCACTGGATCAGGCTGCCCAGAGACCCATTCAACCTGACCTTGAACAACTTCAGGGGCTAGGCATCCACGGCTTCTGTGGGCAACCCGTTTCAGTGCGTGGCGGAGCAGATCTCCACACTGCAGCTCATGAAGGAGCTCACGGTGGAGCAGATGGATCTGGTCTGAAGGAGGCTGTGGCCCAGTGAGAGCCAACATAGGAGCAGGTGATCTCATGGGAGCTGCCACCTGTGGGGGACCTGTGTTGGAGCAGTTTGCTCCTGAATGATGGACCCTGTAGTATGGATCCATATTGGAGCAGTTCTTGAAGAGCTGCTGTCTGTGGGAAGCCCATGCAGGATCAGTTTGGGAAGGATGGCATCCCATGGGAGGGACCCCACATTGGAGCCTGGGAAGAGAGGCACCTTGACGGTTCAGCATCTGACAAAGTATTCTTTCAGCCTGACTACAATCCCCATTCCCCATTCTCCTGCACCACCTGGGAGGAAGAGGTAGAAGAATGAATAGTGAAGTTGAGCCAGGGAAGAAGGAGGGGGGTGGAGGAAAGTGCTTTTATTTCACTTTTAGTTCTTACTGCTCTACTCTGTTATTAAGTGATTATATACTCAATCTTTCACAAGTCAAGTCTGTTTTTGCCTGTGATGGTACTTGCTGAGTGATCTCCCTGTCCTTATCTCAACCCATTAGCTTTTTTCATCATATTTTATTAGTCTCTTTTCATCGTACTTTTTCATCATATTTTCAACCCCTGTCTCTGTCCTCCATTGGAGGACAGAGAGCTGCATGGTAGTGCTTAGTTACCTACTGATGTGAAATCAACAACGTGACTGAATTATTTGGGTCTGATTCCTTCAGAAAATGCAGCCATTACTACAACTCTACAGAAGTCAAGTAAGACTGAGACTCAGGTGTCATTGTAGCACCCAAACATAATCATTTGTATCTTCATTCTTAACATCCAAGTATAATTATCAATATCCTGCACAGATGGCAATACATGAACACACGTGTCCAGATTTCTCACTTGCCTTGCAATTGATATAACCACCTCATTGACTAGAAAAAATCATCATGATTCCTTGCTTTCTTTGGTGGTAACACTTCTAAACTTTCACAGAGGTAAGAAGTGAAATACAGCTACTCTACAGAAGGCTATTCTTTCTACTTATAGCAGTAAAGCTTCATATGAGGATGCCAAAAAATGTTTCTGACCGATTTCGTTCCTGTGATTGTTTGACACCCCAGTATCTCCAGAATTGATCCTAACTTCAGTTCCTAGAGAAGCAGAGTTAGGAAGGTGTGTTTAAATATGGTTATGATTCAGAGGAAGCAAAGCATTTATGCTACTGTAAGAGTAGAATCAGTACTATCATGTTTATCTTACCTCAGTGATCGCTGTGGATATGATAGATCAAGACTGTTACTATTCCAGTATTCCCTTAGTATGTAATAATTTGTCAGTTGTGAGAACAATCACTATCACGTAACTTTCACTTGGACCTACCAGAATGACTTTCATCATAGAAATTAGTATGTTTATTTCTTTAACCCTCTAAGTCTAGAAAAGGGAATGTGTTCTGTAAGAAGTACATTCTTTTCTTATAATTATGTCCTAATTTGAGATCAACTGATTTCTTTTAAGATGATTCTGTGATTCTATGATTTTAGTATTCTCTGGCTGGAAAAATTGAACAGTAGTCCCTTTGAGAGTGCCACAGAATGCTTTCAGATATTAGTGAAACAAAACTCAGTACTTACAAAAGCAGAGGAAAAGCGTATCGACACACATTGCATAGACGCTGAAGAACCCATGTGCAACTAGGTAGGAGCCAATAATGACAGTCTACAAAAAAAAACAAAGCACAATAAAACCCCAAATGTTAGTTTGTCATCAATATGGCAGTATTAACACAAATAAGAGGCCTAGTCTGCTAAGCAAATTTTGGTAGAATTAATTGCAGCTCCATAATTCTATCAGATGTTACTACTGATGTGAAAAGGTATTACAGGTTCAAGACGCTGTATCCTAACATGCAGTAGACACCAGTTTTTCAGCTGCCAAATTGGAGCCATTTCAACCCCCACAGAGATTATATGCCAAGAACATTCTGAACTCCTTCAAGATATTATTCTAAAGAATGACTCATCCTGGAGCTGTTCCAGAGTCTATGAGGGCTACAAGGAGAAAGAGATGCATCACAGACCTTTTTCATTATAATCCCCACTGTCATTGGTGCCTCACCACCAGCCTTTGCTATCTGGAAAGTCTGAGCAAAGCAGATGTGAAAACTAATTTCTCTGAATGTGCAGAGTCATTGCAGTGACACTTCTGCCTGAAGGACCCGGAGGAGTAGAGTATAGCAGTTCACTCCTCACTTCAGTGGGTAGTATGTCACTGAGAGCGTGACAGGAGCTGTTACCATAACATGCCCTGTCTCGTCTGAACACCTCAAGTTGCCTGCAGTGTTCAGAGGATTAGACAGTTGCCTTACCAACAATGGTACCCAGTAGTAATTTAATGCTGGTGCTTCCTGTGCAAAGATTGGTATTCTCTGTGTGAAGAAAAAGAACGCAAGAACACCTGCAAGAAGCACAAAAGGTTAGTGATTCCTAGGGCTACTCTGATCTTCTAACAGCTAAAGAATGGATGAGACAAAACCAACAGACAGTAGATCCAAGGCTGGTTTTTACAAGAGCTTGTAAACAATTAATTCCTCCATACTAATTATTTCCTGGATCTGTATTCTGAACAGGAGAGAGATGTAAATGAATCAATTACTGTAAAGATATCCATGGGCCCAAAATGACTTTAATCAATTGGTTTATTTCATCGTTCTACTGGATTTAATAAATAATGATGAAAAAGACAATAGAATGGAATAATAACTAAGACCACCAGGTGGATTTTTCTAAAATAAGGAAGAAAGTGAGCAAACTCCTGCTGCTTTAGATTTTATTGCTTGAAGAAATACTTAACTATTTCAGATTAAAAAGAGAAATGACAGTGCTAGTGATAAACAGAATAATAAATTTAGAACAGAACAATGCATTTAAAACAGAAACAGACAAAAAGATTTATTCTTAAAGAGAAAGAAGACATGAATGAATTTCAGTATTTCATGGCTAGCATTTCAGAAAATGTGTTTCGAATCAAATTTGCTGCCCCATCTTGAACGTCACACCACAGTAATGACCAAAAAAAAATAGATGTGGTCCTGGTATTAATTTTCCGTTTCTAGTAAAAATATCATTCATTAGTAATCTTTTAAAGTATACAGAATACAAAATACGTATATTAGTATAGCAATATTTTGAAACTGCTGTCACAATTTAGAAAAGCTGTAATGAAATACTGCCAACTTGAATTTCTGAAAGTGCTTAAATTTTAAAAAATCTATTTTTTATCATAGCAAACCATGAATTATATGAATTTTCAAAAAATGATTTTTGATATTTTGTGGTAACAAAGAAAACTCTATGAAGATGTTAGAAATATTCTATTTTGTTCCTATAGCTTGGAAATTCTTTTGAATGGGCTTTAATACAGCAGAGCTTCAGGCCCATCTCCTGCAGATCTGTACCATCTCCTCTTGTATGTGTGCTGTCTGCTACCAGCTGAATGTCATGTGCAAGTTTGCTCAGTTCTCATGGAGGGAGAACAGATTATGACTGACTTATTGGTTGTGAATTTGATTTGATCCAGCTATGACGCTTTGTCTGCAGAAGCCCTTGTGCTAGTAACACATGCAAACACAGTAAAAGCAATTACAGAAATCACAGAATCATAGAATGGTTTGGGTTGGAAGGGACCTTAAAGATCATCTAGTTCCAACCTCCCTGCCATGGGCAGGGACACCTCCCACTAAACTAGATTGCTCAAAGCTCCATCCAACCTGGCCTTGAACACTTCTAGGGATGGGGCATCCACAACTTCTCTGGGCTACCTGTTCCAGTGCCTCACCACTCTCATAGTAAAGAATTTCCTCCTTATACCTAATCTAATCCTACCCTCTGCATCTAAGTGATATTATTATGACCATACAAAGAAAAAAAATGGGAAAAATATATATTTGTTTTGGTTCAATCTTGCAAATCTTTGGATATGGGAACAGCTTTCCAAATAGTCAGAACAAGGAGAACCTCCAACTGTTAACCAAGCATATATGAATATGGGAGGCATACTTGTAGGTATCAGAAAATAAGAACATACAATTTGGAAAAAAATCGATTAGCTTACCTACACCACCAGCAACGAGAATTTTCCCCAGGAATAAAAGAAAGTCTGTAACTTTGTCCAGAACTGCGACTCTGTTCAGCAAAAGACAAATGATATATAACTATCACAAACCAGACATTTGTATTCTTTTTCCTTACATCTATGGGTAATTGACAAAATGTGGCCAAGAAGCTGTTTACTGCTGGTTTCACAGACTGACAGTATAACAATGCAGAAAAGCAACACTGAGATGGACTTTGTTATAACCTAATCCTGTGAGGCAAAAAAAACACTGAGCCTTTTGTTGAATTAGGCCTTAATGCAGCAACACTGCTGCAGCACTTGGAAACTGTTCATTGCTCTTGATGATAAAAAAATAAAAATAAAAATGTATCTTTATCTCAATCTTTCTTTTGGGTCACAGACAAACCAGCCCAGAAGAGGCAAAGTACACACCATAACAAAAAGCAATGTTTGTGTAGATTGCTGGTACGTCCTCCTTTCACTTGGTCCCATCTGGCCACATTTCATCACTCCAGATCATGCCAAATCTACAGAACTATCTTAAGATATCATGGTACAACACTGAAGGTAGGAGGCTGCAAAGCAGAGGGACAGTCACAGATGAATGAATGGAGGTAGACAAAAAAATTGACAGTAAATCTGCAGCCTTCACTGAAAGCAACAGCAGGGAGTTTCTGCTCGAAAGCCTGCCCGCCTGTCTTACCAGAAACTTCAGGTAAATAATGGCATGGAAAATGAGCTTTGCATATTCAGTCTCATGACAACACTGAATGCTATGCAGATTGCAGTATACAGTACTGACTACCATGAAAAATAAACATTATAACTATTAAAAAGAACAAATCATAATTAGCCTGTCAGAGTTCAGCAATAGAAGCAAAATACACAAGATAAAAAAATTTCTGTTCAAAACCATAAAATTATATACCTATATTTTAGTTGTTGCTTTTACTGATTAGAGCAGAAGCACAAAGGACGGTGAAGCAGTGGTTCTGAGAGGAAACAAATGCAGCTTCTCTTTCCTATTGCACAAGCACTACACAATGTGGACACCACTGTTCTGATATGTACTCAATTTTCCCGTCTCCAATCCTTTCCTCCTCTTTCTTAAGCATTGTTTCCATTTTGCTGCCTTTCAGCATCCCCTTCCATTACCTTCCTGCTCCCAGTTCTTCACTAAATAAACTACCTAACCAGTTTTACTGTGCCTCTTGCTTAGATTGTCTGCTATGGCATCAACATGGCCTGCTCCCACGTTCTTCTCCCATTCTTTTTTGATCCCACAGTATTACAGGAACAGCCAAGAACAATGAAGTACTGGTGAGAACAGGGAGTTTGGCAGCAGTCTTGGTAGTGGGGAAACAGACCTGGGGAGTTCCCAGCACCAGGGAAGATCTGGTTATGTTAAACACACTGTTTTTGAGAGTACTCCCTCTTCTTTCTTGCCACATTTCAACACCCCATAGGCTTTCTGGAGCAATCTATAGACTTAGGTCTTTCGGTTTTCCTTTTTGAGAGAAAGCAAGTGGACAAACGCTCAAGAAACACACAAACAATAGATTATGAGTATTGCATTGCTGTATACCCATAGATCTCCTCTCAGTGACTCCATTAGTTCCTTGGAGGCACTATTATAATCTATTGGGTGCTTAGGATTTTAAACAAGCAATCAAAACAAAACTGCTATATTAGATCAACTTTGCACAGGTTACTGTGCCAGAGAGCTTGCTCTTACACACTGGCTTTTAGAAGTGATGGTCATGTCATGGGACAGAACCAGCTTACATTAATAGTTGGAGTAGAGGTAGGAGAGGAAGGAAGTGTGTCTTCAGCGTGCAATAGCAGGGAAACCTGACATTTCCAAGGACTGGGAGATGGCCCCTTACCTCACCACATTTCGCATGAGCAGAAAGAATGCCTCCTTTGCTGAGGTGCAGAAGTTTTTACCATATATAGCAATCTGCAAAACAATAGTAGTTGTTAAGTGTTTTAAATAATCAGAATACCTCTTTGTATTTAAGAATCATACTACATGTAATGCATAGTTCTTTTTAATCTGTGGCCATGGAACACTCAGATGAACATAAAGGAACAATCCCCCAATCACCTGTTATCTATCGATGCTTCCCATCGAGCTGCAACAGAATACCATCCATCTTTCCCCTCCAAATCACCTGTTTGTGAGTGTGCTACCCCTTGTGATCTTGCAGGCAGCAGATTCAGTACTTAGTTTTCCAAGCACAGCAAAAATGCTACTTGCTGAGGGATTCTTCTTACTTAGCTAGTTACCCATGTAAGATTTATAGCCAGCGGAAAGGAACAGGTGCTTGTAGAGCAAAAGTGAGTCGACCCATTTAGATATTGACTTAAACCTGACTCTGTTCTTGAGAATAAATCAGCAACACCAGTATCAAAGTCAGTAGATTTACATCAGCATAAGGCATGGCAGCTAAAGCCATACAGGAACAAAAACATTTTTTCTTTCTGGAATAGTGTCCACAAGGGTAAGATATTCTAGAAAACCTCTTCTGGTTCTAGTACAGTCAGTTTGCCAACTGTAAAAAAGATATTCAAAAAGAATACTTCTTCTTCAAGACAGCATTAATTTGAAATATCTTTTGTTAGAACAGTGGGCTATAATAGATTCATTACAGCCACCTCCTTTGAGATAACATCTGTGACTGTCATTTTCAATCACTGAAATTGTTTCAAGTCAGAACATCCTAGGGTGAAATCTGTGTATGTCTATTTAGGTGAAAATCTGGAATTTCTCTTCAGGAAGCTAAAATAACAAGGGTTATTTCAGAGTAACATCACTGCTGCTGCTAGTAGAATTTGTGCTTTTGACTTCCAGGATCAAATACAGACACCACATGCCTTCTGACTTCCTTATTCAAATCCTGCCACCACAAAGAAGTGTCCAACATGCAATACAAAACAAGATAACATTCCTGTTGAAATCAGGATTTCAGCCACTGATTCAGAGAGGAAGTTAACCAGTTATGCCATCCTTTTCCACTTACTTTGTGGGGTATGGAGTACGGAAAAAGACAGTCAAGAAAAGGCTGAGCTTAGAAGAAGGAAAAAAAAATCTTACTTTTTCATGGTAGTACCACATGCATTTCCTGAAAACTCCTATAAATGCCATTATTTATTCAGCATATTCTAGTACTGCTGGCTGTTGACCAACTAGAAGTAGCTAGGTTATTTTACCATCCCAGACAGGGGAGACCACATGCAAAGACAACACATACCATGATGTAGGCATTTCTGTTTATAAATTTTAAGAATTTTTCCAAACACCAGAAACAGCATTTGAGGCAGCAGAGTAGAAATCTAGTGAAGGAGTTCTGTGTACCTGAAAAAAGGAGAGAGTACATCATAGCATTCATGAACAGTCTTCAGAACAAAGAAATCTATTCAGAATAAATTCTTACATTGTGGCAAAACCAGAAATATTTCTTTTCTTCTATGTACGAACTCTCTTTCCTAACCAAATTTAGCTCACTAGTTTTAAGTCAGATCATATTCATGTCCTGAATGAATTCTGCATTAAACTCCCAATTTACTCAATTTGAGTAAATCAGCACAAATTCATTGATTTTGAATTAAACTAAAATGGCTAGTGCTAATGTGGAATTCACCTCTTTTAATTGCTCAAAAAACATCTTGGGAAAGTCAGGAAATCATTTACAAAAGGAGTTCTTAATAAGCTAGAGCAGATTCATAAATCTCACCTTTCAGTTTGTGATCCAAGTACTCCAGTATTACTCTAATAAGCTGGACAATTGCAAGAATTAAAGCTCCAAATGCCAGTGAACCTGTATGGTACCTGAAAGAAATTAAATGCTATTTAATGGCTTGTATTCACAGCAGTTGGCTCTAATTATACTTTATGTCTTAATCACAATGGCATAGCTAAACATTCCCTACCAGCATAAGCTATCAGCTAAAAAGATAAGTACAAAGCCTGTGCCAAGCTGTAATCACAGAATCACAGAATTGTAGGGGTTGGAAGGGACCTCCAGAGATCATCGCGTCCAACCCCCCTGCCAAAGTAGTAATGACTCTCTTACCTCAGGTTGCTTAGAGCATGTGGCACAACTTAGATCACTACAATTCATTCACTTTTACTGAATCCCTTTGAGCAGTTTTGGAAAATAAATTATTCTAGAATAAAGTCAATCCTAATCTGGACAGAGTGTCCATGGGAGATAACTATAGGAGCCTAATTATAAGGTAGATTGTGAATCAATTGTCTCATAAAGTCAAGAGAGGCTTTATGTATCAAAAGATTATTATGACTACGTCAATCTTATACCTATGTTTTAAAAGTGTTTATTCCTTAATTGCTATTAGTAAACTAGGCACTTCATGAATCAGGGCATCCTTCTTTAAGTTGACAGGAAGCACCAAAGTTTTAATAATCATAGAATCATAGAATCATTAAGGTTGAAAAAGACCTTCAAGATCATCTGGTCCAACCATCACCCTACTACCAATGTCACCCACTAAACCATGTCCCTAAGCACCACGTCCAACCTTTCCTTGAACATCCCCCCCCCAGGGACAGTGACTCCACCACCTCCCTGGGCAACACGTTCCAACTACTCTTGCTTGACTGATCTTTCTGAGAAGAAATGTCTCCTAATTTCCAACCTAAACCTCCCCTGGCACAACTCGAGGCCATTCCCTCTAGTCCTATCACTAGTTACCTGCGAGAAGAGGCTGATCCCCAGCTCCCCACAACTTCTTTTCAGGGAATTGTAGAGAGCAACAATGTCAGCCCTGAGCCTCCTCTTCAAACTAAACAACTCCAGTTCCCTCAGCCACTCCTCACAGGACTTGTGTCCCAGGCCCTTTACCAGCTTCATAGCCCTTCTCTGGACACATTCCAGGGCCTCAATGTCCTTCTTGTAGTGAGGGGCCCAAAACTGAACACAGTACTTCAGATGCGGCCTCACCAGAGCAGAGTACAGGGGGATGATCCTCCCTGGTCCTGCTGTCCTCTAATGACCAATAGGTTAGGGCATGGAGAGGGGGGAAGCACAGCAAAAATGGTGGAGTGTGCATCCTGAATAATGCACTGCCTTGCTCCTCCCATGCCCATCACAGGAGATGGACTGTCCCATGAAAGGCTCATCTCCACAAGCACAGGGGCACAATGTCAGGTGGGGGAACCCAAACAGTGCACTCAGAGGAAAGGACACCTGTCCCAGAAGAGCCATCGGCCTCATGGCCCAGGTGTGAAACCCATCAAGATGAATCAATGGAATTGAATTCCTTGAGCACTTTTCGGACTGGGCAGTGTTAATGACTAGGGGTATTGGACACATTAGGGGATACAGGGGAAGAGAGAGCATTTTGGGATAGCACAAGACTTACTATGGGATATTTAGGGGAGGAGGAATCAAAGGCAGGTTAAGAGGGGAATCAATGTAGTTTAGGGAGGAATAAATGCAGGAAAAATTGAGGAATAAGGGGATAAAAAGTTGCATGTAAACAGCTACACGTTAGTACACCTTCTGTGGCCATGCACTGCACCTGATCAGCACAGTCTGACCTACCTTATTAAATTGCATTTCTGTTTTCCTGGGTGAGGGACTCTTTTCTGTGTGGATATGTGTGGGGATGGATTTTTAAGTGCAAGCAGCTTGACACAGACCACACATCAGAGGGCCAGTGGAGCTGTGATGCCAGCAACTGAAGCAACTAATAGTATGTGAGTGTGATTGCTAGTGGATGTTAAGGTTGATTAGCTAGTGAGTAGCTTAAGTAGCTTGGGAGCCAAGTATGTTTATGTCTCTCTGAAGGTGAGACGACAAGAAGAGTTGGCTGCCAGAGGTACCTGAGGGTCCTGGTCAACTGCTGGAGAGACCATCGGGTCTGCATGTTAACTGAGACCTGTTTGTGTGTCTGTCTCTAAGAGAAAGTCACCTGGAGAGGCTAACTACAGGAGGAACCAGGAGTCCCAGACAACTTCCAGAGAGACCATAATGTCTGGGGGTTATTGAGAGGGGTGTGTGTGTGTCTGTGTCTGTGTATCTGTGTGTCTGTCCGTGAGGGATGGAGTCTGTAACAGCAACTGGAGTGGGGCTGTGGGCCTCAGGGTCACATAGATCCAGCTGCCAGCAACTGGGGAATTAGGAGATCCAGGGGCCAGCTACTGGATAGATCAAGTGTCTGAGCCAGGCTACTGGTGGTATATGCACCTTATATTATATATATACAATTGGATAAAAGTCCATTAGTGGGAATTACATACACTAACAGACCATCATCCTCAACAGTCAGGAGTCCTGATCAGAAGGGAACAGGATGAAGCTACTGGGGCTAGTGCTGTTTGTGCAAGTGCTCTGTGTGTGTGTCTGTTGATCTGCATGGTCAGCTGTGTATATATTTGTTGTATACATGTATTTGGGTGTGTGCACCTACTGGGAATAACTGCTCTGCCTTGTAACTAGTTGAACTGGGGGACATCAAGCTGCAGCTGCCTTGCCTCTACTGGGCTACTGGATTTGGCGTTCCCCTAAAAACTACATTTTCCTGACTAAGCACTTTCATTTGATATTCTCCATTTGGCTTCCCAAATTGTAAAAACAGCACTTGTTGAACACATAACAGGGATTACATCCAGCTTCACGGTCTTACCGTATTGCCCGTCCAAAGGAAGCGAAGAGTGGCCACAGTGGAATATCAGCTGGTTTTCGAGAGGCCCAGTAATAAGAGGCAAAGGCACCAGCAAGGGTACACTGACCCAGTGCAATTGCAAAGTTTACCAGCCAGAGAAAAACAAAGGCATTGGCTAACTGAAAGATGAAGATGTACTTATGGTACAGACTTTCTCCTCCATAAAATGCAAAAGTACACTGAGCACCTGGGCATAATTTGGTAACATTGGTTGTGTTAAAAGTCTGTATGGAAAGAAAAATAAAAACCAGAATGATAAGCAATGAATTCCATGTAGAAAGTCTCTGAAAGTGACTTAATAAAAATCACACAATTCTGTTTGATGTTTCATTAGCTTATTCAACACTGCACTCCAACAGTATGCAACCTGTTTACATATTTAGGGGGTTATATTAATGTCTTATTCAGGTGCTTAACTTTAAACTACGGAGTTAGCAAACAGACCTGTTCACCACACATCTGAAACCAACAAAAATGGAATACGAATTTCAGAAATCTACTTTTAAGACAAATATAGAATCATAGAATTATAGCAGCATAGAATCATAGAATGGCTTGGATTGGAAAGGATCTTAAAGATCATCTAACTCCAACCTCCCCTGCCACAGGCAGGGATGCCACCCACTAGATCAGGTTGGCCGAGGCCTCATCCAACCTGGCCTTGAACACCTCCAAGGATGGGGCATCCACAACTTCTCTTGGCAACCTGTGCCAGTGCCTCACTACCCTTACAGTGAAGAATTTCCTCCAAATGTCTAATCTATATCTATCCTCTTTTAGTTTAAGACCATTCCCCCTTGTCCTATCATTATCTACCCAAGTAAAGAGTCCTTCTCCACCCTCTTCATAAGACCCCTTTAAGTACTGAAAGGTCACAATGAGGTGTACCTGGACCCTTCACTTCTCCATGCTGAACATACCCAGCTCTCTCAGTCTTTCTACATAGGAGAGGTGCTCCAGCCCTCTGATCATCTTTGTGGTCCTAATATGCTTCAGTTTCATTAAGGAAAACCTGCTCAGCTTAAAAAAAATATATATATACTATTCATTTGAAAACTAGAGGCCAAATCTGCATCTTGGTAAGTTACCACATTTGAATTAAAATGAACCAAGGACAATGAAATAGAAGCCTCGCAAATTTGAGAACACCTATAAAAAAAAATCTGTATTTCTGTGTCTCCCTCCCTCACCCTGTAAACTGTTAATACCTACCCGTCTCACAGGACAGTTTAGAAGAAAAAACAGTTTATATCTGTAAATTGCTTTGAACAAAGAAGTGTTACCTGAAGAACTATTTTCAGATTTAACATGAGGAAACATTATTTAAAATAAGCATGTTTTCTACTAGCATTGCATCTAATAGCAATTAAGAAATGCAATTAGTACAACATTTATTATAAATAAATAAACAAATAAATAAATAATAAATAAATGAATAAATAAATGAATAAATAAAAGTAAATATTAGTTACACTTACCTCTGGGTCACAAGTCAGGTTTGCATACTTGCACAGTGTTTGATTAGCCATTACTTTATACACAGGTTCTCCTGATGTAGCTAAAAAACTTAATTAAATGTTTTAAGGAGGAATCACACAACTGTAGGCTTTGAGCAACTTAAGACTCTGAAGTGGGGAACCACTAGCTCTAAAGAATATGTGCAGATAACAGAAAAATTGCTTTTGCTATGCAGATATGTACATGAAGGGCTGACAGGTATGATGTAATATTCTCATTACTCAGAGAACTAAGGCAAACTCCATCCCTGAACTATGATAATTCCTGACCAGAATGGGCAAGGGGAATAACCTTGAAGGTTGTGTCAGTCTCTCTTGCACACCTACTTATGGTACGGCAGATTATGCAGTGGTTCTTTGATGGTTCATACTTTGGTGGAAGGAGACACAGAGCAAAAGAATAAATTAACATTGTCCTGAACAGCAAAATCTGGCATTCTTAGCACGTGAAAGTAGAAAAAAATGTTTTAAAAAAACAATTTTTCCCCTCTCTAATATCTTGCCGAACCCTTGCTGTTCCAGGAACAAACAGTTATTTCTGTTCTGCAGTTTAGAGAGGACTAAGTGCACGATATATTCTCATTCCTTTCCTATACTTTTCTGAACAAAAAACACCAGCAGCCTCCCCAGCTAAGAGACCATTAACATTGGGCCTATAGAGCACGCAGCACATTAATGGCCATATTCCCTCTTTGCTGAGGGCTTTTTTTCACCTGTTAAAGTCCACCTTATGTAGTATACTAAGGCCTTGCATGATCCTCTATGCCTTGGCAAGAATTTTAGTCCAGTTCTTTTTAATGAAATTAAGTCTACTGTCTGATTTGTACATCAATCCCAACTGTGCAGTGAGGAACAATCCTGCATCAGTGGAGCAAGTGCTAAGTGACCAAATAGCCCTATTGACATGGGTTTGGTTAAGGTGATATCACAGAGCATGATTTTTTCTTGCAGAGCAGAAGACTGTTCTCCAGAGATGTACACAGACAGAAGGATACACAGCTGTCACAGCCCAGTAGGAAATGCAAATTGCAATGAGTATGAAGGTGACAATTGGGTAGAACAATGTAGACATTATATAGCCAATAGCCCTACGAAAGAAAGAAAACATGTCACGTAAGCTATAACAAGATAAGAAAAAAAAAGCTTTTTATCAACTTCTAACATCATCTTTTTTACTTTGAGCTATTTGTTGATAATGGTAGCATAATCTAGTGCTGGGATCTCAAAACACTGCAGGTACTGCCTTCATATATCTTCACTTCAATATTTCTACCACTCTACTTTATTGGCAGCAGTACAGATGACTTCACTAATTTGCCATGTTCGAGCCTGTCTTCTACTTTCTCCTCCTCCACTACTGCTTCACAGATCCTGCTCTTTCCAGGTCATAAACCCATTTCAATCATATCTCCTTGCTGACTGCTACAGACGTTATCCTTTATTTCCATGTCCTACTCTGATCAGATTCTATGCTCTCCCTTCAGCCCCTACATAGCCTGAAATTATCCCTTACTGCTTTGTATTTTGGGACATCGTTCCCATTGTTCCTTTCCTGTCTTAAGTACTAGCTAGTCTGGGTAGAGGCACTGCACTTCTCTTCAGAATTCCAGGACATTCCGACACCTTCCCATGACTGTGACTTTCCTCATACCGAGTTTACGTGGTAAGGGCTTGGTAGCAGGAGGGCTGCAGGCATGGCCTCTGTGAGAAGAGTCCAGAAGCTGCCCCATGTCATGCTCCAAAAGGGACCTGCTGCTGGCCAGAGTTGAGCCAATAAGTAATGTTGACTGCACCTCTGTGAGAGGATATTTAAGAAAGGAAAAAAACTGCTGAGCAACAGCAGCTGGGAAAGCAAGGAGTGAGCAACAGCCCTGCAGACACCAAGGTCAGTGAAGAAGGAGAGGAAGGAAGTACTCCAGGCACCTGAGCAGAAGTTCCCCTGTGGCCTGTGGAGAGGCCCTTGGTGGAGCAGACTGTCCCCCTGCAACCCATGGGTCCCATGGTGGAGCAGATCTCCACACAGCAGTCCGTGGAGGAGCCCATGGTGGAGCAGGTGGATGTGGCCTCAAGAAGGCTGCGGCCCATGGAGAGCCCCTGCAGGAGCAGGCTCTGGTCTAGAGCTGCAGCCTGTGCAGAGGAGCCCATGCATGAGCCATGATCTGGCAGGAGCTGCCACCCATGTTGAAACAGTTTGGTCCTGATGGATGAACCCTGTGGTACAGACCCATATTGGAGCAGTTCTTGAAGAGCTGCTGTCTGTGAAAAACCCATGCAGGATCAGTTTGGGAAGGATGGCATCCCATGGGAGGGAACCTATGCTGGAACTGGGGCAGAGATTAACTGTGAAGGAGCGGCAGAGACGAAGCATTAGGGATTGACTGCAGCCCCTGTCCCCCTGTGTTGCTCAGGGGGAAGAGGTAGAAGAGGGTGGATGGAGAGGAAGGTGTTTTTAGTTTGCTTTTAGTTTCTTACTGTTCTAGTCCAGTAGTGATAGGCAAAAAATTATATTAATCTCCCTATGCTAAGTCTGTTTTTCCTGTGACAATAACTGGTGAGTGATCTCCCTGTCCTTATCTCAACCCTTGAGCCCTTCCCGTCACATTTTCTCCCCTTTTTTCTTTGAGGAGGGGGAGTGAGGAAGTGGATGTGGTGGAGTTCAGTTGCTCAGCAGGGTAAAAACACCATTCTTGTATGTGCCATAAACGAGTGGTGCTGGTGTTTGGCTGTTGGAAAGCAGAAAGAATAATAAGCCTTGCACTGTTGACAGCTTAGAGAACCCCTTTGTACATCAAGTCTGATGTTTTAGAGGGCAGCAGTCTACTAGTACTTTTTGTGGCTAGAATGTAACTAGTGAGCAGGAATTTAAGCATACTAATTGCTACTCCACCAGGGACTGTTCCTCTTGGTAGCATGGTGTCTCACAGGCTAATACCTTTAGCTTGGTGTCTCACTGGATGTGATGGTGGAGAGCATGTTTTTTGTTCACTGAAGCTTACAGGTTGGTTCCCTTTACACTCATGTACCTCTTCCCACTTGTCTAAGTTTTCTTTCCAGTGACACCATAAGCTTATCAGAAGCTTTTTCATCTCTTACTATTGCTCACGGTTTTTCTCTTATAACTTGTGGTACTTTTGATGCCATTTGTTTTATAAGAGGCAGTTTCCAAAATATAAAAGGAGACAAACTTATTCAGCTTCTGCTGCTAAACTAGTAAGTAAATGCAGGGGGTGAGTGAGTGTGGGGAATACAAGGGAACTGTCACATGCAATCAAGATGTTAAGATCCTGAACACGTCAAATTCCATCCTAGTCTATGGATGTAAAAGTACATTAAGAGTCACAAAGGAGGTCATAGCTTTTATGCTTTCTGAGAAATAATCACAACATATTAGCAGTGTTCAGCATTTAATAGGCCTATTTGTTACTACTAAAACCACAGACTGTTACTCCAGCAAACTGACTGTTAATTGTCTCTAACTTTGGATTTTTGTATTATAATTGCAATATTTTTAAAAGAATAGTTAAAGGGTATTGAGAAACATAATTTGATTTCCAGTCATTAGCAACTTATTTTTCATCTTCCTGAATACAGAGCATGTTCTCTTAGGCTTACAGTAATTAAATAGTGTTTCTTAGAATCACAGAATATCCTGAGTTGAAGGGACCCACAAGTATCACTGAGTCCAACTCCTGGCTCCATACAGGAACACCCAAAAATCAGACCCTGTGTCTGAGAGCAGTGTCCAAACACTTCTTGGACTCCACCAGGCTCGGTGCCATGACCAAGGGGCCCCTGGGGAGCCTGTTCCAGTGCCCAACCGCCCTCTTAGTGAGGAACCTTTTCCTAACACCTAGCCTGATCCTCCCCTGTCCCAGCTCCATGCCGACCCCTCGGGTCCTGTTGCTGTCCCCAGAGAGCAGAGCTCAGTGCCTGCCCCTCCGCTCCCCTCGTGAGGGAGCTGCAGGCCGCCATGAGGCCTCCCCTCAGCCTGCTCTGCTCTGGGCTGAACAAACCAGGGGCCTCAGCTGCTCCTCACATCTTGCCCTCTAGACCTTTCACCATCGTTGTAGCCCTCCTTTGGATGTTCTCTCATAATGTCTTATGTCCTTCTTAAATTGTGGTGCACAAAACTATACACAGTATTCAAGGTGAGGGCTGCACCACTGCTGAGTAGAGCAGGACAAGCACTCCCCTTAACCAGCTAGCTCAACTGTGCATAATGCAGCCCAGGATACACTTGACTCTTTTGGCTGCCAGTGTGCACTGCTGACTCATATTCAACTTGACATCAACCAGAACCCCCACATCCCTTTCCATGGGGCTGTTATCCAACCTCTTGTCCTCCAGTCTGTACACACAGCCAGGGTTGCCCCATCTCAGGTGCAGAATCCAGCACTTGCTCTTGCTAAACTTCGTACTGATGGTGATTGTCCAGCCCTCTAATTAGTCAAGATCTCTCTGTAAGGCCTGTTTCACCTCATCTGTATTCATGAGTATAAAAATATCACCTTCAAGTGACCTCTCCATGCTGCTGAAAAACTATAGAATGTTACTACTTCTCAGCAGGAAGTTTATAAAATTTCTGAAATCCTCCTATCTGTCAAGACTACAAACAAAAAATGTTACAGGGTATTGAAAGTGTTCCCTGGTTTTAATGAACAGGAATTAAAGTATATAGTCTAGTACTGTCCAGTTTAACTGCTATGCCCTAATTGCATAGTAGCATAAGAAATCGATATCTGACTGCATACAGAAATTCAGTATTTGTTAATCCTGTCACAAAAATCCCAGATCCTGATTCCTGAAGACCACAGTGCCAATGGAGATGGCAGAAAACTGTAAGCAAGTGCACACAGATAAACTCAGAGTTAAGTCAATGTGCTCTAACGACAGAGCTCTACTGCCAAGGAAGATGCTTTCAGTAGTTGCCAATCAGACCTTTGCCTATTTGAAATGAAATCCAAGGGCCTGATCTTTCAAGTCCTTTTTCCCTTTGTTACAAACCCAGTTTTAAAAATAACTAATCATATCCCCAGGGAAGTGGTCACGGTGCCAAGCCTGATGGAGTTCAAGAAGAGTTTGGACAATGCTCTCAGACACATGATCTGATCTGATCTGATTTATTTATGTATGTATTTATTTATTTATTTAGGGAGGTCCTTTGGGGACCCAGGAGTTGGACTTGATGATCCTTGAGGGTCCCTCCCAACTCAATTCTATGATTGGCACTGCAAAACATAGGAACTACTGCAAAGTCTATACAGATTTCAGGAAAAACAAAATGAAGAGGTCTCCTAGGCCTTCAGATAAAAAATACATGCTCTGATTTCCTATTTGCTCAGAGCTGAAAAGAAGTATCTTGGACTGAGCCATTTTGCAATGTCTGGTAATGGAAGTCTCCTTTTCTCTCTGCAGATTTATGCATGTCCACACTGTGAAGCCAGGAGTTGGACTCAATGATCCTTGTGGGTCCCTTCTAACTCAGGATATTCTGTGGTTCTGTGGTTCTATGGTTCTGTGAATTGGAGACAGAAGAAGGCAGTCTTTTCTAAATAAAAGTCACTGTAAAAAAAAAAAACACACCAAAACTCCACCACCTGTATGTCATTTTGGAGACAGTCCAGTTACAGAGCAAAGTTCGCAGCAATAGGTCCCCAGGCCCCTCCTATTATAATGGACTGCATTTAACATTTCAGCTGTTATACCTGTTTGCACTCAGGATACATGGAACCACTAGCTGTATATGTACTTTTAAGGCAGGAAACTGAGAGCTAAGAAATGTCTTATTGCAAAACAGAAAGCTCTTATAAGCACAACCTCTTTAAGAGAGAACCAGCATTCCATATACTACCTAATGTTCTCAACATACCTAGTGTTGTGCTTTTACTCTCAACTTTCTGCTCTTTGTAGTGCAAGATGAAACTCAAGAAGAATATACCCTAGAGATCATTTAATAAAGTTAAAAGTATTTTAAGATCAGACAAACATACCTACTACCTTCCTTCAACAGTGCAATAGCAATCCGAATCCTATTCCTTAGGAAGATCAGCATCAGTATTATTATGACCTCAACAACACAAAGTATTATCACTGTAAATAAAAAAAAAAAAAAAAATTTATCAAGAATCAAACCAATACACTGCCCCTGTAAATTGCTTTTTTTCCTGCCTTGCATTTTACACTATTGCTCATGAACTCCACTAGATGCTCTGCTAGAGCACTTCTCCCTTTCATTCACTGCAGCTGCAAATCTTCAGTTCTATTTCACAGTTCTGTAAGTGCCAGTGTAGGACAATTCTACACGCAGGGAATTAGAATGTATAAGACCCTGACATCAGCATTTGTAATTTTAGATGAAAAATGGAAGATAGCATTCTCAGGCAAAGATAATCGTCCACTGAAATATGACCGTACCATTTGCCCTTAAATACAGTTTACCCATAACAAACCATATTTTTCAAAAACAAGCATTTTCCATGTTAATACTTAACTGCTGCTAATTTGTAGTATCTAAATACAGTAAATAAAATAAAAAGGAGACAATGAGTTAACTCTTTCATGAAGAGTGTGTTTCTCTCATGCATATTGTTCTAACATTTAAATGTACATAAATCAATAGTTTTGTTTGAGTATTAACCTGGCATGAGCTCATTTCACTTCACATGGAAAAAAGAAGGAAGGAGAAGGAGAAGGATAGGACAGTTCTGGACAAATTATTTGCACCTTCCTGTTGTGCTGCTGGAATCAAACTTCTGAGGTCAGAGAGCTGAGAGTGGTATACCACACAACATTTCTTAGCCGTGTTTGAATCATAACCCAGATTTGGTTCAAAGAGTCTGATCAGTCTGATTTCTATTTGTGTCAGTTCAAAACCTACTTCTGCACTAGAAAGTAAAATAAATAAATAAATAAATAAATAAATAATCTCTGCACTTCATCTGGATAAGACAGGGTCCTGAAGCACATCTCTTCAAACTCTGAGACATATCCATTAACTCTGGGTGCTTCAGATAGTTAGACAACATCTAAATGAGCCCAGAAGTTGGACTCGATGATCCTTGTGGGTCCCTTCCAACTCGGATATTCTATGATCCTATGATAAACCTGTCCAGCAGTTGTGGATGGTTGCACACAGTGGGACTTGACTCCTTCAGATGAAACCAGGAATTTCTGTAGAGGGAGAGGAAAACAGAAGGGATAACTATTCCTAGGACTTGGCTTGCCTGGAAGTTTGCAAAAGGATATGGAGATTGGCTTTAGCTGTCACAGCTAAGACATAGACTCAGAATCCAGACAGAGATATACACAGATACTCTTAAAACATGATTACAAATATTATCAGCACCCCTGGCCATCATAACTGCAGGTGGCAAGTAACCACTGTGATGCTCAGAGCCACAGATTTTGTTCTGAATAAAGTTTTTGTTACATGCACTTTAGCACCTATTTTGATGGAGTTCCTCATGAAGGAAAACATAATCAGTTTTATTTAAAGTTGGTCTCATTTCAGTTCAGTTAAGTTAGTGTGACTTTTCCCCTTGTGAAAAAACGAAAGCATTGTTAGTACATGATGAGTTCTAGACTAGGACTGAGAGGACCTATATTTTCATCAAGGATATTTAACTGGTTTGCTGGGTGATTTTGGACAAATCATTTGGACAGTTCCTGAGTACCTTAGTTTACTTGTCTGAAAGTGACACTGACCTCTAGATAAACTACACATTGGCTGCTAAGAATCAGGCAGCAGAAGGGACTGGAGAGTTACAAGGAAAAACATAATACAGTCAAAAGGCCCTCTAGAGATAGAATACTAAAAAGATTTGCCTCAACAGTACATAGGAAGATGCCTCACAAGCTCAATGATCCAACGAAAACACAAAGCAAAGAAAGCAGATTTAAGCAATATACCGTTCTATTAATTCAGCTAACAGTTTTTATCTAGGCTATGTCCCATTCACCATCCCAGTTACAGTGTCCATGTGCCTTCTAATAGAGTAGTAACTGCAATGCAGTTAATATTTGCCGCATATTTGTTCTCTCTTCTGCCCCTCCTTTCCTGAGGAGGAATGTGCATGTTTTCTTCTTCCAGTAGAATTTTATTTTAAAATCAGACGCACATGACCCTGTAAGAGAAGGCAATGAAGCACTCTTGAAAATAAAGATGATGAAATTTGTGAAGGGTTGTTCCACAGTCTTAGTGCAGCCTCCAAAAAAAAAGCAGTGATCTGATCATAAAGAGTTCCACAAAGATGTGCATAGTTATTAATCTAATTTCTGTGTCTCTCCCAGAATCATTATTCACTGCCATCAACAGTGTGATTGCATTATTTCCTTTTCCAAATACACTACTATCCTTTCTAAAACCAGAGATTTTGCACAATACAAAGAAAAAGAATTCTTACCTGTCTGAATGACATGTTTGAAGGAGTTTTAACAAGGCAAACGCTGCAAAAAGACAGTGATTGATTCTCCTGAATATCCATTAATTGATACAGGTTTTAAAGGGCACTTACTAAATGCTAGCCATGTTTGCCTCAATTGTAGGTACACTCTGAAGTCTGTCTGGAATCCGATATCATAAACGGTGAGGTCAGATCCAGGTATGCCTTTGAGATGATCATACTCCCAGTAACAATGCCAGATGCCTTTTAAGAAGCAATTAGTATAAAAAGTGTGTTTCTGAAGAGTGCAAAGACAAGTTTTTAAAAATATATATATATTTAATATTTAAAATTAATTTTAAAAATAATTTTTACAAGCCAAGTGTTATGTCCTCAACATGTCAGTAAACAAAAATAAAAAATGCATTACCGAGAAATTAGTGAATTATAAAATCACATGTACAAAAAGAAATATCAGTGCAAATGAATATACATTAAGCATACCATAGGTAAATAATTCAGGTTACTATATCTGGTGCTGTGTCAGCACAGCTGAATTCTTACTAAGTTTCACTGTCATTTAAGCATTTGTCACTAAACTGCGTCCAAAACTGAGCATTACTTATCCCAGTTGTACCATTTAATTGATATAATTACTGATTTTCCTTGCTCAGATTTAAGCAATAAGGAAAAATAGCCTCAGAAGCTAGAAGATTACACCTACCATAACCTATAATTCCAATCACGCCAAAGATGAAAATCCAGAAGAGAACCCCAGCTGTGAACCTCAACAGCACAAGGAAGAGCAGACTCACAATCATTGCAATGAACAACCCACTGGAGAGATAAGAGACAGAAACATGGGGGGGGAAAAGTGTGAGAATCTTCCCTTTCTTGCATGACTGTTACTCCAAGTGGAGGTCACTTTGTGTCATATGAGAATGATTTTTAAAACTGTATTTCAAAATCTTCGTTATGAAATACATCCTCTTGGATATCATCTGCTATTAGAAACCAGTAGCTTAGATATGATGATCTCACAGGGCACAGCCAGAAATGTTTGTATCCACTAGGTTCTCAGCTCAGCTGAATGGGACTAGCACCAAAAATGACTTTATAGTCATTTACACCAGCTGAACAACTCACTGCCTTTTTCAGGACATGGTGTAGTCTACAGTATAGAAAGTTGAAGTAGAGGACTACCTGTGTAGGAGGAGGTTGCTTATGTCTTCCATTAAAGATCCCTACTTGGAAAGGAACACTTTTAATAAAGTGACATTCTAGGAGCTTTTCTAAACAAAGATAAATAAATTTAGGAAGAAAAACAGTGACTATTTACCCGTCAGAACAGGGAATGATCAGGATATTGTGATGCATAAAGAGAAACTTGTAAGAGCTGACTTCTAATGACCCATCAATGGAACCCCTATGAAACATATCTACACACTATTTTCTTTTTCTCAGGTCTGCAGCAGGGAAATATTTATTCTCATTACACTCCCAGAAGGCAAGTCAGAAAGGAAAAAACAACTGCAAAAAGCCTTTTTACTTTTAGGTCAGGCATTCTAAAGCAATGTGAATAATAATTCCCCTTCAACAAAAATCCACCTTAGATGATTTAGAGAACATTAATTTCTCAGAATTTTTGTAGGTGTTATATCAGAATTTTGTATTGAGTACATACTCATAAAAATTTAAAACATCTTGCCTGTGTGTGATAACTTCTCTTCTGAATGTTCCCAGTATTATTAGCCAGTTACCAAAGACAGGATGTGGGACAGCCTGATCATAAAGAGTCAAAAACGCTGAGATGTTTTGGGCCAACTAAGCCAGATGGGCAGAGGGACAAGAAATCACCTTATATTTTAAGTCTTTGTAAGCTAGTCTTACATCCTTGCCCCTAAAGTCTTCCTAGAGTGAAATATTTTCACTTTCTGAATGGCTTGTTTGAAACTCAGAGCATGTTCCTCAAAACAAGTTGTAGTTTCGGAGCTTATGGTTCTGTTCTTGAAAGCAGTAGGCTACCTGTGCAAGTATAGACAGTAGCCTGATTAAATCTCTTTAGATATACATGAGTCCTAGTAACATCAAAACTGAGAGCATGGTAACAACTGTCCTCAACAGACAGTTTGCCTTAAACTGAAGCTTGAAGTAGAAGTAGAAGTAGCTCACCACTACTTCTGTTTCAGTGCTGCATTTTTACTGATTGGTGATTAGTGAATATTAATTGCAAGACAAAGTTAATGTTATTCCATGCTTTTTGTTCTTGACATTGCTTTGCCCACTTAATCGGCACTAGCAGATTTATAATAGATTTAGCTATACATTGAATTGGCAGTATGAATTTAGAAATTGTGTTTTATATAAATACCAATGACACTTGACACTTCAAATTGGTTTGAAAGTCTGTAAGAGTTTCAGTTTTGGAGTTACCACACAGATGGGTCCTGCAACAGAAGATATCACCTCCTATTTTTCCTCATAGGATATTAAAACCTACTCCACATCAATTGACATTCTATGTATATATGCTGTGTTATTCTTACCTCATGTATGAAATCATAACATTATCATCATGTGATGACAGGAAGTTACAGTCGCTCCTTGAGTTTAAAAGTAGGATTGGTAACAAACACATACATGATCCATATTTTTTCATTTCTTGTACACTCCAAAGGGTGTTTGGAAGAATTACAAATTCCCATTAAAAACTTACATTAGTATCCAATACCAAGAAATGGCGTAGTCTTCAAAAATTTTCATTCCAACTGAGCGTGCATCCAAGACATTATTGATGCCGCTGAGAAAAGACAAACCAAAGAAAAGATTGCTTTGGGTAAAAAAGCAGAATTTATTTAAACAACAAATAGGCCCAGTGAAAGAATTTGAAATATCATTGATAGTAAGAAGATCATATTACTATTCTCCTGCTTCATTTCTCTAACTACACCAACATCAATCGAAATCATGCCAAAGAAAATTCTTCTGAAGTTAAGAATCCTCAAAAAAAACCTGCATTAAAAAGTCTATACTGTTCCTGATAGAGCTTTACTAGAAAAGCTCTATGAGTGCTGATTATCACCAGCTTTATCACCACAATTGCTTATTATGTCACAAGAAAATCATGTATTATTAAGATCTGCAGTGTACTAAAAGCCACGCAGTTGTGACTCCAGGACTGCTAATAGTACAGAAGCAGAAAAGAGTACAGTGAAGATAAAGGTTGAATTTATGGAATTTTTTCCTATCTCACAAAGTGCTTAGCCACATTCATGTTTTCCTAAAAGGAAATTAAAGATTTGGTAAGACTAGACAATGTGGTTGTACAAGCCAGAAGAAGGGAACTTTACAGGTGTGGGTGTTATCAGGGTTGGTAAGGTGCTAGAGTGTGGCAGTTTTGGATTGAGAGGCATGAAGAGGTACCCCTGTTCTTCAGACAGGATGAGGACTGACAGAAGCTGGAAAAGTTCAGCTATTCAGTATTTTCTTCTCATCCTGGTTAATACCAAGGACTGGAGGTGCTAGCTTTCCATCTGCAAGGGAGGCGTTCTCATGCATCAGAGCCCAGTACAACACTTTTTGACCATTAGACATATTCTTAAAAACAGGAGCACCCTTAAGAGGTGAAATGCCCATAGTAAAGACCATCATTAGAAGGAATAGCCAAGACCAAGAGGGTTTAACTTTACGCCTTCTTTAGCTTTCTTTAATACTGATTTTTGCTAGGAAAAACAAGAAGAATGATTTAAAAACTGAAAACCAATCACTTTGAGACAATCAAACTAAAACTTTTAGCTCCCTGCTTATTTTTTTTATAACACAATGATGGTTTCCCTTACTAGAACTATGCAGGTGCCCAGGCATAGAGACCATTTACTAGTAAATCTTGCCTGGTTACCTTCGGCCATTTGCTACAACAGATTCCAATTATTTATTATTTCCAATTCCTAAATTATTTTACAATTTTATAATGCAGCAAATGAGAGGTAAAGAACAGTAAAACCTACTTTGCAGCTTCCCTGAGATCAGTTACATTTCTTGTTTTCCCTCTTCCATCTCTGAACGTAGTCTGATTTGCCACAGTTAGCACACCATTCTTTGTTGAGAAGTCTGGGAAGCATCTCTTAAGAACTATTCAAAATATCAAAGCAAAGGATGCACATTACATTTCATGATGAGCTCCACTTTCATCACCTGTTTTTTGCAACAAATTCTAACATATTTAAATCATTTCAGATTCATAGTCAATTGTTTTACACTTGATGATCTATTGATACATTGCATTTGACAAATATTGGAAGAAACATTATATTCAAGATAATGTTTTTATGCTCTGGGGCTTTTTGTCCTATGTTTGTGTAAGCTCAGGCATGATGGGAGCATAGGTTTCAACTGGACATTCTAGGTGCTACTAAATAACAGTAACAGTATCTGTAGCAGTTTAAGAATTTGTAATAAATACAGAACTTACTCTCTGCCAGTATCTAGGCAGCTTACAAATACTGCTGCTTCTCAAATACGTCATTTACACAGCAATAATCAAACCAGCCCCTGGGGACAGACTCAGCATGACTAGTCACAAATGGTACTAGCACCCAAACCAAGACATAGCAGCAAGCGTCAGTGCCTCATATGCCAGATGACCTGCAGTACCAAATATTATCACTAGATATCCTTGGAGAGGAGAAAATGGAAAAGACAAACTAGGTGGTGATTGTAAAAGAGAGAAAAGGAGAGATGGTTACATACTTTTTTATCTTGCCTTGGTCTTTGCTGCAAAAAGTCCTGGTTTTCATTTTGAAAGGAAGAGTGGGTCACTCCTCCTACACAGCTGAACTTGAACTTTATATAAGAATTCTGTGCTTTCTTTATTTAGTTCTAATATATACTGATGCCAGAGTTCAATATTCAGTCTAGACTATCTATTATACCAATTATTGTGAGGATATAATTAAGTAACGTCTCTCTTCCTCCTGTAATCTTTGCCCCCTATTGTCATCTAAAAGAAGATAATAGCTTTGCAAATTAATTTTCTGCCTTTTGGGTGAGCACATCACTTTTAATAAAAATTCTTTTCTTTATTAAAGAGAATCCATATTTTCTCTTTTTGATAACCTGCCCCCGATTTACATGATGCCTACTTTAAAGCATAGAAAAATAAACAGCAATTTCTTATTTGCATGAGTTTCTGGGTCAGTGGCAGATACTCTTGATGTTACACTTCTGTAGCTGAGATCAACTCTGAGATCTGTGGTTATCTACTCAGAAATACCTGCTGACCAGAGTGACAAAAACATCTTTTGGCTCCTCCATTACTGATCTGTATGCCATGCAGAGCCAGCATCGTAACTAATAATTGAGCTGCATTGCAATTGGGCTCAAGTATCATTTGAACTTTAACAGCTGGCCTTATGATCCTTCTTACATTCATGGTATTTTCTTGATGCCAGTGGGGTTGCTTGCTCACGTATTTTAAAAGACACAATTTGAACTGTAGATCTTTTTCTATTAGTGACGATTCATGAACAAAAAAGTGCTCATCTTGACCTGATCACATGCTGAATGTTCACAGACAGCAGTTAGAAAAAAAATAAAAATCTTTACACTTTCAAACTGTTTAAAATTGAATAATAGTCACTATCAGATAACAGACAGCTCTTAGGGAGCTTGCCACAAACTACTTTTCAGATCAGAGTTGTGCTTTAATGTGAACGCTAATAATCTGCTAAGATGTGTGTAAGAAGTACAACCACTCACAAGGCCTGCTTGGAATGATCATCGAAGGACAATCTTCATCACGTAGAACTTGAGCAACAGACTAAAAGGGGAAAAATAGGAATGCTGAATACATAGCAGAATAACTACATGCTTTTCATTTCTCACCCAGTCTGAGAAAATGTCCCAAACTGGGCTTTGTAGCCTCCTCCCCGAACTTGACTGGTGGAGCTGCAATATACATTCATGACATGCGAATCTAAACTGTCAGTGTGATTTGGGAAAAGACTATTTTCCTTGCCTTTTTTGGTGACAAAAAAAAGAAAAGACCTGCTCATTTTGTATCTTTATCTAGGTCCAAGGTGACTGGGCAGTTGTTCCTTGCCTCCTCTTCACTTTTTCTCTTAAAGAAGAGTAAAAATTTAACACGATTTAGTTGATTCACAACATTTTTTAAAGATGGGAGAAATATTGCAGTACGCTTCAGTGCAAAATCAGTTATATCAAGGATAGATTAAATTTTCCTAGCTAAAAAATATTGACTATGCAGCTGTAGATGATGCAGCAGCCTTAAGAACTTGGTTGAGACATATTCTCTACTGCTGTGGAGTACCTAACTACTGGAGACTTCCTTGCCACAGTACTGCACCTACATGGGTAGCTGCAAATATTCTTGCAAGCAAACTGTATCCACTAAAAGAGTGGGGAATTTGGTATGCATACAAGACCTAAACCTTGATTAAATCAGTATCAAACCATATATACAGGACAATTCCTTATATTGTGAAACAGGAATAATTCAAAGCTCTGATGTAGCCCAGTAAAATCATGCATATTACATATTGCTTGAAGAAAAAAATGTATTCCATCACCTTTTTATACATACACACCTTGCGAGGATTGTTAAAACCAGGCTTGCAGAACTGCTTGAAGTAATTCCACTGATCTGGTTTATATCTGTAGGAAGCCTGAACATCAATATAGGTTGCAAACCTGTCTGGGCACTTTGAGACACAAAGCTGCAAGAAAAGAAAAAAAAGAAAGAGTAAAGATGCACTGGGAGCAGAGAAAGGTAATAAAAGTCAATGTAATTAAAAAGAAAGAAAAAAGCCACCTATAAAAGTGCACAGTTCTATGCAACTGTCTGCAGCAATACTGTAGTATATAGGAAGGGACACAAGTTTTGCTTTTGAATCCCCAGATGAATAATTCTAAAACTGTTTGATAGAATACATTTCAAAGTCTCTCCTCATATCTGGCATATCAAGCCACTCTCCATATCTTCTTAGGTTCTACACATTCTGGTACACATGCAGAGCTTTAAGTCTAATCAAAACAAAATTTCTTTTTGAGCACCAGGAAAAAACTGGGGGCCTTCCTCTGCTGCCATCAGCAGTAGTGTATATAGAATCATAGAATCATAGAATATTCTGAGTTGGAAGGGACCCACAAGGATCATTGAGTCCAACTCCTGGCTCCATACAGGAACACCCCAAAATCAGACCCTGTGTCTGAGAGCATTGTCCAAACGCTTCTTGAACTTCACCAGGCTCAGTGTTGTGACCACTGCCCTGGGGAGCCTGTTCCAGCACCCAATCACCTCCTCGGTAAAGAACCTTTTCCTAACACCTAGCCTGACCCTCCCCTGTCACAGTTCCATGCTGTTCCCTTGGCTCCTGTCACTGTCACCAGAGAACAGAGATCAGTGCCTGCCCCTCCACTGCCCCTCTGCATGAGGCCTCCCCTCAGCCTCCTCCTCTCTAGGCTGAACCAACCAAGGGACCACAGCTGCTCCTCATATGTCTTGTTCTCTAGGCCCCTCACCATCTTCATAACCTTTTTTTTTGGACCTTCTCTAATAATTAGTTATATGAGACAGGTGGTGCAGTAGCTATTTTCACAGGATATATGGCATTTCTTTCCATTACATTTATAAGGAGAACTTCACTTAAAAAAAAAAAAAAAGACTCATGCAGCTGAAACTAAACTACCCTTCTACACAATTTCTTCAGTCTAATACATCTCCACAGATAACATTCAAGTTAGGTGTGTATCACTCAAATAAAGGTAACATTTTATGACTGACTAATGACAAATCTCCTCCAATTACAAAGCAAGTGAGGTTAACATTCCAGGAATGAAATTCACACTGCAGCAGGTGCAGCCAGTATAAATGGGATTTATATGAGAAACTTAAGGAAGGCTGGGGTTTGATGAATGTATCCATTCAAGAGGTTCTGATTAGGTAATGGAGAAGCAGCTGCCCTAGAACACAGGCTCTAAAGGCTTTCCTGGTCACTAAAATCATGCAAGTGTACAGCTATGGTGACCTCTTCAGTGTCACTAATTGCTGTGAGCCAGTTTGACATCCATCTTCTTAGGAAATTTCAGCCTTTTCCAGAAGGCTGTTCTCTGTTTCCAAAGCTGTGCTATCCAAACACCCTTTGAAAAGCTCTGCTACCCAAGTACCAGAGAGATGCCATGTGCAGTTATATTTCACCTCAAGGGCATTCTGCCACATACAGTTCATCTAAAGGAATTTTGGGAAAAGATCTTGGGTTAATCCTTAGATTAACAGGCTAATCCTGGAACAGGCTAGAGGTTAGATGATGTAAGAGGATCTTTCTTGATGAGTACTATGGTCCTGTGGACTACCCAGAAGGCAAGGAATGAAGAAAGAAGAGCTTTTTCCTTGTTGGGCCAACAGGCGACTATGAGTATACACTTTACCATAACCTCAGTTTCCCACCTACGAAACAGGCAATGAAATGTGTTGTCTGTGGGTCCAGTGAACTGTAATAACAGTTTGTAAATCCAGTCTTACTCTAGAACTGAAGCTCTTCCCATGCTAGTTCTTGCTTGTTTTGTTTGTTTGTTTCTTTGTTTTTGTTTGTTTGTTTGTTTTTCTCCTGAACTATCTGATGTGAAAGGGACAGGAATGAAAGATCTTCTCTGCAGTTCAAAAGAGGTATTATCAAAGAAAAGTTTCTTCAGCATTTTCACAAAAGACCAGGGTATTAAACCTCTGCAGCACCAAACAGCATTCAAGAACATTCTCAGCTTTGGAGATGTGTCTGAAAATAAACAAAGTAACTACCCTCCCTCCCCCAAACTCTGTTTCAAGACATATTCCACCTTTCTTGACTCACAACCACCGCCAACTTGACCACAGTACTAGCCAATTCCCACACAATGACTCAGTATTTCTGGACAGGCTGAATTGTTCCAGTAATAGAAGAGTACAAAGGCTGCAGGGTAATAGTGCTGGTGTCTGATTGTGGGTAGGTGGGGAATCCTGAAACAAATCTGATGATGATAAAATTTCCATTCTGTCAGCACCTGATTAGTGTTAAGAGGGTTCTTGCACTTCCTTCCTGGAGATATCCATCTCTTCAGCTGTATCAAATAGTCCATGCAGTCACACTAACTGATGGGCCAGAAAGATCTAGCAAGTACTAGAATCAGGAGTAAGGACAAGCTGAAATGTAACCACTTCAAAATGACAGTGAAATAAAAAGATAATTAACATATGTAAACTGGTTACTATCTAACAGCCCTCATCCAAAGTAGCACTGGATTTCACTGAATGTTGTCAAGCTGACTGAGACCAAATTCTATCACCTAGTTCATTTACACACTACAATTACTTTGGCAGCAAGGGTGGATCAGAGCAGTCCTGCTCCTAACTCCCAACTTAATCCTATGACATAATTTGTTGCTTTCCAAAATGAACCAATGTAACTGTTTGTACAATTGAATTATTGAAACTTAGAATCACAGAATATCCCAAGTTGGCAGACACCCACAAGGATCACCCAGGCCAACTCCTGAGTCCCCAAAGAACCACCCAAAAAACCAGAGCATGTTTCTGAGAGCACTGACCAAACGCTTCTTGAACTCTGGCAGGCTCAACGCCATGACCACTTCCCCGGCAAGCCTGTTCCAGTACCTGACCACCCTCTCAGTGAAGAACCTTTTCCTAACACCTGGCCTGACTCTCCCATGTCCCAGCTCCATGCCGTCCCCTCGGGTCCTATCGCTGGTCACCAGAGAGCAGAGATCAATGCCCATCCCTCTGCTCGCCTCGTGAGGGAGCTGTAGACCATGATGAGGTCTCCCCTAAGTCTTTTCTTCTCCAGGCTGAACAATCCAAGTGATTTCCGCTGCTCCTCATACATCTTGCCCTCCGGACCCTTCAATTGCTCAGCAAAACAGGTCAATAAAGTGGTCTAATTTTAAGAAGATCGGAAGGACAATTTTAACCCACATGAGTTCAGTGACAGGGATTATTTCATAGCTTCACAGTAAGTTGCAGCACAGTTAAGGGAGTACAAACTGTGGCATTAGCCAAAAACAATCTTTTTTCAATTTTGAAAGCACCATAAGATATAACTATACCCAGAAACTGCTCTCACTGGGGATATGTACATTTTCTTGTACACATCCAGTTTGGAAAATCCTCGATGTTAACCAAAATTATTTTTTGCATACATTTACTACTACTGGACAGCTGCCTGTGATAAATTCATGAAAAACAAATTACTTTATCCAGCTAGACAGACTTTCATTCAATCCTGATCCAAAATAGACTATCTTGTACATTCCTATTTATTTTCTTCTGACCATCACAGGTGACAGATACTGTATGCTATACATGTCATCTATAAAACAATCATATAATGTTTCACAGGACATGAAGAGCAATTTTAAAATCCATACAAATGTATGTCTAGTTCCTAAGCACCATGACTAAGAGGCAGGGAAAATATCTTAGCTCTGTATTTCACTCACCTGTGTTGTAGGGCACTGTAGGTTTATTAACACTACTGGGCTGGCACATTTCAGAATGTTAAAGTAAAACAGAATGGTCTTGTTCCTATGGAAGAGGATATAAGATAATTAATTTTATAAATATGGGTGCTTTTACACATCCTACCACACCAAAATTTATAGCATAAATTGGTGTTTTAATTCCTTTATTCGGAATGGACATATTGCAAACACAAGACAAAAAACAAATCCCAAACAGATACTGAATGTTCTATACCATGACATCTTTTAAACCAGAATCTTTTTTTTTCTAAAGAACATTAATTTTGAACAGTTTTTCCACAGCAGGAGTTTAAGCTGAAACAACCCTAGGTACTATAAGAATTAGAAGGTGTCTGCAGTTCTGCCTCTAAAAAGTGAAAAACTGGTAAAATACCTCTGCAAAACTCTGTGGTTCCTTTGCTTGTGCTGAATATATTGTGTATGTACTGGGTATAAGAAATGTTACATTGTAAAAGCTGATTAGATTGCTGAGCAGAAGGTGGCACCAAAATCAATGACACTGCATATTAAAAATATTACATCGTGAAAGTTGATTACTTCACTGAGCAGAAGGTGGCACCAAAATCAATCAAAAGCTTTTATGGTTGGATACTGAAAGCAGCTAGCCAGGAAATGGAATGATTGTAGAATCTCAAAACAATGCTCATAAACCTTATTTGATATAAATAAAGGACAGCCTGAGGGTTTTGCACCCCACAGTCCCCACACTTGACAATTTCTGGAAATTGGGACCTTGAGGTAGCTGTCACCTCAGTTTGGATTTATTGAAAACTGATGACTCCAGGGCCTCGATGTCTTTCTTGTAGTGAGAGGCACAAAACTGAACACAGTACTCAAAGGACTTGCCTTTCATGAACCCTTGCTGACTGGGCCTGATCCCCTGGTGTTCCCACATACATTGCATGATTGCATTCAAGATGACCTGTTCTGTCACCTTTTCCAGCTCCGAGGTCAGGCTGACAGGCCTGAAGGTCCTCCTTACGACCCTTCTTACAGATGGGCGTCACATTAGCAAGTCTCCAGTCATCTGTGACCTCTCCAGATGACCAAAATCACTGATAGATGATGTAAAGCAGCCCTGCAATCACATCCACCAACTCCCTCAGCACCCTTGGATGGATCCCATCTGGCCCCATGGACTTGTGACAGTCCAGGTCTCTGTTTCCACCTGAACTGTGCAGGTGGCTTCTTCTGCTTCTTATGCTCCCAGACTTCCAGGTCAGGAGGATGAGTACCCTGAGGATAAGTGGTCTGGCTAGTAATGCATATATCCCCCTGTAGCCTGTGATGTGCAAGAAAACACAATACAACGTTGTCTGAGCCACCACTGATGCCAACCGAGACAATGCAACACAGAAGGAGCTCTGCCTTGGGAACAGGATGGATATATTAATAATGAAGTGCTTTTGGGGTAACCCCCATTGTAGGACATATACAGTGAACTGCTGAATATGGTTATGTCTACAAAGCTATTATATAGCAAGCTCCCTTGTATATATAGCAATCATACATTCAAGCTCCTTTTAAAACTGGGATTAGCTCAACTGCCTGACATTTTAGATGCTTAATTTGTTTTCAGTGCAGTATATTCTATTATGTGCTGTTTAACAAAACACGCATATTAGCAAATACAATTCACTAGTTGTTATTTCTTCAATCAAAAGAATAAAATTTTGGACTGAAACGTCATCTTTCTCCAATAGTTTCTTGTGAGTATTTACAGTCTGTAAGCTTCTCTAAGCCATTAATGAAACCTTTTTTTTTCAGATGTGTTAGCCCACTTGCTGATATTACCAGCAGAAAAGAAAGATTAAGCATATAGGTAACATAAGGAAACAGCCACTGAAAACTAGGTCTGTGTCCACTACAGTGAAATACTATTGTATTCCATGATTACACTGTGCTCTGTAGAAGGCAAAACAAGCTTACAGATTACATGAAGATTAATGGATGGTTTACAGTGGAGTATGAAGAGGCCTAAAAGATACTCTCATGATAAAGTTCCACACAAAGATTCTACACAAAGTAGAATTAATTTGAATGCACGGAATTCATTAGAGTTCAACTCTTTCTTTTTTCTTTTTTTGTTTTTTTTTTTCACAAACTGTGAATGTTGGCTTACCAGCTCCTCTTTTCTACTCCTCAGTGAGATTGCTGGGGATGCTTGTTCCAAGCAAAAGATTCAAATCACCGAGACTGTCATCACTTGCCAATTCAGAGGTCTCATATTAAGCCTTCAGGGACTTTGGAAAACCATAGTTATAGGTTAGCCTTTCTTATGGTATCCATAAAGGACTGACAAGCACATCCCACACCTCCACTTTTGGGAACCAGAGGGACTTGTTCAGAGGAGCCTCCTGGCAGGCCCGAATGCTAATATTGTCATAACACTCCTCCTTTTCTAGTAAATTATATTGTGTATCTTTTGGCTTAATTTTTTTATAAAGAACTCCCCCATGTGGCAAATAAAGTACGGACTGGAAATCATGGTGTAAGAAATAACTGAAGACTTGAGTAACAAAGATAAAGAGGCAATGAGAATGGGTAATCAGAATTAAATCTGGCTACATGCCACACACTTGGTGCATGGATGCTGTATGCCCCAGACCACCAAACCTATTTGGCTGCTGCTTCCCATGGACCAGAGAGGGGGCAAAGACAGAGCAAAGAGCAGAGGAAGCAGAACACTTTTGTTCCTAGTTCTTTCTCTTCATAGAGGAAGAGGACTCTTCTGGCCACTCGCCAACAACTGTTAGGAAGAATCTTAGTCAGAGAGTGTAACAGGTCTTGTCCTCTTACAGTCCCTAGCATTTCTGTTTCCTCTGTAAAAAGAGCTTGAGAGGATACAAAGTATTAGCTCTTCCTCTCTCTCCTGCATCCACTTCCTCTCTACTGCTCCCCTCCTTTTGAATTTGCCTTTGGGCAGTACCTTCATCAGCCTCTTAAAAAAACTCTTAAATTTTGTTTCATAAAAAAGTTTTAGATTTTCAGAGAAAATAATAATGTGACATCTTTCTCTCCTGAGCAACTATTTTCATGCTGAAAGACTCTGTTGATATTAACTAATAAATTTAATTCTTGTAAATTCAAATCTAAGAGATTAGGAAATTGAGACAATTAAACAGAGCTGTTTGGCTGGTATCTCCAAGAAAGGTATGGCTACAGCTGCCTGACCATACATTCTGCTCTCCACTATCCCCAGATAAGCAGTAGCAGAAAACAAGACCTTTACCATATGCTCTTTTATGGTATTTGGAGCTTATTGAGAGAAACTGAGAACCTGGCTACAATGCTTTATGGACTTCTCTTATGCCAAGGTGGACAGAAGAATTTCTCAAATGGTTATTAAATATCCTAAACTTTGCAGCCAGAAGCTGAGCCAGCTAGTCACTTTCAATGCTATTAGTGATGCAATCAGCTATATTTATACTTTACCAAAAATATTCTTTGAATGAGAACAACTGCACTGCAGTAATAATTTGTGTCTAGATTTGCACTGAGCGATTAATCTATTTATGAACTTTATTTGGAATAAATACAATAAGAGGAAATCAAGTGTTGCTGTCTCTTCAGCTTTGCACAAGAACCACTTGCATAGAGAGGATTTGAAACCTCACTTTTTGTTCGTAGTGCATAAGTCATAAAGATAGGTGTTTGGATTTAGTACTCACTCATTGAAGGTGTCTTTCTGACCACAGAACTGCCCATAGCTGTCAGTTGGATAAATCACTTTCCTAGGATCCCCGTGCACCCAAGCTGCAAATACACATATATCTTTTAACATTACAGTCAAGTGTACAGCAATAACGTGATAGTAGTTGAAATTTACTAGCATGAAAATGTGTCACCTCTCATGTATCATTTTAATTTTTGTTGATTGCCTCTGAAGAGTATTGATTTGTAGATTTCCTAGCGAAAAACTAAAATAAAAACAGAACAGAACAAAAAAAGCTTCCTTCATGACTAGCCCATGACTAGTCTTTGAACTACTGACTACCAATTGCTGATCTGCCTTTAAGTCATAGAAATTTCATTTTTCTAAAGCATCATTTGAAAGTAAACTATAGTTCCAGAATATAATTCCTTATCAGTACCCTGAGCTAACACACTAAAATCAGGTTGCTATAGAACACTAAAAAAATCCTCTAACAACCATTTCCTTGTATCTGTATTATGTGTAAAAGATTGCAGGTGTTACGAAGTTTTCAGTCCCAGCCTTCCCTTTCTTGTGCAATACACTACTGAATGCCAGAAGCCAAACTTTAGGTTTTGACCTATGCATACTACCTTGAATTTGCTTCTCTGTAATTAAACCATTTTCTCTCCACTTTGTGGCATTAAATTTAGCCAACTGTGAAACTGTCATTTTCCTCAAGGTCACTTTGGTGAGAATAATAGTGTTTATGATAACAATTATTATATGTGCAGTACAGACAGAACCTATACAAGATCTCAGAGAAGCAAATTACAAATCTAATGGAATGTTTGGGACAGATATGCAACATACTTTTGTTGACTTTTGCAAATAGTTATAATAACGTCCATCAAAAGAGAATCTGTAATGCTACTTTTCATCTTGAATGGTTTTAAGTTACCAAAATAAATACCCTAGTTTATTTTAACATATCTCATTTTGCTTGTGTTTTGGAGTTTGTAAACTTGCTGCCTAGTATCAACCAACTTCTGAACTTCCAGACTGATTGCATTTCAGATTAACTGTGGTATTCTGATGCTCACAGAAAGCTGAAGTGCTTCACTGGTGTTAAACCCCATTTATTTTTTTCTTTGTTAAGCCCCACTTACTTATTTCATTAACACTAGCTAATGGGAACATTTAGGCGACATCAACTATCAACTCTCTTATGAACTCCTGTAGGCAACTGAAAATTCAATTACACATATGTATGCATGACATCACACAGCTCTCTGGTGATTGCACTGAGTCTGTTGGTTATGCCATGTATACTTTTTTCCATTGTGACTCAGACAACAAGTAGTTTTTCCTTATACTTTAATAAGACCTTACTTTTCATAAACTTAAAAGTCTGGGCCCAAATGAATCAAGCTCCTATACTGATCTGAAAAGCCTTTCAGGCCTTATTTGTATGATGTTAAATGACTCTTCTACATCAGTGTTTTCCTAGGCTAAAAATTAGTGTTTTAAATTATTATTTTATTTGGCACTTTATGAAACAGGAACCAGTGGAGATAAACCCCACCATGTCAGTTCCAAAGTACTGACGAGAATTTAGTAGCAAGACTTAAAGATCCTTTGTACATATAATTTGGAAGTAGCTGCTACAGCCAATAATACCCCTTACCAAGGTAGCATATTAAACCTGGAATTATTTTTCATTCCTCAGACAAACTTGGGAAAAAGGAGATAAGCACTGCAAAATAATTGTTTGCTGTCTCAGTCTATTGCTTATGTATACAGCAATCTTTTCTTAAGGATCTTTCCATTAGAAGGGTCAATGTGATGCAGGCTTACTTCCTTCAGTCTGTTTCAATGGACTAATATAGCCATCAGGAATAAAACTCTGCTCATTAAATTAGCAGAGCAGTGTATCATCCTCACACTCTTCAGTTGTAACAGAAGCTCTGCTGAAATCTTTCAAAAGTCTCTCTTTCACAGAGTTTGTGTCAATCCTTGGTCTCAGGTTTCATCACTCATCTTTTTCCGTGTATTTCTCGATTACTAATAGAAAATAGAATATAAATGATGGAGCATTCTACTCACTTCTCAACAGAATTTCTGTACAGACTGCTCCTGCTTTGCCATTACCAAATTTTCTAAAACTTCTCTTGCTTGGCAGTAGCTGTCCTGCATGCCTGAAGATTCAGTCATGTTTTTAATAAAACAATATCTAAAAAAATTTGATTTTAAAAATAGATTTAGCGCACTTTTCTTTGTGAAATTCCACCACTGGAATCAGCTGCTGGGTCAACAGAGGAAGACGCCTTTCAGCTAAATTCCAAAGTGAAACAAAAAAGAATTAGTCTGCTTTACAACAGAAACATTTAGCATTTGATTAACTCAGCAGCAGAAGGAGAAGGGAAATGAGCAGAAGAGAAAATATGTGCTTCTTTCACTGGCTGTGCCAGGCCTTAAACATCAAGATTAATAAACTTATTTCTCTGTCACTGCTTTTGCAAACTGAGAACAACGACAGTGAAAGAATCCATGTCATAAATACACCCTTTTTTTTTCTGGCCTATGCAGTGCAGAATAAGTATCTAATTCAACAGTTCTGACTGAGGGAAGAAGGCTATTATAAGAATGAGTTTGACAGAGCAGCATGTTTTGTGTGTTTTGCTGTACTATTGGTGATCCACTATCAAGCACTACATGAAACAGAATCCAGTCATTTAGATTTTTTTCTGAGCACATTCTGATAATCATAAGGCTGTGGTCTGAGTGCTGGCACAAACAAAAATAAGATGAAAAAAGAAAATTAAAGAACAGCTGAACCATATTATACAGTTGAGCCAACCCTCAGGGCAGCAATGTGACATCCTATGACAGCACTATTTCATTGTCAGGAGGCCTGCAGTTATGTCAGCCCTTTTACTGATGTGGAGCCAACACACATGGACAGTATCAAAAATACCTATTGCCTGTCAATCTGAATGTCTATCAGGTATACTCCTCTTTTTCTGTGCTCTAGGGCTATGTTGTTGGTTGTAAAGGCTGGAAAGCTCCCTGTCAAGGAAAAAATGGGATTAGAACAGTGGCATCTTTTGATACTTAAAAAATAACCGCAAATCTGTTTATACTATCTGCCTCATTCCCTCTACTATGTACCTTCAAAAGGGCAGTCTTTCACATTGTTAATTTGCTTCCCTTAAATGTATTTTTTAATGTTTTAACGTGTGCAGAACCTAACCTGAAAACTGAGAAATTGTTCTTACAGATTTTTAATACAAGCAATTTAGAAATGCTTTGAAGCAGGTAATGGCACACATGATGCAGAATTTGTAAATCCATGCTGATGACACCAAAGTTGTATAAACATCCTTTTGAGCAATACTAATCTGTCCTTTGGAACACGAGGCTCGTTTCCAAGAGAACTTATTTGCTGCCTTTTATGTGTATTTTTCTGAATTAAAATCATCATCAATTAAGAGGCTAACTTCTGTAAAATATCACCCAGATAAGCCCAAGGTCTCAGAAATATATATGAAGTGTTAAGCCAGTTCCATAGGAAATAAAATTACATTGTTAAATTGGCACTATTAGTTCATCTGTGAAGTTAACAGAATGATACAAAGAGTAAATCATGGAATAAATATTTCTATTCAGTAAAGTCATTCAACAGCAGCCATCACTGAAGCAGGACCAAGAAAGCCCAGTATCAAAAATTATCATGTTTCATCTTTCAAGGAGATTTAACTACCTTTTACTTAGACTACATTTCACTCTTCTTGAAACATATACCTAACCAAATTCTACTCCATTGTTACACAGATGTGCATACAGCTAAAACCTATGTGATCTATACATACAATGTTGAGAGCAAAATTTGACTCAGATTTTCAGTCACAGCAGCTGTGTGATAAAGCTACATTTATTGCTTAGTCCTCAAGGTAAATTTAACAGGGATCCAGAAGGGTATTCACACAAGAAAATACAGAAATGTACTTTTTATTGTTTCTAAAATAAGACATAAGGCACAATTCATGACTAATGAGTTGTACTGAAGATGACCTCTCATTCTGAAATAAATTAGAGTTCAGCGAAACATGCAGATACACAGCAAGTACACTTTCACAATATTGTTTGTGCTTTCACATACATGCATTTATACAATTCTCTCACACAAAATAAAATGGGTATTACTAATGAATATCCTAATATACAAACAACTCTGGATCTCACAATAAATGAAGTTACCCCTTTTACTTCCCCATTCACTGCTCATATAGGTTCTTTTGGTAATCTACAGAACAAAAAGCCTCTGAAAACTAAAGTGTTTATCTCTATCTTTTGCTTTCAGCTTAATGACAAATGAAAGGCTTTTTCCACCACAGTTAACTTCATGTTACCAAAATTATCAAACAATGTCATTTTTCTTAAGTATACTTCATTTTGAATTTTTTATCATAAATACGTGGATTTGAGTGTCTCCCTAATTACAACAGACACTGAATGTTAATTCACGATTTGCTTCTAAGCAAGGTATTGCTTATAGACCTGAATGCTTTATGTAGACATAAGCAAAAGGGACATGTCAGTTAAAAGTACTGATGTTCACAAAGCTGCTTCTCCTGGGTATGAGAAAGCACTACTACATACTATACCTGTGTTTACTTACCCACAATTCCTAATGCAATGTAACCCAGAATGACGACTATGAAGATTACACAGCAAATAATGTCTGTACAATGCCTAGGGACAGAAAGGAACATTTTTTAAAAATAAGGTGTCTAATATGACCCTTTGAAAACAATGAGTGCCATAGGGTATTCTCACTTCTGAATATACTACATAAGCATGTTTGCATCTGCACTTACTATTTCCTGAAGTCTTACTCACAAAATCACGTGAGGTGTAAGGTCCTGCTTTCACTGCAAGACCACCAAATAAATGTATATGCCTTTTGAATTGCAGACAGAAATAAAAACATATGGAAGAACAGGCTTAAACATTCTTAAAACAAATAATATGTTAAAACATTGAAAACATGAGATCACTTCTGATATCAGGTATTATAAACAATATGTTGAGATGATGATCCAGCACAGCTTACCTGTATTATAAATAGGTTATGACTGGGAAAACAACATGGAAAAAAAAAAAGCCGTTATCTAACTACTCTGATCTCTGCACAAAGTTCTGACTTTTCTGACTTGGTTGTTTGACCTCATTTAGTGCAACCAAAACATACTCTACATAGAGGGAAAAAAAAAAAACATCTTGTGGAGAGCCATACCTCTATTTACTGACAAGCAAAAAAACACATTCTCCAGTCTGAAAACTGAGAAGTCAGTATTCAATTCAATTGCTGTTTTTAATTTTTTGGTCTACATATCAAGCTCATTCAGGCAGAGGAGTGGAGATGTGGATCACTACAATCATTTTTTTCCAGCATCTGACCCTGATCAGAGTCATTCTAGAGATGTAATTTATATGAAATATGAACGCCTAAGCAGGTAGGAGAAGGGCAAGTATGCATTTACAGAGACAACAAATTCTGAGGTCTCCAGTTATGATGAGCAATTTTCTCCTTCACAAGCTAACTTCACAAGTATTTGCTTCTAAAGATGTGTGGCAGCACATGCTTCATAGGTCTTTGCAGGCCTCACTAGCTAAGAAATATTTGCAACTAATGGTCTCACCAGTCAGCACAATTTCATTAACAAAGGAGTAAATTATTTGTAGAAGGATGTACTGTCCTGAACTTCCTCATCCGAAGTATTTCAATCACTGTTACTTACAATATTCTGCTTATCTGACACAGTTTTGGTCAAGAGCAGGTTGTATAACCTAAAGGTACGTAAACTCTGTAGCTGCCTCACCTAGTCAGAGTTCGCATAGGCAGAAGACCTCAGTGCTGCTCTCTACTCTCTCCTACAGCTGTAGCAATAAGCTGCTTCTGTTCTAACCTGATCAAAGCTGTATCCTGTTTTTTTCTTGACATAAGACTGAGCAATAATCACTCCAGGAAGTCTAAAGCTTTCTTCATGTTAAAGTGGAAGACTGTCTTCATAAACTAAGTGATATTCAGCTCTGCTTGAGAGTCTACATAAGGAGCCAAGTGGATGAGAGCTGAAGCCTGCAAGTAAAAGAAATCTCAGAATGCACACTCCAATGACAAACAGTAATTTTTAGTGTCTATGGTTCTTTCCGTTTTCCAGTCTGTGTTTCCTCTTATGAACAACCGTTATTCTTTAGCATAAAGAAGATGAACTTTTAAACAACTGGAGATCTTTAAAAGTGTTTTCAGGTGTGGAAAAGGAATGAAAAATCCTGTTCATTTCTTTAGAGAGATACAGTTTTAACAGATCACTGAAATAAATTTGTAGTGAGGCAAAGCTGGTACAGATTCAAGGTCAGTATGACAGTAATCTACTGAAGGACAATTGCTTAAAGACGGAAATGCTGTTCATTCTCCAAGTCTGTTCAGACACTCTGTGTTGAAGCTTGGCATCGGAGCAGTTTATAAGAGATACAAGATTCAATAAAAGACGTCTAAGGAGAAATATGCCACCATAAATACTTTAATTACAACTCCTGTAGTCACAGAAACCTCTTATAGTGTAATTCTCACAGGTCTCATTTTATGATAACTAAATACCATTAAAGATTACATCTACTTGTGCTAATCTTACTTTAAAGTTTTGTAGACCCCACAATGAGCAAGTACCCATAAACACTTTACCAAAAGGCAGGATTTTCTGTTCTTTGTAGGACACAAACTCCTGTATAGGTCCTAGTAAAACTCCCTGTGGCCAAGTATCGCTGTTAAATAAATACTGAAAAAAAATATATAAAAACTAAATAAATACTTTATTGGGTAGCTTCAGAGAATTTTGAAACAATTCATACAGACTAATTGTTGCTCATAAAAAATAACTACTTATTTTACTAGATACGATATGTAAATCTTTAGTCCCTTTCAACATCATTGTTCACTCAAGCAGCTCACTTCCAGTGAGTGAAATGGTGGGATGGAAGGGAAGGGGAGAGAGAGAGACTGTTTTAGGGCTGTGAAATGAGGCAAGTATTCATACATTCAGAAACCGAGAGGTGCCAAACACACTCAGTTCCTACCAGCGAACCTCTGGGGCAGGGCAAGTTGGTTTTGAGTAAATTTCTGCCTTTGAGGAATTAAAGACAGGTTAGACTTCAAACACGTTGTGCTAGATATTTTTGTGGTGCCAGCTGCTGCTTTCACAAATCTTTTCTGTCTCATATTATTTCAGTTAAACTGATCATAGATCTGGTGTGAGGAAGGAACACATCTCCAGATGGGGGTCAGCCTCTTCTCACAAGTAACTCATGATAAGACTAGAAGGAATGGCCTCAAGTTGTGCCAGGGAAGGTTTAGGTTAGAAAATAGGAGACATTTCTTCTCAGAAAGAGTAGTCAGGTATTGGAACGGGTTGCCCAGGGAAGTGGTGGCATAACGATCCCTGGAGGTGTTCAAGGAAAGGTTGGACATGGCGCTTTGGTTTAGTGGGTGACATTGGTAGTAAGGTCATGGTTGAACCAGATGATCTTGAAGGTCTTTTCCAACCTTAATGATTCTATGATTCTGTGATTGGCAATCCCAAGTGACCAGAGGGATATCCCATACTATATGACATTGTGCTCAGCAATAGAAGCTGGGGGGGGAAGAAAGAGAAGGAGGGGACGTTCATAGTGGTGGCATTTGTCTTTCCAAGAAACCGCTACAGATGATGAGCCCTGCTTTCCTGGAACTGGCTGAACACTTGTCTGCTGATGAGAAGTAGTGATTGAATTCCTTGTTTTGCTTTGCTTGTGTGCACTGCTTTTGCATTACTTAGTAAACTGTCTTTATCTCAAACTATGAGTTCTTGCACTCATACCTTTCCACTGCTCTTCCCCATTCCACTGGAGGAGTGAGTGAGCAGCTGTGTGGTGTTTGTCTGCCTGCCAGGGTTAAATGACATTAGTTTCTCTCCTCCTACAGAAAAGTGGGAAGTCCCAAAGTCAGGAGCAAATTCAGGGCAAAATCCCACTTTCCTCCTGCTGAACTCTTACAAATATATTCTGAGAAGGCATTTTGTTCACAGGAATTAGCTAATCCTTATTTGCTCAAAAGATTGTCATTTGTTAATCACTTCATCTCAGTAACTGGAAAAAAATATTAAAAAAAAACACATTCATTGTCTTAAAAAGACAAACTACTTTAAGGGTATGTCTACAATGCTACATGTCTACTGCACAGTTTTGCACTGATGACCCTACACAGTCAGGCAAGTCATCTGGGTGTCTTGCAAAAACAATATGTTGAATCTAAACCCAGATGCACCTCATTGCAAAGTAAGCTCAGTATGTACCAATTTAGGAATCACTGCCTTATGGTCTACTGTACAATGAGGTCATACCCTCACTGTATAGGGAACTGACCTATTTTGTATTGTTTCCAGTAATATCATCTCACCAGGGAATTATGAAAGGCACTGAACATATGTGGCATATTAGTTATGGGATGGTTTTATGTGGTTTTGTTTTTAAAAAAGCTGCTTTGGAATGGTAGAAAGTGAAATTAGAATAGCACATATATATTCTCTGAAATTGCAGAAAATGTCATGGCAACTGCACATTCATAATAGCAAGAAAAAAAAAAGTAAAAATAATTTTTACTAGCTGTATCATGCTATAGAGAATCATTGAATGGTTTGGGACCTCTAAAAATCATCTAGTTCCAACCCCTGCAACATTGGCAGGGACACCTTTCACTAGATCAGGATACAATAACAGTAAAAATATGTTAAGCTGTCCTGGCATATGATCACAGAGTTTCATCCCTCTGTGCAGGAAAACCAGCTGCAAACTGAAGAATAGAGTATGTCTGGGTTCCAGTCCCATACTATACGGAAACAAGACAGACTGCATTATCCAGCCAAGGGACCGCAGAATATAACAACACTGCAAACTGCACAGATACAGCTCGTGCAACCAGTTCCTGCAGGCTTAGTAGTATTTGATAACTAACAGTTCTGCTTACATCAGCTCAAGTTAAGACAGCAGGTACTAGACAACACAAAGCATACAGAATTGGCATTTAGGTTGAAAGAACTAAAAGCACACACATAATATTCCTTAAGCATGGTAAGGATAGTCTTCTGGATTAAAAAGAACTGCAGAATCAAATTCACAAGTTTTGTCAATTAAATGTTTACTCTCTGTTTACCGCAAACCCAACTGAATGAAAAAAGAATGACTTCAGATATTTACCTGTTATGAATAGGTCCTCTGAACTTTGGGTCAAATTTCCTTGGTTCACCTGCATTTAAAATAAAACAACACAAAAGCATGTCCTTATTAAAAATAAAACTTACATAGAGGGGGGTGTTAATAGCAGTCTTTGAAGAACATCTTCTACATATTCCTATTTACTCAATTCTGTTAGAATAATTTCATGTCAGCATTATCAGTAATTCACCAGTACAATTACCTAATTTTGGTAGACAAGATCAAAGCTTATTTTCTTCTAGCATAAAAAAATTGAGGGCCTCTCATTTACCATATGATAAATTATTTTCAATGTACATCCTATCACTACACCTATGCATAGAGTTCACAATATAAAGTTGCTGATATTTGAGAGACAACAGTTGTATCTCACAGCTGCACACAAAGTGTGTTTGGCAGCAAGTAAGTGAACCTACCTCTCTGGAGCTGCAGGCTAAGCCCTTCTGATTTTTCTCTAAAAATCTAATGACAGTCTGGAGTCACTTCTGTATTTAAGAACTAAATGATCTTAAATGTCCCTTCCATGATTCTGCGTTATATTTCCACTTTTGCAGAGTTATTCTTACTTCCTACTTCTTTGGTTACAGGACCTTATTTTAGACACCAGCATCGCAGGTTTGCCCTTGTTGCATTGGGCTTACCAGATGACAAGAATCAGGCTGGAGATTGCAGAAATTCAGTGCTGACTCTGCTCCGAGCAGGATGTCAGACTAGGGACCTCCCAATGACCTCAATGATTCTGTGGTTATAAGTAATACAGGAAGATGAATCAGATTTTTTGTTGTCCAGCATCTTGCTGTTGTGGTTTAACCCGGCCGGCAACTAAGCACTACACAGCCGTTTGCTCACCCTCCCTCCTCCCTCTCTGGGACAGGGGAGAGAAACAGGAAAATGAAGCCTGTGGGTTGAGATAGGGACAGTTTATTAAGACAGAAAAATAATAAAAATAATAATAATGATGATAATAGTGCTACTACTAATAATGTGTACGAAACAAGTGATGCACAATGTAATTGCTCACCACCCCCTGACCGATGCCCAGCCTATTGCCGAGCAGCCAGCCTCCCCACCCTGGCTAGCCACCCCTATATATTGTTTAGCATGATGTCAGATGGTATGGAATACCCCTTTGGCCAGTTTGGGTCAGCTGTCCTGGGTCTGTCCCCTCCCAGCTCCTGCTGCACCCCTAGGCTGCCCGCTGGCAGGACAGAGCGAGAAGCTGAAAAGTCCTTGGCTTAGTGTAAGCACTGCTCTGCAACAATTAAAACATCAGCGTGTTATCAACACTCTTCTCATCCTAATCCAAAACATAGCACCCTACCAGCTACTAGGAGGAAAATTAACTCTATCCTAGCTGAAACCAGGACACTTGCCAACATTACTATAACGTATTGTATTCTCTACTGCTATTTTGATCAAGAAATATTACATTCAGTAGCTTCAACATATAAAATTTGTTTGCTACAAGCTCTTGGTTTTGAACATCGTGGGGAAGAAATGCATACATTCCTGAATATGGTTGTTGCTTTGTATGAATCTCAGAAGGTCATATTTGACAAGAAGGTCAAGTCAGGACCTTCCTAGAAACAGGTGGTAACATCTAGCCTGAGTTTACAGATGAAAGGAATCAACTGTGATAAATTTGTATGGATGGCTATCCCGGTTAGCATAGTTCCAATTGATCCTCTCTACAAATAAGCAAACTATACTAAGAAACTACCAAATACTAACTCCAATCTGTGTTTCAAATGCGGACTTGAATACAAAGGCTTACAGTGTGATTTCACTTTGGAAATAGTAACAAAAATTTATGGCAGAGTTTAAGTTTTCCTTTTCAAGTTCCTTCTTTTGTTGTGGGTTGGAGTTTAAGCAGATTACTTGGTTGCCTTTACTCACAGATCCTGAGAGATGAAAAAATTGCCCTGCATGGAGTAACACCATCTGCTGTTTTAGTTTTTAATTACTAGCAAAGTTCTAGTTTCAAAAATATTTGCTGTACATTGGCTACTGAAAGGAAGTTGTGGGGACCTGGGGGTCGGCCTCTTCTCGCAGATAACTAGCGATAGGATAAGAGGGAATGGCCTCAAGTTACTCCAGGGGAGGTTCAGGTTGGAAATTAAGAGAAATTTCTTCTCAGAAAGAGTAGTTAGGCGTTGGAACAGGTTGCCCAGGGAGGTGGTGGAGTTGCCGTCCCTGGGGGTGTTCAAGGAAAGGTTGGATGTGGTGCTTAGGGACATGGTTTAGTGAGTAATATTGGTGGTAGGGGGACAGCTGGACTAGATAACCTTTGACGTCTTTTCCAACCTTAATGATTCTATGATTCTACTTCATTTAACAGACCATGATTTCAAAGCTATTCAGACTTTCAGGGTATTTTGAAGTTTAATAATTATAGGGATTTACCAAACCAAATTCTGTGCAGTGAAAAATTACTTCTTCATTAGAATGTCATTGCTACAATACAGATGGCTGAGTCCTGTCTCGCTGCCTACTTAAGGATCTCTTCTTCAGAATACAATTAGTGTTAAAGGGTGTTGTTACCAGCCTAAGCTTTTCTTAGTCCACCAACAAAACACCTGGTTTTATTCAATTAGAGAAGAATTCAGAAACTTCTTAAAAGCAAAATTTACTTACTAACTCTAGACTTTGTTCTTGGTTTATATCAGAAAACCTTATCAAAATACTGGCAGACCAGCACAATAAACACAGCAGATCCTTCAATTCTATTTGCTCTTTATCTGAGCTGTTCAGCTCCACCTTACTAAGCTTCTAAAACAAATACATTTTAACAAAGAGATTGGGAAAGCTAAAACTTTGGAGGAGCCAAGTATGACAGAAATGCTGGAGAGTGGATGATTTAAGTTATTCTGTTACTCAGGGACAATGGAAATCCACCACGATCCAGAAAGCAAATGTTCCACACAATAGCTTATGCTGGGCCAAAGCCTGTATTTTCAAGAATCTATTCATAGACCAATTTCTACAAATTAAGCATGTAAAAAATAACTTCTCTACAGAACAATTCAGAATCTGTTATAATACTTCCTACTGACAAATTCTAGCCACAGGGCATATTGAAGTGAGCCTTTGTTCATAGCTCATATAGGACCCAAGTTTAACATGTAAGAACACCCACACCAGACCACAAGATCCATTGAACCTATGCCCTGTATCTAACAAGGGTCCGTACTGCACACCTGAGGAGAAATGCAAAACCAATACAAACAATGGTATTTCCCTAAAATTCTCTCTAAGATTATAGAGATTTGCAACTCAGCACTTTTCTGAACCAAAGACTCAGAATAGACTTTGTATTTAGTAGTTGTTGGTGAATTTCTTTCTAATTTATCTCAGAAATCTGTTTAACTCACACACACTTTCAGAATCTGCAATGCCCTACTACAGATCAATGAAACATTGAAGTACTATCTCCTTTTGTTTGTTTCAAGCTTGCCATCAGTCAGCTCATACCTGTAGCATAGTATGCTACTGATAATTTTACAGGTTCTTACTATATTCCTCTTTATTAATCAGTCCTCCAGAGTCAAGAGTCCTAGTCTGTTTAGTTGTTTCTCATACATAAGTTGTTCCACACCTTTGGTTATGCTGATATTCCTTTTCTGGACCTTTTTCAGTGCTACTATATATCACTGGAAAAGGAAGGACCAGAACTGCACAGGATATTCACAGTACATATTGGCTGTTATTTATAAAATATATAATTACTTTTCCCATTTGATCTCAGTTCATTCCCAATAATTCTTTCTTACAATCTGTTTGCTTTTGAGGGCAAACACTTACCAAACCATCCATTAAGACCCCAAAATCTCACTCTTGAGTGTCAGTAGCTAGCACAATCTCACTACTGGAGCAACCTGTTTTCCAGGGCTATTATATTTTCCTTAACAATTTGAACAACAACAACAAAAAAGAATGAACACTTAGAAATCGTGCAGATGACAAGTGTTAAAATGCTTCTGGAGACAGAATCAAAATTATTTTGATAAACATTTTAACAATTCAGTGTGATTTTCATAAACTGAAGGAAGTTATAAAGACAAACTCAGGTTACAAATCCATATAGAATAATTGCCTTTAACAACACCAATAAGAACAACCCTAAACAATTATGGCAGACTACAAGGAGAGAATGAGTCAGTAAAGCAATGCCTTTGTAAAAAAAACGCACAACTGATTCAAGAAGGGTGAGCATGACTGGTGAAGTCATTGTTCCTTCTGCTTGGGACATATAAGACCTCAGCTGAAAACCTGTTTCTAGAACACAGCACTAGAATTTCAGAAGATACGGACAAACTGGAGAGAGTAGAAGGACTGATTGAAAAGCAAGATACTAAGAAGTTTACAAAAAGAAGTAAATGAATGTAAACTTCAATGACTGTGATTAAGGGAGGAAGGACAAAACAACAGGCCTCAAATACTGTATAAAAATTACAGTGATCAATTGTTTTCAGCTTCCTCTGTCAGAGAGAGAGGAGTCAACAACTTCATTTATAGCAAAGATGGTTTAGATTAGGCATTAAGAAACCTTTCAGAGCACACAGGCAGTTAAACACTGGAATAGGTTTTCAAGCATACTTCTGATTTTTCCTCACCATAAGCTTTAAGAATAGATTAGACAAACACCCATTGGGAACAGAATAGGAAAATGTACCATGTGTCAGCACGGAGATGGCCAAATGGATCTCTTGAGATCCATCCAGCCCCACATTGCTGTAATTATGATTACAGCCAGCCAAGACCTAGCACATCCCAAATCTATTTTAACGTACTTTTTCATCTTTATCTTTTCTCACGTGTTACATATTATTTACCTTTCAGATAGATACCTGATCCTCTTGGCATTGGAACAAGCTAGATTTTTAAAAATATGATAGGCTTTCAGCAGGGAAACCCATACTTTTATTTTGCTTATAGGTGTTTCTCCAGTCAGTTGGTGTTGTTGAAATCCTGTTGACAAATCAATCTCCTGAGCTTCCAGAATGTCTCCATTAAACAGAATGGTTTTATAACATAACAAGTTGGGCAAGATACATGTTCATTGCAGTGTCCTTCTCACTGTAATAAAATCATTACTAACAGAGTGTCTAACATTGTAACTAGTTCAAGCTTTGTTATTTATATCATACCTAATTCTGAAATGGAAACAAGAAAATCCATGTCAAAAGATGTATATGTTTGTGGAACATATTCAAGTGTAGGTGAACTTCATAATACTGCTACAATAAAAACTAGTATCTCTAATTCATAGGCAAGAAAATAAAAACAGACAAAGCATTCCTGATAATGAGCTGTGATTCAAATGGAAACTTTCTTGTCCATCAAGAAAGCAGAGGGATGCTGTAACATAGTATTATTCACTAACAGCAGTATAATTATTGCAGCATGGCAAACTTCTTCCAAGAACTGTTCCTCATTGTCTGAAGTCAGTATGTTTATCATGGCACATTGCCGTGCAATGATACTTAAACTGTGCCCCTCTGTAACACAACTCTTGATATAAATCCATTACAGAATGTGGCAGTTTACACAGGAAAGAGTAACTATACGCAAATTCTAAAGCACACTAAAATTCACTGACAAAAATAGTCTGTAACATCACTGGAATATTCCTTACCAAAACATAAGCAGAATCGCAGAACCACAGAATCACAGAATCATCTAGGTTGGAAGAGACCTCCAAGATCACCTAGTCCAACCTCTGACCTAACACTAACAAGTCCTCCACTAAACCATACTACTAAGCTCTACATCTAAACATCTTTTAAAGACCTCCAGGGATGGTGGCTCAACCACCTCCCTGGGCAGCCCATTCCAATGCCTAACAACCCTTTCAGTAAAGAAGTTCTTCCTAATATCCAACCTAAACCTCCCCTGGCGCAACTTTAGCCCATTCCCCCTTGTCCTGTCACCAGGCACGTGGGAGAATAGACCAACCCCACCTCACTACAGCCTCCTTTAAGGTACCTGTAGAGTGCAATAAGGTTGCCCCTGAGCCTCCTCTTCTCCAGGCTGAACAACCCCAGGCTCCCTCAGCCACTCCTCGTAAGACCTGTTCTCCAGACCCCTCACCAGCTTCGTTGCCCTTCTCTGGACTCGCTCGAGCACCTCCATGTCCTTCTTGTAGCGAGGGGCCCAAAACTGAACACAGTACTCGAGGTGTGGCCTCACCAGAGCCGAGTAAAGGGGGACAACCACTTCCCTCGACCTGCTGGCCACACTGCTTCTTATGCAAGCCAGGATGCTGTTGGCCTTCTTGGCCACCTGAGCACACTGCTGGCTCATACTCAGCCGACTATCAACCAATACTCCCAGGTCCTTCTCTGCCAGGCAGCTTTCTAACCACTCATCTCCCATCCTGTAGCACTGCTTGGGGTTGTTGTGCCCCAGGTGCAGGAACTGGGATTTAAACGGAGAAACTTTAAATCTGGGATTTAAATGCAGAAACTGGGAATACACTTTCATGCAAAATAATAATAATAAATAGATAAATATGCTGTTTGCTTCATTCTCATTTTTTCCAAATTAGGTATCAAATCCCTTACTTTTTTTAAATTACTATTGTTCTTTTAAAAATGGAGAAGATTCTTCAGGGGGTGGGATAAATTATTTTATGTTATTAATAGTTAGGTATCTCCTGGTAAAAGTAAATCACTTCCTTAACTATAAAAGCCCAAAGATCACACCTAGAAAGCAAATTCCAAGCTTCAGGAGTTTGGAAGGTGAAAGGAAAGAAAGCGGTGATGTGGCATAGCTACTGTAATTTTTTTGCTAGTATTAAAGACTGAGATGATAGTCTTTGCAGACGAGGCAGATCTATTTCACAGGCTGCTTAATAGGATACTTTTGTATTTTGAATTATAATGCCATTAAAATAAATATTTCACAGGCTATTTGATCTACCAATTCTGACTCCAAACAGCAAATTAAACATTGCACTTTATCACTGCATTAATTTAATAATTAAAAAAAATAATAATTACCTGTCTAAAATAAAAATTGGCAAATACATTCTGTCTACCTTTGATCTGCAATTTAAATAAACTTTCAAATGTTATGCTGGAAAAAATAAGGATGTTGCTAATAATTGAGGAAGTTATAAAAACAAACATTTGGGGCTGTATCGCAGTCTATTAAAGTTTATAGAAATAACCCAGTTGAATTAAATGAGATTTAGATCAGGCCCTTATGAACTGTTTTTTAAGAAAGCAGGTAAATTACCATGTTTTCCATAGTAGTTTTCTTCATCCCCATTCATGATCACTTCAGCAGGTTGTCTGCGTGAGATATTAACTGTGTTCTCCTGTGTTGGTGGCACGTTCTCCCCAGCAAGCACAAATACACAAAAATACTATTTAAATACAATTTAAAGTAAAGCTGAGCGTCACAGAGTTCTCTGATCACAATGGAAATTCACAAAGGAGGCAGGCCTTTCCTTTAGTAGAAAGATATGACTCAGTGCCTTGCCCACCTGCTTTAAGCCAGTCTGATAGTGCGATTAAAGAGGAATGACTCTTACCAGCTTTTATTAACCTACACTACGTACATAGAAAGGGAAGTGTCTGCACTTGAACACCATTTATAAAATGTCACATAAATAAATTTTCAGATTTTGACTTTTTGTAACAGCTAAAATCTCACGATTTATTTCATTTTTTTTTTGCTGCTAGAACATTTTTTGTCTGTCAGATAACCATAGCCCATTATTTGACTGCAAGCATTTCTAGAGTGAATGCCAATTTCAGCTGTCAATGCACAAGGTTTCTATTTCTATCAGTTTGAGAAGTATACTAGCTATGGTAATTAATACCACAGCAAGTGCAAATGAGAAACAGAGAGAGTGATTAGGTGTCTCTGCTGTATTTTTGCCTTTGTGGGTAGACATTAGGCATTTGTGTATAGATTGCAGCCCTATGCATCTCATAACAAAGATAATTCATATTAATACATTTCTTTTTCACTGATGAAAATTCAGAAAGTTCACAGAAACTAATTCTACCTTAGTCTACATCTATTAGCATTAGGGCATTTTGCAGCTACCTCTTCTACCAACATTTTGGTTGTGAACCAATACTGGTTCAACAACATGAGCCAGCAGCGTGCACTGGCAGCCAGGAGTGCAAACTGCATTTTGTGGTGCATTAAACACAGCATTGCCAGATGGTCAAGAAGTGATTCTCCTGCTACATTTAGCATTGGTGTGGCCTCACCTTGAATACTGCGTGCAGTTCTGGGCTCAGCACCATAAAAAGGACGCCGAGGTCCTTGAAAGCATCCAGCGGAGGGCAACAGAGCTGGTCACAGGGCAGAAAAGCATGTCCTATGATGACAGACTTGCCTTGAGGACACTTGCCTTGTCTAGTCTGGAGAAAAGAAGGCCAAGAGGCGGCCTCATTGCTCTCTGCAACTCCCTGAGGAGGGGAGTGGAGAGGAAGGTGCTGAACTCTGCTCCCTGGAAACTGATGGCAGGATGCATAGGAACAGCACAAACTGCAACGGGGAGGTTCAGACTGGGCATTAGGAAAATTTCTTTACCGTGAGGGTGGTCAGACACCGGAACAGGCTTCCTAGAGATGTGGTTGATATTCCATGCCTATCAGTGTTCAAGAGGCATTTGGATAATGCTCTTAACAGTACACTTTAACTTTTGGCTAGACAGCTATAATTACACTGCATGTTTTAATTCAGTGTTTTCAAACTGTTACATTGGTAGATCTCAGAGAGAATTGAAACTTGGCATGGAATAAAATGTCTGAATGTTACTTGTGCAAGCACCATATTCAGCTTTCTGTGCAATATGCTGATGATTTGCTAACTGAGGATAAGCTATCACACTGTCATCAATTATTGTGCTCTTGTAGCCTGTGCTGTTGTAACAGAAAATAGTCTTTACATTTCACAGCTGACCCAATCTTTCCTCCTCTATACATGTGACTAGCTCCCCCAAAGTACAAGTTAAAAAAAAAAAACATTAAAAAAAAATATTTACTCTGCCACATCTTAGCCTAAAATATAAACTGTTTGTTGCATATTCATTCTTGTCAACCGTATCTGTAGAAGGTGTCATCATTCACTGAATTATTTTCTTAATGGAATATACATTTCATATTTCTGCATAGCACAGGAGTGTAGAACAGATGAGTTAGAGCTAGAAAGTCTTAGCATTGTTGTTTTAGATACTGTAATGCCTATGTACTAAAATGAAATACAAGGCATTGTATTCACTATGTGAAACCAAAAACATTTTTTCTTAATGAGCTAGCCACCTCTTCTTTTAGCTACAAGCAAGCAGAATCCCCATGTGGTGATCCTGACCAGTGTGAAATTTCCACTTTCTGTGGAATATGATTAAAACACCAATTGTAAATTCTATAAAGTGAAATGCGTACTCTTATATACTCATTCCTATATTAATTTTACAAATCAGGAATGGACTACATGCTGAAATAGCAAACATAAAGTTTTTCAGTCAACCATACACTACACAGTGACAAAATGTAATGATCTTACATTATAGTTCACAAAGTATGCATGTGATATGCAGACAGCCAATTTTGCTATTATAAAACATCACAGCAATGTTCTAATGTTTACTGAATGAGATATGTAGCATAACCAGTATCAGTAATAGAGTATGGTAAGGACGTAATTGATCTTTTCTAAAATATTAACCATTGATTGTATTCTCACACTGAACTACCTCCCAAGGCTAGACTTCCTGCTACTTTGCTGTTAGGGAAATCCAAAAAAAAAAAAAAAAGAAAAAAGAAAAATGGGGGGGGAAGCAAAAAAAAGCAAATGACTACAGCTCTGTGGTTCTACTATTCTCCTACTCGTTTGCACCTCTGTCAAAGGCTACTTCAGTTAATCTCATTATAATACAGTAACAGAAGGCCCTGAACAGACAACAGACACTGCTAAATACTAACGTCAGTTTGCCAGTAATACATTACTCAACTCTGATAAAATGCTACTTCTGTTTAAATAACTATTAGTATCTTCGGGTTTCTTCCTTGGCGTTGGTCAACAACTACATGTGCATGTGGCTAGAATAAGCACGGCTTTTTAAGAGAATATTTTTTTAGAAAGCTGTTGGGCTCTACACGTGTGTGCTGCTTCCCCCTAGTGGAGTAAATAGATATGTTCAAGTAATTAAAAATCGCGTAAAAGTCTTGGTGAAAGGATGCCACACAATGAAATGAGTTAGCAATATCACTGCATTAAATAATTGTACTAGAGTTTTAATGTCTTGATTCTATCTTAAATGGTACGGTAGATTATGCATCTGTCTTGTTTGTTGGAGACCCTGAACAGCAGTAGAGACCCCCTTGCTTGTTTCTTCACATAGCCACGGATGCATATGAACGCTAGTAGCTTGTGTATTATAAATTAATGTAGTAGGAATCTGAAAATAAGTAAAAAAATTGCCTTCACATATGAAACATTTATTTAGGTTGAACAAAATAGTATAAGGAGAAGCTGAGGGGGTGGGGGAGGGTGTAAAATAATAAGAAATGCCAATATTAGGTCATCAAATTCAGGGCTAAAAAGGGACTCTGGGCTTTAGCAGTGGAATCCACAGCTCTGTGTCACTTACGCCATCTAATTGGGAAACAGAGGTCTGAAAACAAGGCAGCGGTATCCAGCATACTGAAGCAGGCAATGACTAACTAGCTAACAGAAAAACACTGAATAAATAAGCACATTTTCAGCTCAATCCTCCATAGGGGTATTGGGTACCCAATTCTGGGCAAAATCCACAGCGACTCTTTTGCTGGAGTTTCTATCATAGACAAACACGGCATTCTTTCCCTAAGTACGCAGATGCCAAAAGAGATGATGGTGTCTGTCTCCTACCGTACAAACGCACTCCTCCCACTCAGAATGCAAGAGTTCTAACTCGAGACCCACACTGCAGAACAGTGGAAGACATAATGGAAGACATAATGGAAGACATTCCCTTAAGTGGGAAAAGCACTCTACACAGCTGCAAGAGTTACTGTGTCAGAAAATGCAATTATGTATACATTCAGGTAGCTCACAGTGCTAGGAGAACCCAAGAATCCTTCCCCTACTCCAATACTTGATACCTAACACACAGTCAAAACAGTAAGTTATCTCTTTCAAAGAGAAAAAAATATTTTCCCTTCCTTTTAATGTTTTAGCAACAACAACAAAAAATCTTATTAAGCCATTACACAGCAGTAAAGTTTTTCTGGTAGATGCCAAAAGTACTCATCATTCTTCTTACTAGAAATTCTCAAAATACAATGCTTCAAAAAGATCTAACTGGTGGCTTGGCTTGCACTGGTAGTAATAATGTAAGGGGAAAACCATTAACAGTAATGAAAAAACATTTCCTCTACCATAGGACAACAGTAACTCATCCAGATTTCTAAGCAAAATATTTTTAACATTTTTTTTTCAACGTACAAAATCGGAACTGCAGAAATGAGCAATAACAGCCAGAACAGGCAAATTTTTATTAAGGTACAGCCAAGGGAATGACTCTTCACGGTGCTATATATTTGCTATTGCATTAGACTAGCATAAATTCATTCCCTCTCCGGAATTTTCAGAAAGATTAACACATAAGGAAAAAAAAAAAAAGTTGTGGTTCAACAGCAGAACAAATGACATTAGTTGAAATGTTGTCTCCTACATTTTCTAACCACTCCCACACAGTTCTTACACTTCATTTCCATATTCCCATGCTCCTTTCCTCCTATAGCTGTCCATCAGCTTTCCACTATATCCTTTTTTTTTTCTTTTTTTTTTTTTAATTTTGAATTTTGGAATTTCATTTTTATCACTGCCTGACCACTACACCCCAGCTATTTGTCCATGGACAGCCACCACTCAGTGTTTTAGGGACTGCTTAGGGAGGCAAGAGTCATGCAGGGCGTATTCATTAACTAGGCAGTGTTGAAAGCCAAATGATACTTGAATCCAGTACTGCTTTTAAGATCTTGCAGATACCGGTTCATGACTTATGAAAAATTGAGGGGTGCAGAGGGAAGAGGAGGTGGCAGATGGGGAGACAAACAGGCCACCTCATCACCTAAGTGTCCTTTTCTTTATACAGTTGCAAGGATGCAAGTCTTCACATGCAAACACCAGAAGTCACAGTTCTCCATCCAGATTCAGTCTAAGTTTCAAAAGTGACTGCCACTGACTACAGCAGAGCTGAGGGCATTCAGCACCGCTCTCAAAACAAGTATCACCTACTGAAGGCCATGATAAAAGAGAAGAAAAGAGGGAAGTTGGAGGGGAGGTGAGGGAATGAAAGACAATTGTTTAAGGGCCAAACTACTGTGCCAGTTTTACCCATCATACAGTCTCCTTTGCTTCCCAAGCAGTCCAGGCCCTAAGCACTATATGCATACATATCATGGACAAAATCACCTGGGACTCCTGAGGTCAGTGACAGCCCAATGGGGAATGCAGACACCTTTTCCAGTGTAGTAACAAAATCAAGAAATATGTTAGGCATTAAAAATCCAAAACTTCAAACAATGTTATAGCATTGTCCTAATTAGTCAAATATCTAAAGAAGTATGATGTTCTCCAGGTCATAGCCACAAGAAACACTGAATGACAACACATCATATACCTAGTACATCAGTTCATCCAAGAATACGGCAACATTTTCCCTGAGGTAGCACTTGTACAATTAACATGTTGCCCATTTGACTAGCCTGATGTGATCACATTTCAAAGGTCCATATCTCACACTCTTCTGATATAAATGACACCATGGGATACTGGGCAGGTTTTGAAATGTGCCAGTTGTCATGTTACTACCCACAGAAAGTAGGCTTGAAAATTTAGGCATTTAATATACTATCACTTAATCGATCACTCAACTGCAATACTGCCAGGCCATCGAGAACAGTGATAGCTGGTGGGGGGTTTACAATATATCTCTAAACATAAGAAGTGTTTGCAGGCAGTTTGGATCACCTCCAGGACTTAATTAACACTTGTATTTCAATGTGCTTTTTAGCTGTTCCCCCAAATTCTTCTGTAGAGATGAAACCTTGTTCTTTTGCCTCCTAACTTCCATTCTTCATTCTTGCCCTGAAACTATTGCAACTACAAGTTCCGTGGAATTTCCAAGCAAAGACACAGCTATCATTATGCTCCCAAAATGGAGTCAGGTGTGTGTGAAGAGTACTTCAGCACATTCCATGCTCACCTCAGACCTAACTTCACAATCTGTACTTGAACAAAGTTCTCACTGAAGTCAAAATTTAACTACATCACAAAACAGGATAGAGCAGTTGCAAGGGCTGAGAGAACTCACACTGTTTAGCTTTGAAAAGGAAAGGCTCAGAGGGTATCTTATCGCTTGATGGGAAGGAGTAAAGAAAACAGAGACAAACTCTTCTCAGTGGTTCCAGTAAAAGGACAAGAGACAATGAACACAAACATAGACACAAGATACATAAGAAAAACCTTTTTATTGTTACAGTGACTGAACACTGGAACAGGTTGCTCAGAGAAGTTAAGTTTGTGGATGCTCAAAAGCTGACTGTGGACAGCCCTGAGTAACCTGTTCAAGTTGACACTGCTTTAAGCAGCAGAGTTGAGCTAGACAATCTCCAGAGGTCCCTTCCAACCTCAATTATTCTGCAACTCTATAAGACATTTTGTCCAAGTGAGATTGGGCACAGAAGACTGGTCTGACTGTAGAAAAATGCAAGCTGGTATCATACCATTATGTTTTATGTTACTGTTTTGGTAAATATCTCCTTTTACCAACATGTTTATTTATTAAGCAAGCTAGGAAGGGTATTTGGTCTTGAAACGCTCTCTCATGCTTTAGTAAAACTGCATCTAAAACATAAAACCTTTGATGATGCTTTAACTGGAAAAAAATATGTTTAGGAATAAGAATCAAATGCTTTCTACGAAGGATCAGAAAACACCAGAGGTTTCAGCTTCCAGGCTACTTCATTCCACTTGATCTGGGTGGACAGACACTAGACTGATTTTTTCTCATAGCTGATTCTCTAGCCCTAAATGCACTATACCATTACATATCATTAAAACCTTTCTAGTTTACCTTATGATGTAAAATGCTATACCAGCTGAGGCTTTTTCTATTCATCTTTAAAATAACACTTTAATTACACGAAAATAGCTTTCATTACCTCAGAAGGAGGATATTACAACAGTCTTTACTTAATAATAATTACATTACATTAATATCTACATTATATATCTTACATTAATAATTACACCACTGTACTGTTTCTACTGGGAAAGGAAATACAATTATACACATTTTTCTGACAGAAAAATGTCAGATGAAGGAAACAAAAGCTAGATTATTCTGAACCTTGTGTACATCATCTATCTGCCACTATTTCATTTGTATAAAATACATTCACTAAATTTGCAAGAGCACAGTCAGACCTACAACCTTCTGAATAAACCAGTGTCTAATTCACAAGAGCCATTTTGAAAGTGCACTAATCAGAGCCTAAACAGCAATGCATAGTTTTGAAGATCTGTCCTCCTCTGTATAACCAGCCATTTCTAATAGTAGTGATATAAACTAATAGCCAACACTTGCCTGTTTTTGGCTAGCTGTATTTGTCCAGTGAACTAACATTTTGTGAAAATTAGACATCATGAATGTTGTTAAAATGCCCAACACAACATTAAAAAAAAAATCATTCATGTCTCATTTTGTTCCATAATTCAGAAATGTACCTACTGTTTGATTTTTCAGTCATAATTACGTATCCAGCTCTCAGAAGACAAAAGCAGTAAGACAAGGTTCTAACCTTTTAAATTTTAAGTGTCTTGAAAGAAAGTTTTCAGAAGTCCCAATTTTCAAGCCAGCTAACCTCTCTTTTTTTTTTTTTTCCCTTTTCTTGCTCCCTATGTCTTTGTGCCTCTGTTCCTGGCCTTACACAAACATGTGTACTGCTCTTTCATTTCAGCAGTCCTCCGGGAATGTGTCTGTTGAGCATGTTTAGTTACTGGTGAGTTCACAATTACAACCAGGACCCCAAAACAACCTTCAGTTCTAGAGCAAGTTGTAATTTATTGCTAAGGGGAGATTAGACTTGTAATACTCCTCCACAATACACTTTTAGGACTAACAAAATCTAATCCACTTAATAATTAGCACTTTAGTGCATTTCGACCTTTGATAATGACTATAATTTCCTGTTCACAAAAATAACTGGTTATGCTTTAGACCAATTACCATGTTAGGCAAAAATAGATTTGTCCAGAAAATGAATGACTCGCTGATAAGATTAAAAAGTCTTATCATTAGACATGTGCTAATTCCCTTGCTGTTCTCTATACAGATATACACAACTTGTAGCAGTACTCTTTTCTAAAAAAAATAATAAATAATTATATAAAGAAAAATATCCAAATAGAGATTTGGTGTCTCGTGGCTATTGTTGCTTTTATAGAGGTTGAAATTTGTCTGTGTAACGCTGTACATAAGATGATCGTGAATGTCTGCCTTTCTGAACATAATCTACAGACAGCACAATGTCTGGCATAATGAACAGAACACCAGCTCTCCATAGTTGTTTTTAAACCATTAGATATGTAGTTACAAGTGGAGTTTGTAAGATTATGTTAATTAGATCCAGTATTTTAATGGACAGCCACATTTTCATTGTTTTTGCCTTCATCTCTGACACTGCTGCCATTTACTGTAGGATGTAGGATGCAGTCTTAACAGTGCTAACAATGGCTCTATGTATCTGGAACAGTGAAGGCATTCACAAAATGATAACACATGGAGATTCAATTTAAGAATTTATTTGAGCAAATAATCACTTGCAGTTGCTCAGAAATGGTCAGAAGTGACCCTTTGTTCCAAGTTTTTTCTGCTTATTAATAAAGAACAGACTTCCACTATTTTCTCTATTTTGTCTTTATAAAAACTCCCCTCGAATCAAAAGCTTTTGTTTAAACAAAGCCAAATGTGTTCTTAGACAAAAGGCAGCAATTGTAACTACTGATTTTTCTGTCCCTGTAGACCCCTAAATGCATGAGTTATACCAAGTTGGTCCGCATCCATTGAGCCAGGTTCTATTCCTAGGTAATAAGACTAAAAATTATTAAAGTAAAACAACATTAGTTAAAGGTTTTCTTTCCTAAACGTAATTTCTCAGTACTTCCAACATACATACACAATTAATGAGATAGTTACAATGATGCAGAAAATAATGTCTCCGTACAGCTAATTATTAGGTGCTACAATAAATAATAATTATGATTTGAACAATGAGCGGAAAAGTATTTGAATGATTTTGAATGTAAGAGGATAAAGTCGGAAAAACTGCATGTTAGCTAGTCTACTGAAGTACCAATTTGTGGTGAGTCTTTAACCTGTACATAGGCTGACTTGTAATCACATGCTGCAGAGATGTACCCCCAACCCTCTACACAGAGTGCTGTGCATTTTGATAGAAGTCCTTCTACAAATAATCTCCCTCTCCAGATGCGGGTGTCAAGTTACTTTATAAAGCACCTAGAGCTGGCTCCCATTCCACCTTCAGTTTCAACAGCAAAATATACAAAACTCAATTTATTATAACTGGTTTGCAGATTTAATCAGGCAATTAAGTACATGTAGGTATTAGGTATATTAGGTGCAATGAAGCTAATGAATGGACTAGAAAACAAGACATATGAGGATCAGCTGAGGCAACTAGGGTTGTTTAGTCTTGAGAAAAGGAGGCTGAGGGGGGACCGCATCGCTATCTACAACTACCTGGAAGGAGGTTGTAGTGAGGTGGGTGTCAGAGTCTTTTCTCAGGTGACAAAGGATAGGACACGAGAAAATGGCCTCAACTTGCCCCAGGGGAGGTTTAGATTGGATGTCAGGAAGAATTTCTTCACAGAAAGGGTGGTTGGGCATTGGAATGGGCCGCCCAGGGCAGTGGTAGAGTTGCCATCCCTAGAGGTATTTAAAAGACATGTGGATGTAGCACTTAGGGATAGAGTTTAGTGGCGGATTTGGTAATGATAGGTGATGTCTGGACTTTATGATTTTATGGGTCTTTTCCAGCCTAAATGATTCTATGATTCTGTTTTCTGCTACTATTGGCATACCAGTTTAGAATCAAAACATCTGAATGTAAATTCATGGACACAGTGGCATAAATAAATCAGTCCTGAATGCTCAGTCTAGACTGGAATGATTATAGAAGTAAAACCCACTATTAAGAATTATTTATTACACGTGGATCAGCCATAAGGTATGTAGAATTAGTGAAAATGTGATTAGACAAGATAAATCATGTAGTACCATTTCTACAATACTTTGTACCATCTAAACAACGTGCTGTTCAAAAGAAAGGTTCCTCAATGCTAACCCAGCCCAAGGTCTGTTTCTGTTACAGGAATGGTAGCAAGGGCTTTAGTAACATCTTAAGAAGAGAAGGATCCAGAAGCCGGTCAGTATGTCAAATATAAATGCTGGTTCAGATCATCACACAGCTAATATTCAGCAGTGAATATGCTTCTAACACGCTTTGCTACATTAAAGTTTATAGAAGTAAGGCAGGCTTCTGTGGCCAGTAACTCTATTACTGGTGCAATGAAGAATTATACTTTGTCTTTCCCACTGGTACACTTACAAAGTGCTGTGAGGACATATTTACTTGCAGAAAGGGCAGGTCCTAGCACTCTTTCCATGGCCTCTAAGTACCATGCTTAAATTAGAATTGAGCTTACAGAATAGCTTTGTACATGAACCTAACCTCTTGAGATCTTGAGGGAACTGCACACCAACATAAATTTCATAGCCTGCAATCTGAATTTCCCTTCTATGCTGACCACCACACTGTAGTATTAATTTTGATAATCCTCTGGTTGAGAGTAACAAAAGGTATTGCAACACTAAACTATCAGTGTGTGAAGGGAAGATTTCACAGTATGTAATTATAGCAAACTTTTTTCATTAGCATTCTATTTATCCACTAATCTCTTTAAAAAAAGCAATCAAAGAGAAGGATACTACTATATCTATACTATATATGTGAAATACATGATTTAAAATTTATTCTTAGCTCTCACTAAATATTCCAAATCTGCAAATAAAAACAAACAAAAACAACAACAAAAACTACTACTAGCAATTTTACAATGATTGTATTTTACCTATTTAATTTGTTTCCATGTGTCTGTGTGCATACACATATGTATAGTTAAGTAATTTTTGTTAATTATTAAAAATTAAATAATGTAATTGGAGAGATTTTCTTCACTGTGATTCTGATATGCAAGCTTTTAACACTCCACGGAGACATGTATCCATGTATCATTGCATGGTAACACTTGCATCACCTACACTTAGCTAGCAGACAAAACACTTCCTTTCTGTATCACCAGAAAGGACTGTTCTGTTAAGACAGCAATCATATACATATGTTTGCTGGGAGAGGCTCAGTTTCTGATCTGAGAGATAATTGACTTAAGAACAAGTTGAGAGATAATTGACTTAAGAAGCAGGACTCAAGAGGTTGGTCTTGCACCCTAGCCACCCACTCCAGCTCTCTTCCCTTGTGCTAATAGTAGTGTTCTTGCAGGTCCATGGGAAGTAACAGCCAGGTTTGATCAGAGTGAGAAGTACCTCAAAACAAACATGTTTGGTTAGCAGCTGGCTCAACTTTCACTGCAAGGCCTCACAGAGCTGTGCCAGGACATGAGGAAACAGGTGCATGCAAGCATGAATAATAGCACCTCAGGTGATGTATGGCAGCCATGTAAGCAAGTCTGGAGATTAATGGATAAATTTTATAGGCTGATGATGACAGAAATACAGAGACACACTCCTACATCCTTTGTGTTTCACTGAACAGATTTGCTTCAGAAATCATTATGATGCAAACTTCTCATTGCCATTGTGTTAAGGGAAATATACATATAGTATCTGGGGCCTGATTCTGGAACCACTTGATCAGGAAAGTAACTCTGAAGATAACTGGAAGAAGTTCATACTTCTATCCAGTTCCCAGGTAAATTACTGCCCCCAAAATATATTCTACGAGTTTGGCTTGTTTTTAAAGAAAATGAATACATACTCCCCAAAATTCTCTTTTTTTTTTCCACTGGGACTATGATATTCCAGAATTTGATTTCTATTTCCAAAACCCACATGTAGTCAAACACTATTTCAGTTAGAACTACAACAAATAAAGAGAAACAAATAAAAAATCTGTTGTAATATTGTAAAGTAGCTCAAGATAGAACATATTCTATGGCAACTATAATCCATTGCTATTGTATTTGTACCTAATTTCTTTTTCTCTTTTTTTTTTCTCTCTATCATTTATGTTCATTCACATCCAACTAATAAAGACACATAAAATAATGCTGAGATTGTATATTTGTTGTAATATAGCTTAGTTTTTTCTTACAGGTATTAAACTTAGACTTTAGCAAATCCCCTGTATGTGAACTTAAAATGCCAGTGATCTCTAGTCTAGATCTGAAGTCCCTGGGCACATTCCTGATAGAAACTTTATTGTAAAACACAACTCTCCTTTAAGAAGGTCAGTCATTTATCAAAGTAAAAGACATGTTAAATAATAGTCACTTCACTTGTCACTTGTTGCCTCAGTCAGATGCCTCAGGTTCTAAGAAATGACTGACTCCAATATGTCCATCTGGTTGTATCTGGAGTGACAGATAAAATAAGAATTACTACTAACAAAAAAAATAATCTTTTTTTTTGGTTAATATTTATACATTACATGGGTAGACATGCATCAATAGCACAAACCATGTAAGCAAAAGGCTACAGCAGCCCCTGAAAATATACACAGTTAATGCTAAAAGACAAGATCTAAACGGTTAATAAATGTTAGAATTAATGTTACCCACTCAAACTTGATCAGGCCTCTCTGTGTAAATGAAAGTGCATCTCATAATAGTTATACCGTGATATTCATATTCCATCTGAGGAAATATTTCTTCTATCCTTTTAATTATAGCCCAACTCAGAAAAGCATTTAGGAATGGGTTTAATTTTACGTATACACTTTCCTTTTAGCATACAATTATCTGTTATTCCAAATTCAGGGCTTTTGTCAGAGTCTCAAACCTGATTTACCACGATATCTTAAACCCACACTGACTTTCTAATTTTCATATGAAATTTCTATAACTTTTATTTGACTCTTTGAGTGCTTGACAAATGATTCTGAATTTATCAACTACCTACAACAGTACAGTGGTCCTGTCACTATTTTATTGATAAGAAGCAGATACTTACAGATTTCTGGTTGATCTACCTTTTTTTGAACATCATAGTGGCAAACTGGCCTACTTGAGATATTCAGGTATTTATTATTTATTTATTGCTCCAATTTTAATTTGCATTACAGAGGAGAAAATGCGAAGAAAAGAAGGCTGAAATTTACTGATATAAATGATAGCTTTTTTTCTTAGCATAAGTGAAACTCTACTCAAAAGTTAATCTGGGTCTAAACAGTTGTGTTCCATATTTTAGAGTCCACTGAGTAAAAATGGTTCATGATGTCATCGATCTTGGGGAAAAAGACTTCAAGGAGAAAAACAGTGGCCTAAAAACTCGTTTGGAGAACCCACCACTGAGCATCAACTGATGCAGTCAGAAAGACAGATTTAGAACCAAGAAAAGCCTTCATGGGAACACAAGTTAGAATAAACTAAATGATGGTTATTCATATATCTATGCATATTTCAACATGTGAAAACTAATAAAGATTTTTAATAGCTAAAAAGATCATTTCAAAAGCAGTATTTGACATTTGATAGAGATCACACTGGAGGTGCCTGAGGCAATGGGACAGGTTGCCCAGAAAACCTGTGGATGCCCCATCCCTGGAAGTGTTCAAGGCCAGGTTGGATGGGGCTTTGAGCAATCTGGTCTAGTGGAAAGTGTCCCTGCCCATGGCAGGTGAGTTGCAACTAGATGATCTTTTAGGTCCTTTCCAACCCAAACCATTCTATGATTGCAAAAATAGATTTTTGCGAGCAGAATCCATGCCCTGAAGAGCTTAAAAGAAAAAATGATTCTACATGCCATCATTTTGTTCCTCCATGAAGCTGTGTTAAGAACCATAACCATGGTAGAACAGAAACTCAGCAAAATTATTTATAATATTCTCTGTAATCTAATAAACTGATAAGAAAAATACAATAATACAGACTTTTTTAAAAGTGATATGAAAAAGTAAAGAATGTACTACAGATGAGGTACCATAATATTAAAAGGGACAATTCTAACCTTGTATCATATTGAATTCAGTAAGAACTGTGTGAGAATGCACGTGTCAAATTTAGGAAGAAAACTAAGGATGAAACTGATAGTTCATGTATAAAAAAAAATGTGGCTGGAGTAGCTAATCTTGGAAAATTTTTCCAGACACATGAAGAACAAGAAAATCACCAGGGAGCAGTCAGCATGGATTCACCAAGGGAAAGTCATGCTCAACCAGTTTCCTAACCTTTTATGATTAAATGACTGGCCTGATAGATGAGGGGAGAGCACTGTCTCCCATAAGATCCTCATAGACAAACTGTTAAGTATGGGATGGATAAGCAGACAGTGAGGTGGACTGAAAACAGGCTGAACAGCCAGGCCTTGGAAATAACCAAAAGCCATCTTGTCCAGGGCAGCCTGCTCTGTCTGGGTGGCCCTGCCTGAGCAGGGGGATCAGACCAGATGATCCTCAGAGGTCCCCGCTAACATCAACCAGTCTGGGATTCTGTGACTTTTTAACTGATCTTTTCTGCATTTCCTTCCCTTTGCTCTTTCCCTCAGTTTTTCGTGCTTCCTCTTCCTTTTTTTCCTCCTTACCTGAAGACCCTTAAGCTCTTCCATACATTTGGTTATTTCTTACACTGTATTATTACTTTATTTTCATTGTTTGGTTCATCATTGTACCTTTAATATCATGACTACTGCCATTGTCTTTGGCAATAATACATTATCTTTGAACAATTACCTCTTGCCTTTTAATGCTCTTTGTTCAATCTCATGCGAAATTGCTTTTTCCTTTCCACACAGTCCTTATCTGTTCACAATATTTTGAGTTGAAGATTGCTGGTAAAAATGTCCCTGTTACTAAGGTTGGTCACTTCATTCACATAAATAGGACAGACAGTCCCAAAGGAGGGTGAGGAGCAAGACAGGTTTTGCTTACTTAAGCTTAATCCTTCTCTGTGTTACCAATTTTTGAGGATAAATTTGCTGATTAATGTAAAAGTTGTTTGTTTTTAAATACTTCCTTTCTTTCATCTGCCTTTTCACATTACAGCACCTTAATAAAGCACTTGGCTTACTAAGTCATAAACCCTAAATATTTTGTTAGACACCTCTTCCCCACACCTCTAGGGACCAGATGAGTTGGGCATTTCTTCAGAGGTAGCAAAACTTCTCAGAAATATCCTGTTGCTGAGGCACAATTTAGAAAAAAATGCAAAGAATGGGATAAAAACAGCTTGTCCAGAGGACTTCTGCTCTTTCTAAGAAAGAGGATGACATACTCACACACCTTTTGGAAGTAGTCCTGAAGACACAGGAAATTGGGTATTAACCAATTCCTTTGAACCTCCAGCCAACAGTATATTTTTCTGTCTGACCTCTAAGATTTACTCAGAAGGCGGTGAGGCACTGGAACTGGTAGCCCAGAGAGATTATGGATGCCCCATCCCTGGAGGTGTTCAAGATCACGTTGGATGAGGCAATGGGCAGCCTGATCTAGTGGGTAGCATCCCTGCCCATGGCAGGGTGTCGGAACCAGGTGACTGTTAAGGTCCATTCCAACTCAAGCCCTTCTATGGTTCTATGATTTACATATCACTCTGACCTTTTATTCATAGCAAAAGGGAAAACTTTGATGTATAAGCAATTTGCAGTGTCTGTCTAGAAACGGAACCTGCCTGAATCATTTTGAGGAAGGAAGAAAGTTTATACAAATCTCAGACTTCTATTTTTAATCTCATACAATGATTACTCTTACACTGAATGAATATTAAATTGCAGCTATTATCAAAAAGCTAATAAAATTCTGCTGAATTAACATCAAAGCCAAAATAAGTCTAACACAGAAAGGCACAGTATAGTGCCATAGAGCAGGTAAAGCTACTGACAATAGGATGCAATTTAATCAGGTAAAAATACAAGCATTTTAATTGCAGAAAGGTGACAGTACTTGAGCAAGATTCTTGCAAAGTCATTATGATGTGAAAACTACCTCAGAGAAGGAAGTTATCAGGGTATTAATGGATTGCATCATCATACTTCCTATCTGCAACTTCCTTTATTTCCTCTGAAAATCAACATTTATCTTTTTTGACTTTGCAGGACAACTAGTAATATATACAGTACATTACCAGCTACTGCAATAAAGGTGTCTTTATCATTTAAGAATTCAGTCACGATGTTGAGTACAAAGATAATTTATTTTGAAGAAATTTGGTGGGCATGGACCACAGGGAGATGAGGTAGAGAAATTAGAAAGGTTTAAAACAATGATTTCTTGTATAGCCTCAGAGACAGTTAAGTACTCTTTTGAAAATGAATTAGGCCTGATAACATCCTTAGATAAAATTATCTAATAATTCCTAGATTTACTTAAGATTGACTTCAACAGAATTGTTTTCACTGAAATACTAAGTTAAACCAAAAAGACAGTGATGCCATTAAAACTGGATCTCTCACACTAACAAATGCTTTCTTAATCAAGTGAAGAGCTAAAAGAAGCAATTAACTGAATATATAGCTCTCAATATTTTGAGAATTAACTAAGGGAACTTTTTCTGAGTAACTTATGCACTAACTGGTTAGGAAAGAAAAATTAAAGAATGCTTGATGTCTTAGTGTCATATTAAAAAAAAAACGATTTAAGAAACAAAAAAATTCTTCAGTCACCAGTCCTAAAGTACTCAATGAAGTAAAATTTCTACATACTGGCTGAGGCATACAAGGACATTAAAAAAAAAAACACAACACTTTAAAAGATAATAACATCATACTTCAAAGACACTGTGTTACCTGCTGCTAGTCTAATGTGAACAAGAACTCTAATGAAAAAAGAAGCAGAAGATTAATACCTAGCTCACATAGACTGCTTTCATCTGCAAAATGTTGTCATTTTTCTGTGCTTTAATTTGTGAAACTGATTGACTGAAAGACAGAGTACCTTGCCCAGGATCACCCAGAAAACCACTGGCAGCAGCAAGATTAGAATAAGGATTCCTCAAGTGACAGTCAAGCTCTGTATCAGGATACATAGCTGAGGAGAAACAAGAGTGTGTCCAGACTGGTTCAATATACGTTACTTCGCAATATTACTTTACCTTGTACATGATGACTGAAGTTGTCACAAGGCTGTTACACAGTCATTACTAGAAAATGACTAAATGTCACATGAAACACATGATAGTTCATTAGGTAATGAGACAGTTGTTGAGATAAGTCCACCAGTATTCCAATATTTCCTCGTTTGCACACTGTCGTTTAGAAAATTAAATTAAGCCTACTAGCAGCCGACACAAGTTTAACAGGCCTGACAGTCTGCAACATGGGGTCAAATATACATCTTTTCTTCTATGCCGTGTGCTAGCACAGATGTATTTATGTCTACACAGCAACGTCCACCATTCAAATGCTCTCAAACTTTCATAGTAGAGACAAGATCTACAGCTTTTCATTAAAAATAAATAAATATATATATATATACTGTTGTAAACACTTGTAAAGAAGAAATATGAAACTAGTTCTACAGCAGTCCAATGTAACTGATGCCAGGGTTTCCAGAGGTCTTCCATACTTGTAGCTATGTGATTTTTCTCATGTGCTAGACAGCAAGTCAGCCCAAGGAAGAAAACTGTCAGAAACTATTTTTTTTTTGTAAGAGTTAGTTTTCAGCATTCTAAGCATAAGTTTCCATAGAAAAGGGAGGAAAGGAGTACACACAATGGGTCTGAATGGGACTGCAGAAGGCATGGCTTTGTCTTAGGATACCGTAACACTACATCCAAAGGCGAGGGCTACTCTATCAGACATTTTTCAGCGTACTAGTTGCTTCATCAGACTTACCGCCAAATCATTGGGTGAAGGTATAATCAAGAAAAACACAACTCCCCACTGCTGTTTCAAAAGAAAGTTATGCTACATAAACAAACAGTACATCTGGATCTATAAGTGGATTTATTTTATATCATATCACAAGTATTTCAGAGAAAAGATGATTGTTTTAATATCTAGCTCAGGGATATGCTGAGTAGTATATACACTGCTTTGCCAAATTAGAAAACAAAACTGAAAAGCAACTTTAAAAAGCCATAAAATTACAGATGCAAGAAAATTATTGTTATTTTTGAATAAGGCTGTGAAGGTTAACTAGGTTTTAAAGCTTTGGGATTTTATTTTTTTTAATAGCAGTCAAACTGGGGAAGATGCTTATCATTTACAGTCACCATAGACTTACTTCATGATAGTGGCAGCCTTTAAAAACGTGAATTTGGAATTGACTAGCTAGAAAACCTGATATCTAGGCAAGAGCACAAAATTGAACAAACATATTCAACTCACAGTAAATAAGCATGGCTTAAATTCAGCCATGGAAAATGGGATTTTTTCCCCTTGTGGGGTGTATGGTGGTTTTACTCAGGTGGGCAACCGAGTTCCACCATGGCCGCTCTCTCACTCCCCTTCCTCAAAGAGGAAGGGGGAGAAAATACGACACAAAGAGCTCAAGGTTTGAGATAAGGACAATTTAATTAAAGGGAAAAAGGAGAGGGAAAAAAGAAAGGAAAGGAAAAAAAAGCAAAGGCCGGGTGGAAGCACAGAGAGACAAAAGCCGTTGCTCTCTACTTCCCATCAATGAGCAATGTTAGGCCACATCCTGGGAAGCAGGGCCTCAATACGTGTAGTGGTTGTTCAGGAGGACAGACGCTTCCACACCAAGAGCCGCCCCCCTTTCCCACCATTTATTGCTGAATGTGACATCATATGGCATGGAATATCCCTTTGGTCAGTTTAGGTCAGCTGCCCTGGTGATGTCTCCTCCCCATCACTTGCCCACCCCGAGCCTGCTGGCTCTTGGGGGCTTGGAGGGAGTCCTGATGCAGTGCCAGTACTATGCAGCAATAGACACAACACTGGTGTGATACCAGTGCTGTTCTAGCTACAAGTGCAGACCACAGCACTGTATGGGCTGCTGCAGGGAAAGTTAACTCCATCCCAGACAGACCCAGCACAGGGTGTCAGAGTCCATTAGTGTCAGAGTTTAATACTCTCTGATCAAAATATTCTAGATATTCCCCAGTAGTAGGACTTAAGGATCACCTCTTTGTCTTGAATGTGCCTCAACATTGCTTCCAGGAGGATCTTTTCCATAATCTTGCCAGGTACAGAGGTAAGGCTCACTGGTCTGTAGTTCCCTGGGTCCTCCTTTCCACCCTTTTTAAAGAAGGGTAGAATTTCATATATTTATTGTATATTTCAACATACAGTTGGGATCATGATACAAACATGATTCCTATTACCAGCGTCCATACATTCCACCAACAGGATGCCAAGCATCCCCAGTCACCAGGAAAGAATACGTGGGTCAAAGCCAGCTCAAGCCTGTTGGTTTCTTCAAAGCTCTTTTTGTTGGGTGGTCAGTTTTTATACTTGATAATGGGCTGAGCCACATATACATTTTCCCACCTTGCATCCTGGTCTGGCTAGCTCAGAAAGATATTACTGAAAATGCCACTTAAACAACTCAGAAAAGGCCACTTAAACAACTCTGTGACCCACTGTATATCAAAAACAAAGGTTACCCCAGAGTCCCCTTTGTTGAGGCAAGATCAGCTTTTCTAATGACAACTTATGCTCATTCTTTTTGTTCTTCCCTGAGCTCACTCTTGCCCATCTTCTCTGAAATGTCTTCCACTGTTGGGGTCTGTTGATTGGTCACATGGGACTCTACAAGTCTGAATTAGAAGAGCATTATCCACACAGAAGATTACTCGAGTAATAAACATTCATCTGTTGTGAGACAATGGAAAGTTGGTAGATTCATCAGCCACTTCACGATCTGTAGTGTTTTCCATTAACATATGACAAAACTCACAATCTCTGACCTCCAGTGTAAGTGTTCACACTATAGCTAATTAGCATCAGAACACTATCACCATTATAAATTCCCTAATTTCAAACCACTGTGTTTGACAACTTAGAGGTCATTTATGTGCCATGATACATTGCCAAAAGACAAAAATATGGTTAATATAGTTCTCGCTATAGGCTCTGGCTTCCAGTTACTTACCATTTTAAACATTTTCAGCTTGACCAGTTAGAATTTGGTATGCCAGTTTGGTTCCTCCCACCAAGACTTTCAGGAAAATCTCTAGCTAAACTATCCAAATATTTCCAAGAAAGATACGAAAAAAAAATATCATTTTAATCACATTGAAATGTATTTTCTTTGTAAATCTGTAGCACTCATCATCACTGAAGTTTAAAATTTCCAGGAAATATGTATTATGTCAAGAATACATCTGTTTGTATCCCAGAACATCCCCGAGCCTTTAGAAGGAAAATACTGTATTTCACATGTTCAACAGACAGCATGCCATCATGTAATGAAAGACTATATAACTGTGCATATGCATTAGGGTGCTACTTTTGGAATACCTTAACTCTGGTACTTTCTATTTTTTGAATATTTGATTTCACTGGTGTTAATGTAGTAGTAATGTGGTAGTCTTTCACTTCAGTTTTTGTGTAAATGTGTTTCTCTTCAACAATGAACATTTCAGGACCCATTTACAGATGACCAGACTCAATAATCAGTTGCTATATAATCTGTATCTTAATACTGAGAACATAACACTCCCACCCTGCTTCCTGGGAACCAATCCCTGGATCACATATACTGGATCATTTGACTCAAACCCACCACAACTCCTTTCCAAGTTAGACAAACAGGCTTTTCCATGGTATATGGGGAACTGAAGGAATGTAGATATGATATCCTGTACTACAAGAAGTAAATCCTCCAGGTTCTGTAACAACAGCTAAGTTAATAAACAGTAGATCTGACTTTTCCTGGAAACACAGATTTATGACACCCACACCAAAGAGGATGCATAGAACGTGCAGAGTAAGCCTGTACCTCCAAGAGCATCAGCCCTCTTAGACCTGCATATACACAGCATAGCACATATGCGATGGTTCTAACAGCTGCCAATGCAGGGCTTATGTTCACTATTTCTGAAGTGGACCAGACAGGATAAAAGCACCCAACTTGCTGGAACAATAAAGGGATCCAGGAATTCTGGACAATACCTGTAGCCTTCAAAATCTACCTGAACAGAACTTCTAATAGCAAAAAGAGGTTAAGAAAAGTCCAGTTTTAGGTCACAACACTTGAGAAAACTAGATCTGCAGCAGTTTTCAGGAAAGGTACGGTTCATACTACTGGTTGTAAAACAATTGCAAGTGTTCATCCATTCAGGTTCCTCTAAACAAGCTTAATGCTATTGCTAAAAATGTTTGATCTGTGCACTAGCAATGCTACTTTTTTTGTGAATCATAGAATCATAGAGTATCCCGAGTTGGAAGGGACTCATAAGGATCATCGAGTCCAACTCCTGGCACCACACAGGTCTACCCAAAAATCACTATTGCAAGGATGGCAGGGCTTAATGCACTTAGGATTCTATCGGTACAATTTTAATGCATATTTTCTATGCTTTAGTTATTTCCTGACAGCCTGTATCTTGTCTTACAGTGTAGTGTTCCAGCACAGCCTTCTAGACTTTCTCCTCTGCCAACACAGCAACAGTATTATTTGCACTCTAGCTTAAAAGATACAATGCTAGATCTCCATCTAAATCACAATTAATGGAGCTTGATTAATTGGAACAAAAGTGATTCTGTAGAAAGAAAAAAAAAACAAAAAGATGGGTGAACTTCAAAGCAAGTGGGAATGGAAATGCCTTAATCAGGTTGACAAGGGAGATGGGAATGAGATGATGCAGTAGGACACATGGAAGGACAAACTTTAACGTAAGTGTATGAAGGTTTACAATACCAATCAGGTGTTCAAGAATGGCAGCAGAGCTATCCATGTGTTCTCCACTAAAGAAAACTCTGTCACAAATTATACTCAGTAGGCAACTGAAGGGCATTAAGTTGAAATTGGACTGTCTTCATTTCGACAGCTGAGAAAAGGAACAAGCTATTCCAAAATCCATCTATGGACTAAAATACTGAATCTAAAGCATAGCAATTCTGTAAATTCTTGACAAGCTATAACATGACTTGATCTTAACCATTAATTCCTGCTAAAGAAAATAGACGCACTCAAGTATTCTCTAACTGAAGCGTACATTCCCATCAACTGAACCCAAATGGACAAAACTATAACCCTAGAAAATAGTACAGATGAGCACTTGGTAGTTATAATGCATTATTACTTGGCTTTGATTTTCAGAGAAAACACTAAATAATTCCTGAATGCCTACAAAGAAACAGAATAAGCCCCACTTGATTTCTCGACAGAACCATGTAGATAATGAGCATGTATCGGCAAAATGAAGTTTAAGATGATAATACATATACCATGAATGCTTTAAGAAATGCAATAATGAACTTGTATGGAGAAAAAAAAAAAATGTTACCTAAACCACAATAATTTCTTATTACTAACAGACAAAATGAATTGTCTGATATTGTTTGATAACAATGGTTATCAAGTATGGAAGTCAATATTTATCAGTCCTGTTTGTCAATTATTTTACATCAAGATATAGTCTCTGTCTCTCTCACTATGATTTTGTTCACTACCCTGCTAAGCCCTACTTTAGTCATTATCCAGTTTCTGTTGGAACAGCAAAACAATTCTGTGTTTTCACATTAAGAATAAAAGCCAGTATTCAGATTCAAGAGGGAGAAAAAAAAAGACACTTTCTTCACCTCTTTGTCTGGATTTTTTTTCCCTTTGAAAACTTCCTACTCGCTACAGAATTCAAGCAAAACCCATAGCTCACATTCCACCCTACTCATATTTCCAGTGTTTGAACTAGTGCAATTGTTTTTCACAGTTCATCATCAGAAATAAACACATTGAACCAAAAAGAGTTCTGAACGTTAGGTATTGAGATATTTTGGGATACCTCTGATACTTTGTCAGTAGATAATGGCTGTATCCATACAGTTGCATTTACAATTATTATGAGTGCATTAGTTGATTAAGAAAGTGAATGGAAAAATGGTCATTATATTTCCTGAAGTATGAGCTTCTCCTTATACAGTCTACAAGTTTTATGTCTTGAGCAACATACAACTTATTAAAAGCAAACTGAATGAAAACAAGAGGCTTCCCTTATCTATTAAATGGTTCCTGATGTTTTCTATAACTGTATTGGGTTTATGTGGCAAAGTTTTGGTAGCAAGGGGGGGCTGCAGGGGTGGCCTCTGTGAGAAGTCCAGAAGTTGCCCCATGTTAGAGAAGTCCCAGAGGGACCCACTGCTGACCAAAGCCAAGCAAATGAGCGATGCTGGTTGTGCTTCTGGGACAGAAGATTTAAGAATGGGGAAAAACTGCTGCATAACAGGAGCTGGGAGAGAGGACTGAGAAACAGCCTTGTGTCTGCAGGATCAGTGACACCAAGGTCACTGCAGAAGGAGGGCAGGAGGTGCTCCAGGTGCCCAAGCTGAAGTTTCCCTGCAGCCTATGGAGAGGCCCATGGTGGAGCAGGCTGTCCCCCTGCAGCCCATGCGTACCGCAGTGGAGCAGATCTCCACGCAGCAGCCCACAGAGAGGAACCCACACAGAAGCAAGGGATTTGGGGGGAGCTGCCACCCATGGGGGACCTGTGTTGGAGCAGTTTGCTCCTGATGAATGGACCCCATGGTACATATCCATATTGGAGCAATTCTTGAAGAATTGCTGTCCGTTGGAAGCCTGCGCAAGATCAGTTTGTGGAGGATGGCATCTCATGGGAGGGACCCCATGTGAAGCAGGGGCAGAGAATGACCGTGAAGGTGCAGCAGATGACAAAGTGTTATGAACTGACTGCAGCTCCCATTCCCCTGCACAGCTCAGGGAGAGGAAACAGGAGGAGGAGGATAAAGGGAAAGGAGGTTTTAGTTTGCTTTCAGTTCTCACTGCTTAACTGTTATTTATTGTCAATAAACTAATCTTTTCCACGCTGAGTCTGTTTTGTCTGTGTTGGTATTTGGTGAGTGATCTCCCTGTCCTTATCTCAACCCACAAGATGTTTCATGGTATCTTCTCCCCATCCTGTGGATGAGGGGGAGTGAGAGATCTGTGTGGTGGGCACCTGATGGCTAGCCAAGGTCAACCTAACACTCTAACCAATGTGATAGTCCATGGCAACGTTAGTCATACTCAATGCTTTTACAGGAAGATTTTCTCCCAGCCAAAGTGCTTATAGATTTAGAATTCAACAGAAGATTTGGAAAAGATGTGCAAATAACTTTCAGCTCTACAGAAAATCTGCTGTAATGTGCTTTCTACCTACAAATGAATAACATCACCTCCAACAACTTGCTGATGATGTTTATCACTAGCGAAGTTCTGCCAAAAGTAAATGGCAGTTTTCCCTGCAGGGAAAATTTGTACATTACAGAGAATTCACAGCTGGATGTCAGTACAAATTCATACTGGTAGAAATCTTGTATTCTAAATATGATTATAGTGAGGTCACCAACAGTTACCTTTTAAAAAATTAGAGTTCTGATGGTGATATACAATGCAAATGTAACACAAAAGGAAACATCAAATTCCTAGTCTTTCACTCATGTTTATTTTGCTCTAGGTCAGATGTGTACTGTTGAAACTGCACTGTACTGTTGTTTTTATAAATGATTTGGATGTAGGACTAGAAGGTGTTTTGAGCAAATTTGCTGATGATACTAAACTGGGAGGAGCTGTTGACTCCATTGAGGGTGGAAAGGCATTGCAGAGAGATCTGGACAGATTGGAGAGCTGGGCTATCACCAACCTCATGAAGTTTAGCAAGAGCAAGTGCTGGGTCCTGCACCTGGGAAGCGGCAACAACAAAACCAAGAAACAGTTCCTTCTCTGAAAGAAGTTATGCAAAGTAATGATAATTTGGTGGTATTTAATTATTATCTGTGATAAAATATATTTAATCCTTATTAATCATTATTTGCAAAAGAAAATGTCATATTACTGTGTAGTGCAAAACAACAATACCATGAGCTCTATTTGTTAAACCTATAATGAGAAGCACAGAGAAATAATTTATCTACAGCATGTTGTACATTAACGCAAGTCTGCATTCTTAATTTCGCCTGAAATAATATTCTTTTCATAAGTGCCAAATTTTAAAAGTGCTACTTTTAATTGTGCAAACTTTTAAGCAGCGCATACAGTTTGAAGCATTGACCAAAGATAAATCTAAATTCACTGGAATCCTGTTCTAGTGTAAAGAAAATCTGATGTAGTGCTAGATGTTATTACAATAACCTAACATTATAATATGCATAATATTAGTACAGTAACAGCAATGGTCTCAGTTCTGCCACACAAACATATATAAACCACTATATTCACACATGAAAACGTTTTGATGGTTTGGGTCTACAGCTTTAATTTCATTCCTATTTGCAACACAGTTGTATAATGAGTATATAATATTTAAAGAGATAGCATCTCATATAAACAAAGCACAATTATGATCAGGTTAGAGATCATTACTAACAGCTCACTCATAAATAGGTAAAAAAAAATATTTGTCTTTAGTCAAACTCTTTCTTCACAGATGCGTCACCTACACAAGAAACATTTGATGCACTGACATATATATGTGTTGCTATCTCTAATTCTGCAGCAGAATCTTATTTTATCAGATTTTATTATTATATCTTATTTTATTAAAATATCTTATTTTATCAGATTTTAAATCTTTTTAAAGAAAAATAAAAGTTTCTGTTGAAGAAATAGGATTTTTTTTGTGGGAAAATATTCTTATTTTTTGGAAGAATACACTGTTTTCACAATTCATAATACCAGGCTTTGTGGAGTAACCTTTGTGGAGTAACCTTCCCGAGTTCTTCATTTTCAGGAACAGAAGGGTACCCTCTCCTTTTTACAACAATATTGTATTATTGAGTTACTGTATGATCTTTACTTTTTTGTTCTACTATTATCTTCAACTCAAATTCTTCTCTTTTCAATTTCTCAATTTCCTAGAAGCTAGCAACAACCGGTTGATTCAGTTTTAAGTTCTGTTTTTTCTAAAACATGTGAGAAGTATCTGAAAGTGTAACATATCTAGTTGGGAAAGATAATCTGATTGTTAAATAAATATATACTATCATCTTAATATTATTTATTGTTAATATTTATTAGCATTTATGTATTAATATTTATTATCAATGAGTTGTTTATTATCAAGTATTAATCATTAGTAATCGAATAATCTATTATTAAATAGTATTAAATTATTAATATTTATTAGAATAAATATATATTATTATTTTCCTAAACCACAGGAAAATAGCCAAAGTCAAGAAGGTAATGTACAGATTAGAAAAAGCTTGACAATTGTTTTTGGAGACAAAAATAGCTATGAGAATAAAGTAAGCATTAGCTTACATTTTCCTAGTCTCTTTATCAGAATCAGAAGATGAAGCATCTATTTTCTAAACCATTTCTCTTTTTCAATCTATATGGGAACAGAGTTTTTACAGTGTTGGCAAATCTGTGTTGAGCCCTAAAGCCCTAAAAGCTGTAGTGAATTGGAAGTTTGGGCCTCTTGGCAGCTGCATGGTTTATTTCCTTCCACTTGTAAAGCCACGTTTCCAGGTATACTACACAGCTTCAGTAATAACTCCTGGCCCAGAATTCTACAGGTTTTAGTTGTTTGTTTGCTATCCCCAGTTAGAGATTCACTTGTTGCAGAATTCTGTTTGTTCTTAAGTAACTTTCATTGATTTATCTTTCTGTTTTGTTTTTCAGTATCCCAAAGCACCACTTCACTACCTACATATTTTTTGATTCCGTTTGTTGAAAAGAAAACCTTTCATTGCAAGGGGATAAGAAGAAAAAGCCAACAGTTTTCAGTAGCTTTTTTTTTTTTTTTCTCTACAAAATAAGCTTCAGGACAGCTGCTGAGATGGACGTTCTCCCTCAGTTTGGCGTTCTAATATGATGGCTAGCCTCAAACTTGTGGCAAGATGTTAGACTAGTCTTACATTCCTGTTGTCATTTGTGAAGAGCCTATCAGAATAAATTAGCAAGTGTCTACTTGGCATGAACTACATAAACAGAAATGCAATGTATGCGCATATTACGTTACTTGTTTTCCGAATCAAACTGTATTTGTGGCTTTATTAATTCTGTATCGATGTTTTGTCTCAGTTTAGTTCTCAATTCCCATGAACCTGGATAGATGCCAGAAAAACGTTAGCAAGGAAATATACATATGTATATATTACCTACATATTTTCCTGAATACATATATATAAATGTATATGTCTAAACATTTTATTAACTCACAAATTCCCACCAACCCTTCAAATTGCTAATGGGGATAAATATTACTACAGTTCAAGAGTATTGGTCACAGGGAGATAGCACTTTTATCATTTTACTGTTTATAGCAGTTGTCTAGATGCTAGCACAGATATTGCATTGTACTGAAACCAACAAAGAGGGGTATTCACAGACACAGCTCATTGCCTTTTGTATGCTACAGCAAAGCAATGGCAATGAAGCTATTTATCATTCTGCTGGGGAAAAAAGTCTAAAAATAAACAGTGTATTTTTCTACACTGTTAGTCAGCTGCTTTTTAACATTCAGATCACATCCAAGAAATTCTCTCATAGAAAAATACAAGTGATAAAAAAAATAATAATTTTACTGTAACACCCAGTACAAATAATATTAAATAATAAGTACCAGAGCTATTATTTAGCATATTCACTTATGTCAAAGTATAATGATCATGAAGAACACTAATTCAGCTACCAGATTTCATGGCACATCAGTTTGTACAAGTCTAAATGCACTGTGTGCAAGTGGCCCAGAAGGAAGCTGTTAACCTGAAAAAGATACTTGCTTTCTTCTATATATTACATGCTATGCAGAAGAGACAAGGAGAATTTTGGCCAGCTCATCTGTTAGAGCTCCTCTTTCTGGAGACACATGCTCCTAAGGCATAAACACATTTCCACCTTTACTATGTCAGAGCCACATACCAAACGATATACTTTAACACTATTATCTAGCTCCTGGTTTAAGAAATAGGTACAAGTATGGTACCTCCTGCTAGAGAAGTAACCCACTGAACATCTTTTGAGAGCTTTAGTCATCGGTCGTTTTCAGGGAGATGACTTCTTCAGGCCAAACTTCCATGTCTTGGCAACTGCCTGAGGTTTTCAAAGGCACGGTTTCAAGTTTTAGTACATTAAAAGAGCTCTGACTTTACAGTAACTGCTCAGAGTATACTCAAAGAGTGCAGTTACTTGTTGCAGCTTTCTTTGGCACAATCTAGGACAGAAAGGATGACTTCACTTATGTGGATCAAGGTTGGAGATGACCAAATATTGCAGTGTGGCCTTCCCTGAGTTGCTAATAACAGTCAGTAGCATCCTATCCTTGCCCACAAGAACTCCTTAGAATTTGTATGGGAACAGAAGTGAATTTCTACATCAGCAGTAGGCTGTATTGGAGTATCCAGAGAGATTTTCTCCTGGCTGCCTTTATTTGTGGATGCTTGTAGCAGTCCAGCTGCTGTACAGTGCCATAGCAGCTTAATGTGGTATGAAAAAAACATATCTGATGTTTCATAAGGATTGCAGTTCTACTATTCAGAATTCTATTATTCAGTATTCTATTATTCAGGCATAAAGACATATGTTTATAACTATACTTCTATATTTATATCTTATTTATTTATATCTGTATTTGTACCTTTATGAAATTCCAAGATCATAAAAGCTTGGTACCAACAAACTCAGACTGAACCACATGGAAAAAAAATAAAGCAAAAACATTAAGAAAGTTTAGGTTGCAGAGGTCTTTGGTTTGAAATTACACTCAGTTAATTTGAGGATTTGTTGCCTAAGATGACTTAAATATCTAAGACATGCATGTAACTCTAATGGCTGCCAGGCATTTATTTCCTATCATCCTAACAAAAGTAAATCATTGGTTTATAATAAACCTATTTTTTCCCAGTAATTATTTATTATGCTTGTCACTGCTTTCCCACTATCCTCATGGAGTTTATGTAGTCTGTATGATACCACCCTGAATGAAATCCCATTTGTTCATTAACATCAGCATAGTCCATCTAGTACTGTGGACTAGATCTCCTGTCTCGCCTACTAATTTTCTCCATCCAAGAGGTAATAAGGAATGAATTTTTAAGCAATGAATATTGCAGCAGTGCTAACTGCAGTCTTCTGTGTCCTGACCAGGAGCTTCTACAGACACTGAAAAAGGTAGCATGGATAGAAGCATCCCACACAAACGCTGTCTTTCATCAGAGGTTCTGGCTCTCAAATTTGCTGAGACTGGACCACCTCCCAAGTAAGTGATCAGAGAAAATAAAGTCGTAAGGAACTTTGAAGGGCTATTCTAATCATCATCTGTTTCTTCTACCTGTGACTGAAACATCTTCGAAGTCCCTAATGAACCAGTATAAGTTCAGCAGGAAAAGAGTAAATGCAAAAACCTTGATGTCCAAGCTTAAGTACAATGTACTTGTACAATGCACAGCTATTTTGTCTTGCTTAGCTTTCACTGTAAAAGAAACAGTGGGCATGTGTTTATCTTCATTGTATTAAACAAAGCAGAGTTGTATGTCATCATACACCTTGTTCCTAATGTCTTACACAGGATCTTATGTTTAAGTGCTTTAATAGTTCTAAGCCAATTTATGTTATCCTGCTAGATGGCTCTGTATTATTGCATTAAGCTGATACAAACATAGTCTATCCTTGTCACAACATCCAGATGCTATGGAAAAACGTCTTTAGATACTCACACAGGCAGATTTTGTAAATCTGACTGCCTCTGAGCCAGGCACTTGAGCAACAGGAAAAACAATAGTAAATACAGTTAAGCAACCATGAATGTTATGTACTTTTGCACTTCAGGAGCAAATACACAGTAAAAAAAGCATTTTCACATCCAAGTAATAATCAATTACCGAGTAAGGATTCACTGCAGGGTCTACAGAATAACCGGTGACATTCAGCTGCAAAAGTCCAGTGCTTACCACCACGTATGTCTTCAAGTAACACAGAACATATCCAGTTGTCTGACATGAACGAAATCAGACCATTTAACTAATGGAAATTGGAAATAACAGGAAAACCCTGAGAAATGGACTAGTAAAGAAGAACTTCAAAAGATTATACACGTTAAATTTGTACCGATTCAGATTCATATCTGAAAATAAACTTGTTGCAGCTATCATTCTTTTCCTGGACTAAGTTATGTAGATAAGCAGACATGAAAAGGGTCTTTCCTTCTAACTGTTCCTAAGAAGTACCAGCATGTAAAAAACTGTCATAGCTGGAGAGGGACTCTTTTATCAGGGAGTATATTGATAGGACAAGAAGTAATGGTTTTAAACTAAAACAGGGTAGATTTAGATTAGATATAAGGAAGACATTATTTCCTATGGGGGTCGGGAGGCACTGGAACAGAGAAGCTGTGGACGCCCTATCACTGGAAGTGCTCAAGGCCAGGTTGGATGGGGCTTTGAGCATCCTGGTCTAGTGGGAGGTGTCCCTGCCCATGGCAGGGGGGTTGGAACTAGATGATTCTAACAGCTCCACGTTCTTCTTGTGTTGGGGGCCCCAGACCTGGATGCCATACTCCTGGTGGGGGCCGCACAAGGGCAGAGCAGAGGGGGACAATCACCTCCCTCAGCCTGCTGCCCACTCCTCTGATGCTGAAGACCAGGATGCAGTTGGCCTTCTGGGCTGCAAGTGCGCACTGCTGGCTCATGTCAAGCTTATTGTCCACCAGAACCGCCAAGTCTTTCTCTTCAAGGCTGCTCTCAATGAGTTCTTCTCCCAGTCTGTACTCATGTCTGGCACTGCCCTGACCCGGGTGCAGCACCCTGCACTTAGTTGAACCTCAGTAGGCTCACATAGGCCCACTTCCCAAGCTCGTCCAGGTTCCTTTGGATGGCTTCCCTTCCTTCTGTTACATTGACTGTACCACTTAGCTTAGTGTCATCTGCAAACTTGCAGAGGGTGCACTCAATCCCATTGCCTATGTTGTTGGTAAGGATATTAGCCAGTACTGGTCCCAGGATGGACCCCTGAGGGACACCACTCGTCACCAGCCTCCACCTTTTTTTTCTTTTTTTTGCAAGCTCCCTATTTTGGACAGTTTGATTAATCAAAACAAAAACACCACCATTATTATAGTAGAGTCTACTATTGAGAGGGATCGAGATTTTTATTCTGCATACACCATATTTGTACAAACAAAAACTAACCAGCTTTGTCCATCAGGTCCAAAGTGCAAGGAAGCCAAACTATGAATATTCCTTTTTAGCCAGATCGCAGTTCAGACCATAGAGATGAACTATAAAATTGAGTTTTCCAAGTTGTACACATGCCACACAACACGCCTGTGATATCAAGGCAAAGACTGTTTTATCAAGCCATTGTTGCCCACTTTTATACCGCAGGCAATTACAGTCAGCCTTTGGGACTCACAGAAAACAAGCCTTGTTTCTAAGGGGGTTTGCACATTCTGTAGATTCTTATTTTTTTTTTTGGCTATGGAAATCTCATGTATATTTGGAAAAGGAAATCGGTTTTGTAGCAACACTTTCAAACAGGCTAAGAAGCTTTGCAAAACCAGCCTCCTCTGTGGCAAACGTATCAGCTTCCAAAGAGCAATTAGAGCACGGCTCAAGCACTGTGATGAAGTTCTGCCCCCGGTGACCTTCTCCTACGCGCGGGCTGGCAGGATCCACTGAGGGCACGGAGCTTGCTTAGTCCGGGTACCTCTGCTACGGCTGCAGAGCTCCCAGTCCCCAGCCCAAAACGCCAGAACTCTCCCTACCAGGGCCACCAGCGCAACGGGCTCCCGCCGCCAGGTCCCGGTACCACGGCCCACCAGGGCCCGCGGCCCCCGCTCCCACGAGCCGGGCGCCGCGCGCCCACCGGCCGGCCCTTCCGAGAGCCGCGCACCTGCCGCCCGCCGGCCTGCCCGCCGGCCGGCCCGCGGGCCCTCGGCAGGGCGTGAGCTGCAGCCTCCTCCTTCCCAGGACGGCCTTCTCCGGCGGGCGCGGACAAAGCGGCCGCAAAGCACCTGCTGCAGGAAGGGGAGGAGGAGGTTCTCGCCCTGCCCGCCCCCATCTCTGCGCCCACCGGCTCCCCTCCCCGAGCCCAGCCGTCCCGCCTTCTTCCAGCCGGGCGAGCCGCAGCGCCAGCGGAGAGCTGCACCAGCGCCTTCGGGGGTTCCGGCTGCCCGGGGCCCGTATGACCCCCACACACATCCCCAGCATCTGCCCAGGGAAACCAACTCTCGCCGCTGGCTGCACGATGGATCCGCACCGTAAATAGGCCGGAGGGTGGCACGGGATCCGGCTCTCTTCGCACGAGCGCCCGCTCCGTCTCTCCCCCGTGCCCGGGCGCTTACCGTAGGGAGGCGCGGAGGCTTCCCCCTTCCTCGCCATCGTCTCCCGGCGCCCACCGCGCTGGCAGCGCAACCGGCAGCCCGGCGCCTGCGTCCGCCGCTCAGCGCGCCCTTTGTTGCCGTGAAGGCATGAGAGGAGGCAGCGGCCGGGCAGCCTCCCGCTCCGCCCGCGCCCCGCGCCGGCCCACCCGTCCCGCCGGCTCCACGGCCGACGCCTGCGCCGAGCCCGCGGGGGCGGTGCCCGAGCCGTGGTGGGGGCGGCGGGCGGAGGGGGGGCGCCGAGGGCAGGCGTGGGGGCCGCAGGACGACCTGCCGCCGGCGGCCTGCCCGCTGCCCCTCGCCAGCCCCGCCTGCGCCCGGCCCCGGCGGCAACTTGGGCAGCCGGTGAGAGCGGGCGCTGTCCCTGCCGGGGCCCGAGGCAGGGAGGTCCGCGAGCTCTCCCCCGCCGCCTGGCGCTGCCGGGAGGAGCGCTCTGCCCCGCGGAACGTGACGGGCAGCGGCAGCAGTATCGGCTCCGCTCGGTTTCGGCGGGCGCAGCAGGCGCCGGTGCCGCAGTCAAGGTGGAGAAGGCTCCCCCTTTCCTGGCCGATGCCCGTAGCCTAGAGATTTTGCCGCTGGTAGGAACTGGGCCGTCCTGAAGCCGCTCCTGCTTCGGCCTTGGCCCAGCCGGCCCGAGAGCGGCCGCGGGAAGCGCCTCCCGCCCGCGGCCCCCGGCGGAGCTGTCCGGGCGGCCCGTGCTGAGGGGCCGGGCGAGCTCCCCTAGCCCGCGGTTCACAAAGACATTTCAAAGCACATTAACTGAACTTTGGATTAAACTAGCTGGACATGCTCTAGGAGTGCATCTGATGAGCTCCAGACCCTCCCTAGGGGGTATTCAGTGCAGCCCAAAGCAAAAACCCTCCCAAATGCTTAGTAGGACTTGAATCTAACCATCTAATCAGGGCAGCTCTGGCTATACGGACGGACTGAGCGACGAGATGCTGAAGAGCAGCCCCGCAGAGGGGGATCTGGAGGTTGTGGTTGACAGCAAGTTGAATATGAGCCAGCAGTGTGCCCTGGCAGCCAGGAGGGCCAACCGTATCCTGAGGTGCATCAAGCACGGCATCGCTAGTTGGTCGAGGGAAGTGATTGTCCCGCTCTACTCTGTGCTGGTGTGGCCTCACCTCAAGTACTGTGTGCAGTTCTGGGCACCACAGTACAAAAAGGACGTTAAACTGTTGGAGAGTGTCCAGAGGAGGGCGACGAAGATGGTGAAGGGCCTAGAGGGGAAGACATACGAGGAGTGGCTGAGGTCACTGGGCCTGTTCAGCCTGGAGAAGAGGAGGCTGAGGGGAGACCTCATCACAGTCTACAACTTCCTCGCGAGGGGGAGTGGAGGGGCAGGTGACCTATTCTCCGTAAACACCAGTGATAGGACCTGCGGGAACGGTGTTAAGCTCAGGCAGGGGAAGTTTAGGCCGGACATCAGGAAGAGGTTCTTCACCGAGAGGGTGGTTGCACACTGAAACAGGCTCCCCAGTGAAGCAGTCACTGCGCCAAGCCTGTATGAATTTAAGAAGCGATTGGACTGTGCACTTAGTCACATGGTCTAAACTTTTGGGTAGACCTGTGCGGTGCCAGGAGTTGGACTTGATGATCCTTATGGGTCCCTTCCAACTCGGGATATTCTATGGTTCTATGATTCTATGATTTTACGCTATAAATCCAAAAGTATTAGTCTGCATTATTTCCTAACAAAGAAGACTCCTAATGCAGAATGAATCCCTGTGAGGAAAGGCTGAGAATGTTGGGGTTATTTAGCCTAAAGAAGAGAAAGCTCCAAGTAGACCTTATAGCAGCCTTTCAGTATTTAAAGGGGGCCTACAGAAATGATGAGGAAAGACTCTTAAGACTCTTTATCAGGGATTGTAGTGACAGGACAAGGGGTAATGGTTTTAAACTTAAAAAAAAAAAAAAAGTAGGTTTAGTTAAATATAAGAAGAAATTCCTCACCATGAAGGTGGTGAGGCACTGGAAGAGGTCACCCAGAGAAGCTGTGGATGCCCCATCCCTAGAAGTATTCAAGGCCAGGCTGTGCAAAAACCCCATTCAACATGATCTAGTGGGAGGTTCCATGGAAGGGGGGTTGGAACCAGATGGTCTTTAAGGTCCCTTCCAACACAAACCAGTCTGCGATTCTATGATCCTAATGTAAACATTCCTTCAGCATACTGATTTATTCAGTCTCTCAGACTTAGGGATGTCTTCAACCCCATTCCAAGCTGTCTTTTAACCTCAGTGCAGATAACATTATTTGCTTTATGAAGGGTTGTGGATCCTGATCTAGAAGGCACCTAGAAATAATGTCTCAATTCTGAGCACTATAGAATTTACATACCGTCCTACAGCTAGTAAATACATTTAGTGTGTAACATCCTTACAGGTGTTCAGGTACCTGACTCAGGCAGATGGAGTTGCTTAATACCTATGACAGTACATATTTCCTATGACATTAGTTTTTAATATAGATTCTGAGGCCATCTACCCACCTTTAGAATTTTGTTTTGTGTGTAATTTTATTTAGAATACTCATAGTAAAAGACATGCTGCTTACCAAAATCATATTTTTAAATAGGTTGAATATATTTCCTTGTATCACAGGGCTGTTATAATGATAAATCATCTAAGGCATACCGAGTTAATGGAATACAGAAACCGTATAAATAACAGATATGAAATATATGAATAGAAAGTGTATTGTTCGTTATTTAACTCTCCACACCACAGTCAGAAACATGACGTATGGAACAGAACCCTATATATAAAAAGGAGCACAGAACACAGGCTTGAGTGTTGGTATTTAAAAGCCCCATAGCCACACAATCCAATGGTACAGTGTACTTTAAACTAGATTTAAAACAGGAAGTACATAAAAAATATTTATGAAGCACCTAGGTAACACAAAGTTACAAATTATGCCTATGACTTTTCCTCAATTACCCTTAAAGTACAGGGAAAAAAATCCACTGATATTGGAATGAAAAATCAGTAGTCTGTGCACTAAGTTGACACTACTTACATGACTCCATTCAGTAAAGGCCTGGAATTGTGCCAGGATAAATGCTATGCAACATTGCAACCATCCCCTTTTTAATTAGTTGATATATGAAAACAAACAAACAAAAAACCACTCTTACACGGCTTGCTTCCTACTGAAGTGATTTTGCTGTAATAAGTACAAATTCAAGAGTCATAACTGTCAGTAACAACACAAGCCATCAAGAATCAAACATACCAAGACAATAACAGTGCTAAAAATATTTGGGACACCTTACTTTGAGCTGTTATGCAAAATAAAGCATTATCCAAAATCCAGCTCTCAGAGAAGTGTCTTATATTAGAGTAATTAGAAATATATATATATTCCAAACAAGGTCATTCACAGAGACATCAAAGAAGCTATTTCTCTTGAAAGCATTATTTTAATAAAACCCTAGGTAACATTGCTTTACTGTACTGAATCAATAATGTTCAAAAGACTGTACTTTATACATTGCAGTTAATTTACAAAATCAGTGCTTTTGTTTCAACATACAGCCAGAATTGACAGCATTCATAAACACATTTTACATGGCTATCAACATGATATACACATCACTATGACATCTCAAATGTGTTAAAGTTCATGTTTGTACTAAAATCAAATTTTAAAAGCCTAGCTAAGCCAGTAGACTTTGTTCTTCTTTAGTAAGGAGTTAGTAAGTTATTGGAATGAGACCAGTCCCAGGTACATGCTGTGTTTTGTGCACAGAATGGAAAAATTGTGACAGACAAAACCAGACTGGAGCTGAGGCTGAGCAAAACCCATGCCCCAGTCCCAGTCAAGCCCAAGTGCCTGGCACATTTCTAAAATATGAAGTTACGGTTCCCTGATGGGCAAAAATACTATAAATCAGCCACAAGGACTTTTCTGGTAACAGGGCTAAGATGTAGGTGGTTGGAAACAGCCCAGGAGACTCGGTATACAGAGAGCAAAATGGGCTCTCTCTCGCCATCAGGCCGCCGCACTTCCCAGGCTTTGTGGAACAAGCCATACCTGCAATAGGTAAACTCTACAGCTGGAAGGAGGGCCTCGACAACCACTGCCGGTCGCGGACAAGCCGCTGTGCCCTCGCAGCTCGAGCGCCGGCCGGGCGCTCGCCCCGCCTCCCTCTCCCCGCCGACCTCCGCCGCGGCCCGGACCGCCAGGAGCCTGCAAGCCCACACCCGACGCTCCACGCGGGGGCACTGCGGCCTTGGCGAGGGGAGCACCGCGGCGGGGCGACCCCGGCCCCGGCCCCGAGCCCCCTGCCCTGCCGCGCCCGGGTCGCGGCCGGCGCGGCGCTGGCACCCGCTGTCCGAGAGTCCCGCCTCGCCAGGCATCGCCGGGAGCCTCCCCGACCTCTCGGCCACTCTCTCTGGGATGCCGGCGTTGAGAGCCGCTCGGGAGAGCGGTCGGGTCGTGCCGGCCGGGTGGCGACGGGATGCGGGTCCCAGGGAGGACGGGACGGGACTGGGCGCTACTGGCGGGGAAGGGCCGCACGCCGCGGCAGCGCTGGAGGGCGAGGGGCCGCGGGACAGGAGCGCCTTTGGCGGGGCCTCGGGCCGCGCCACGCCCCTCCTCGACCGGCTCGCTGCCGGCCGTCACTGCCCGCTCCTGGCCGTGGGGAAATCCGCGCTCAGTTCTGTTTTTCCTGTCTCTGCATTTTGATCCGTTTATAGCCTTCATGGTCTGGATAGGTGCTCCCATGTTTTATTCTTTAGCTGAGTTGTTGCACAGCCTTGGGACTCTCCATGCACCAAAAGGCATGCTGTGAAGTGTTTAGAAAAAGATGTGTAGGTCTGGTACGCTCTGCTTCCCACTTACATGGTGGAGACAGCTTCAAATTGTCAGGGTTTACAGGTCAGAACATTTTATATAATGCATTTCTTTAAACATGCTTAGCTGTACTACCTATGCTATTCTTTTATATGTGCGCTATATAAAAGTTGCTTTTCTGAAGTACTAACATTCCCCTATAGAGTAAAAATATTGCTTATACAGTGAAGTTACTGAACCACCAGTAACCTCCTAGCTTCAAACTAGAAAGTAAAAATGATTCAAAACTCAGGTAGTACCTTGTTTAGCTTTTGCGCTGGCCTTTTTTCTGGTTTCCTCATTTCCAGAGTCATTTGTTAATTACGTAAAAGTTGAAGGGTCCTCAGTCAGAGCTCACTGTCAACAAGTGTGGTCTAGCCCCAGAGTGACACAGCCTAAGTGTCCAAAGTGTTTCCATGACAGTGTCATTTATGGAATAAGGCTCCATCTCAAGCCAGTTGGGTGTTTTACAGATCAAACAAAATGCTTTAGGAAGGGGAAGCCGACAGTTAATGCGTACCATAGGAGATTGGTATTTCAAGTCCAGCTTCCTGACATACTACCCCAGCAACAAACTGTTTTTGACAACTCTTCATTTTTTGTCCTGAGTTACGTGATGCAGAAGCGAGGTTAGTGACCTTAGTTTATTGTTGTCTTATCTTTTTCTGTGATGTACAGCTTTGTGAACAAGTTGTGTAGTTCTTTTGACATTAAAGTAATAAAGATTGCTTCACTTGCATGTGTATTCTTGTCATACCCTTTTTCCTGTCAGGAGATTATTCCAGTGGTGATCTTGTCACTGTAATGGTCACATTTCGGATTGTGACAAAGCTTATATACTAAACCAAGGAAATGCCTTACATACTAAACCAAGGAAATGCTGTGGTAGTTGCATTTGAGTGTCACTAGTAATCTTGTCATTGAATCTAAATGTCCCACTGAGTCAAACAATGGGAAAGTTGACTGAATAATAGATCGTCACCCAAATTTTACATGTTAAAAATTGATCCTTTGTCACTTGATCACTTGTGCCACTCCAAGTATGAATCCCACCTGTCCAATTCATATTTCTATTTGTGGGGGGAGTTATGATTTTTTTCAGAGTAACTTTCAGTGTTAACCTTGCATACCACTCTGGCAGGAAAAAACAACAGATGTATGTTCTCTATTGTAAAGTTGACAGCTTCTTTCACATAGACGTTATCACCTTTAGCATTATTTTGAAATCAGTACTTTTTCTAGTTTAGACAAAAATCCGTTGGCAAAGCTATGTTTGACTGTATCAAGGGCTGCTCCTTAAAAAAAAAAAAAGTGAATACAATTATCTGTCTATTTTTTTCAACATCATCTTGTCTTTTTCTAGATAAAATAAGGTATAAAATTCTGAAGCAACAAGGTCTTTCTAGATGCTTTTTTGTTGCTGTTGTTTTGTTTTGTTTTCTTCAGTGTAACAGTGATAGTAGTGACACAACTTGAGGAAGAAAGCAAGATACCATTTTTCAATGGCTGTGGTTGAATAATGTGTTGCCTACTGGAAAATACAGTCCTGAACTATTAATAAACTCACTTAGCAGATCGGTGTTCAGTTATGTCATAGTTTCTCCTTCTTCTATGCCTAGCAGTGGTCTTCCTGCATTTCTTCTTTTAACTTTACAGATGTTTTCAGTATTTTCTGAAAATACTTTTTCACTATGTTGAGACGCATTATAGGCTGTGTTCTTCTTGACTTTGTAACCAACTAACCAACTTTTTTTTTTTTGTTGTTGTTCCTGGAGAGGTCCCGGAAGTGGTGGTTTGGATTGCCCTGGAAGGAACTGAGGCTTTTCTCTTTTCTCATCATTTGAGAACTGGCAAAATTAAAGATAATATGGAATTTTTGACTTTTTTTTTTAATAGAACTTACGAGCAGAAAGAGTTTCAAGCTGCTGCTCATAAAATTGTTGTGGAGGACATTATTCCTGTTGCTGCACAATGTGACAAAACTGGAGAGATGAATCTATCATACAGTACAGGGAAAATAGATTTTTATCTTAATCTGAATAAAATTTAAAATGTTAACTGTGCTGAACTGGAAGGTAATTTTTCCTACTTCAGTATCCCCTCTCACTCATAAAATGGGCTTGGGAACTTGGTCTTATGAATTCACACACACCAGAAATCTGTGGTAAGTAAACATTCTTTTTAATCTGTAAAATAAAACAAAGAAAATGCATTAGATAAGATTTACATGGGTAATTACAGATTCTACATAAAATAGTTGCATACTAATAATCCAAATTTAATAATTAGGAAAGTTAACACATACAAGTGTTAGTAGGTGTGGATGTAATCAGGATGATTGCTAAATCATCGTGATTTACCAATTTATGACCAGATTTTCTACCATGATTACAACTGTCTAATGTTCCCCTCCTGTGCTGCGTCAACTGATTAGGCAGAGAAATTGCAGGTCATATTTTGATCTAGTCTCTGACACAGACTGGAGCAATTTAAGAGTTTATTCAAGAAGGACAGTTTTCCTATTTAGATTAGGCACAGTACAGCAGTACTTTGGCACTGCTTAAATATATGAGTAACCATGGAAAAATGTTAAATGATTCTCTATTTTGCATTTATATTATCTGAAAAAGAAGTTGGGGAACTGTCTGTAGGAGACCATTTTTTTTTCAAGACTCATCAGAGGGTATATCTTCTATCAAAAATTAAATTAACAAGGTTAAGGAGCAAAGAGACAAAAGGAGCAATTGTGAAGATCACATTTATTCAGCCACAAATTCTAGGGAAACTTAAGGGTGAAATAGCTGGACTACTGCAGTGCAGAATCATTCGGTTATTAAATGAAAACTTACAAGAGGCAAGTTGGATGCCATTTCTTTAAAAGGTCTCCAAGAGAGATCTGGAAAAAATATGTACTAGTAAGCCTGATAAACCATGTAAATTAAGTGCAAGTAAGAAGTACAGAAATAGTGGACACAGATAAATGTGATGTGCTAGAGAAGGGTTTCTGTCAAAGGAAGTCATACCTCATAAAATAATTGGAGTTTGCTGAGGCAGCTAATAGATGTGTGAACAAGGGATGCTTGGTTGATAGAGAATGCTTGATAGAGAATGCTTGAACTTCCAAAGGTGAATTTGAAAAATCATCAGGTTTTGTAGGGAAAAGTAAGCAGCATGGCTTTGCTCTGTCTTTGCTATTTGGAATATCTACAAATAATCTGGAAAAGGAGGTCAACAGTGAAGTGATAGAGTTTACTGATAATACTAAGTTATTCAGTGTAGGAAAGATGAGGCTGGTGCAAAGAACTGCAGGAGAAGGTTGTGAGACTGAGTGACTATTAAAATGGCAAATGAAATTTGAAATGAGAAAAGTGATGCACGTTAGAAGGGAAAGAACCCGCAAAATAATCTTTAAGGTCCCTTCCAACCCAAAGCATTCTGTGATATAAGATACAAGTCTTACGAGGAGCGGCTGAGGGAGCTTGGCTTGTTCAGCCTGGAGAAGAGGAGGCTCAGGGGCGACCTTATCGCTCTCTACAGTTACCTTAAAGGAAGCTGTAGTGAGGTGGGGGTTGGTCTGTTCTCCCACGTGCCTGGTGACAGGACGAGGGGGAATGGGCGAAAGTTGCGACAGGGGAGTTTTAGGTTGGATGTTAGGAAGTACTTCTTTACCGAAAGGGTTATTAAGCATTGGAACGGGCTGCCCAGGGAGGTGGTGGAGTCGCCATCCCTGGAGGTCTTTAAAAGACGTTTAGATGTAGAGCTTAGTGATATGGTTTAGTGGAGTACTTAGTGTTAGGTCGGAGGTTGGACTCGATGATCTTGAGGTCTCTTCCAACCTAGAAATCTGTGTCTGTGTCTGTGTCTGTGTCTGTCTGTGATTTTGTGCTGTGGTAGCTCAGGAGCCTTTGTAACTATTTCTCTGCTTCCAAAGGAAATTCTTACAAGTAGTCAAAAAAATTCAAGTGGTACATTTTTACCATTTTGTGCAACTTGTCCCATATTAATCTCACATTAGCCATGGAACTGTGAAATTTTGAAATTATCTGTTACTATTGTCAGAAAACTTTATTTAAAAAGTTTGCATGGGAATGTCTTATTAAACAAAATGCACAATCAAAAGGTTATGGGGGAATGTGTTTTTTCATAATTATTCTGTGTAAATCACTAATATGTTTTACTTTAAACCCATTTTAGTAAATGAAATATTCCCACTGTAGGTGGTCTTGGCTGTAGCAGATTTGAAGTGTGCCTTATTATGGGAAGAGTTAGCTTATGGATGTACAAGGGTTCAAACTGCCATTGAAGCAAATTCCCTAGGAGAAAGTTCAACTTCTTCTTACCTCCTTTAAGCTAGAGTCTGTGCACTTAAAAAAGATGAATTAATGGTCTAAATATTTTATTTCAGCAAATACAAGTAATCATTGCAGGAAATGAGCAGCAGCAGAAAAAACTTATGAAGAATGACAGAGGAACCAATAATGTGTGCAAGTATAACTGCTACGTTGTAGAATGTTCCTAAACTAACCTTTTTTTTTTTTAAATACTGATGTCTACTCACAGCTTAGCCCATTTCGGTTTGTAAATAAACAGTAACATTTGTAGAAAATCAAGGAATATTTAATCAGATACATTCAGTAAGCAAATAGTAAATAGTACCTGGAAAACCATCCTAATTCACTCACCAAAAATTAATACTTTTTATTTCCCTTTCAAGCGGAGGTGTAGGAGTTTAAGAGAAATACAAGGTTTGTATAAGCAGAACTTCAACTCAGATGAGAATTAAACCGTATTTGTAAATGTTACAGAAGAAAACATTCTTTAACAGTGAGGGTGGTTAAACACTGGCAGAAGTTGCCCGGAAGGGTTGTGGAATCTCCACCTGTGGAAATACTCAAAACTCAACTAGACGTGGTCCTGCTCTAGGTGACCCTGCTTAAGCAAGCAGGAGGGCTGCAATAGATGATCTCCAGAAGTGCCTTCAGACCCCAATAGTTCTGTCAATTCATTTACAATTTCTTACCAAAATGTTCTTACTTCAGTGTGGTCTTTCATCCATTACCTGAATTTAGTGCTGCATGATACAATTGCTGTCCACAGGTATGAGTTTTGCATTGCTTATTTCTCAGGTAGGTTTCCTGGGAAATTAGTTCTTTAAATAATTTTTAAGCATTATAACTCAGCATCTTATTTACCACAGGAAGATTAACAATGTAGCATCCTGGTTAAGTATTTGCCACGCTTTGAAAAATACTTTATTTTTGACTGTTCTATGCATGTCAGCGTTATACATAATTTTTCTTGGATGGTCTCAAAATGGTGTTCCAGCCCGATATGGTTCTGTCTCTCACGTGTGCCTGAGTCAAATCAATCATAGAATGGCTCAGGTTGGAAGGAACCCTAAAGAACATCTAATTCCAACCCCCCTGCCATAGGCAGGGATGCAACCTACTAGATCAGGTTGCTCAGGCTGCTCATCCAATTTGGTCTTGAACACCTCCAGGGATGGGGTATCCACAACCTATTTGGGCAACCTGTGCCAGTGCCTCACCACTCTCTGAGGGAAAAAATTTTCTCTTAACCTCTAATCTAAATCTCCCGTCTTTTAGTTTAAAAACCATTCCCCCTTGTCCTGTCATTATCTGATTGAGTAAAAAGTTGCTGTCCATCTTTTTTATAAGACTCCTTCAAGGACTGAAAAGCTGCAATAAGGTCACCCCGGAGCCCTCTCTTCTTCAGGCAGAACAGCCCCAGCTCTCTCAGCCCTTCTTCATAGGAGAGGGCTCCAGCCCTCTGATCATCTTTGTGGCCCTCCTCCGGCCCCATTCTAACAGCTCCGCATCTTTCTTGTGCTGGGGACCCCAGACCTGGATGCAGCACTCCAAGTGAGGCCTCACAACATAAGAGTAGAGGGGGACAATCACCTCCCTCGACCTGCTGTCCACTCCTCTTTTGGTGCAGTTTTAATTAACAGCATGGTCATACCGGTTTTAATTAGGAAGCAAAGGGTTTTTTGTTTGTTTGTTTTTTGAATGAATGAACGTTTTCTATACCTGTCCCGTGATAATCCAATTGTCGCATTTGCTTTTCCGTAGAACCGAGGTACCAGACGGAAACCGAAGTTATTTCTAAATACTTGCTGTGTTTACCTCGACGAAAGAAAGTGCACGACTGGAATTACCACGCCGTAGATTTACGCCCAGCGTTGCTTTAAGATAATCTTTGGTTGCGGCGAGCCCGAACGCCACCGCCTAGATGCCAAAGCTAGCTGCCTCAGCCGATCTCAGCGAGAGCCGGCCTCGGCCTCAGCACCAAGCGACAGCCCCGCCCCACCCCGCCCCGCCCGCCGGCCGGACGCGGGTCCTCGCCGCAGCCCTCCTGCCCGCCACAGGGACGGGAACGGCCGCCGGCCGCCGGGAGCGGCCGCGCTAGGCTAGGGCAGCTGAGGGTCGCCGTGCCTCCGGCCCCACAGGCGGCGGCGCCCTGCCGTACCCCTGGCGCGGCCTCGGCCCGGGCGCGCGGGGCCGCTGGCGCACGGCCCGGCCGGCAGCGCGAGGGCAGCTACAGCGGGGCCTTGCCGGGCCCTACTTGATGCCCCTCCCCGCGGCACAGCGCCCTTTCCGGTGCGGGCGGCGAGCATGGTGGGTGTAGGGCTTGGCGCGGCGGCGAGCGGGCCCAGGTCGAGGGTGGCGGCGCCCTTGGGGTGGCGCGCGCGGGTTTCTGGCGGGGCCTCCGCTCGGCGGCCCGCGGGGCCGGCGCGGCCGAGTGGCCTTGCGGGCCTCGGGGCCAGCGCTGTTGGCACTCGCCGCTCCGAGTCCGGGGGCGTTGCGGGCCGGGGAGCGCGCCTGGCGCCTGCCCGAGGCGGGCCCGGCGATGACCGGACGCCGAGCGCGGCAGGGCTGCCTTGGGCGGCGGGCCGGCGCTGAGGGGTCTCGGGGTCTGCGTCGGGCCTGAGAATTGCGTTCGGGCCTCGGCGCCCTTCCGGCGCGTGGTGAAGGGCTCGTTTTGCTCCTTGAGTTTATCACTGGTAAGCTGCCCGCTTTGCTTAGCGTTATTGAAAAAAGTCTGTTAGCTCCCTTCCTCTAGGAAGGATTTAGCCAGACGGAAAAGTGACACAAGTGAGATGGAATCAACCCCATGTTCAGGGTACACAAAGAAATACTTCTTTCTGCTACCAGTTGACTAAGCTATACCTAAACGTCAAGAGATGCTATAATTTCTTGAACTGACAATACATCTGACGTTTTGTTGGTACTTTCTAAAGGGGACACCGCAGAAGGATGTTGTAATAAAACCTGATGCCCCGAGCACGTTACTTTGGGAGAAACATGCAGACTACATAGCTTCGTATGGGACAAAGAAAGATGATTATGTAGGTACCAATTTGTTTTAGCACGGTTGTGGTTTTATTAACAGTAGTAATCAGCTTTATTTGCTTGTTTTGAGTATGGATTAAATGTGCATTCATGTGCTAATTGTTTATTGTCCTGCAATCCAAAGTATAAAAGGAAAAACATTTTATTAATTTTCCCAGGTCTGTGATGAGTTTTGGCATGTATTATCTGAGCACAAATTTGAAGATTATCAATTTAGCTCTAGAATTACTCTGAGACCTTGGAAATGTACTACTTGTTGCTCCTTCTTCCATTAGAATGCATGAGGAGTATATGTATATTTACATGTGTCTGCTTCATAGGACAATGTACTGAGTCTTACCACAGCACAGCTTTGTGCTTACTGGGCTTGATAAACACTTCAACTAGCATCAGTTTTGTAGGTGTAGGTCATTGGATGCAACCCGCAGCAGTTGGATTCCATTTGGTGAAAAATGTCAATAACTGTATGTGTCTGGGAGGAAGAAAGGTTACAATTGTCTTTACTGTCCACAAAATACCTTAACATGGTTGTTCCTGTAGTTAAACACGCCAGCTAAAAGAACTGCATGAAAAAAATAATGCTTACAGGTAGTATAGGTGATGTAACCAATGTTTAGGTAAAAAAATCAGTTTTTAGTGAAACTTCAGGTTGTGGCACTTGTCAGGGAGTTTCATTAAATGATAGAATCACTATTTTTGAGACTTGTTGGGTGGTGACTTGAATGGTAGCATGGATGCCAAGATAATAATGGATGATCTGAAGTGAACTGGTGGCTTACTACTTGCATGTGTTTAACTTGGCATTTAGCTTGATGGCCCTAAACTAGAAAATACAGGGAAGGAGGAGAATGAAGTATATGCACAAACATACAGAGTGTGGGGGCTTAATACATACAAAGTTTTTTATGGGATGGAAAATGTTTGGCATATTATAAACTGTAAATGTTAAATGTATTTTCATTGCTCTGTTTTGATGATGTACTTATCTGATGAAGAACTAAAATAAAGCACTTCTTAGGAGTACTGTATGTCGGAGTATTTGAGGATGAGTGGTGTTTACTGGGGACTGACAGCCATGGATCTCATGGGACAGCTGCACCGAATGAACAAAGAAGAAATTCTGCATTTCATCAAATCTTGTCAACATGAATGTGGTGGAATAAGTGCCAGCATAGGTCATGATCCTCATCTTCTGTATACCCTGAGTGCTGTCCAGGTAAAAGTAACAGGGTAACTGTACAAACAACCATTTGTAATTAATGATTTTGATGATTGCGGATTTAGGAGCCAGGTACTATTGGATATTAATGGCAAAAACTATTTCAGTACCTTACTTAAAAAAAAAAAAAAGTCTAATGGACAAAATTTTAGGATTTAGCTGTGTCACTTCTATAAAAAAAAAATTGTCAGATTTGATGATGTTGTGATGGTAATGCTCATTTACTGGTGACTTTGCGTTCTTGAAAAATTTTGTAACAGTCATCTTGAAATATTTCTTAGCTATAAGTTTTGCTGAAATTCTGTATATAATTAATTTTGGAATTTATAAGATCTTATTAGAGTATATTGAGGTGTGAAAGATGTGTATGGCCAGAGTAATTATACATATATATATACATATATATATATATATATGCATGCACAAAAGCTTGTTTCTTACTTTTGTGTGTATACATATATATACATGTATAATACTTATGTACAGTTGCTACATGTTACAACATAATTATGTAATATTACACAAATATGTGGTTTACATAAAGGTGTATAACTAGCATGTTTACATTTTAGTATTATGCAAATGACACGTTATAGTTGCCGGTTCTCACTGTGTTCCTTCAAATCTGCTTTTTTTCTGTATAGCTAAAAAGTCATAGCAGTCTGTTACACATTTTATTTGACGCTTGCTCCTTCCATGAGGAAAAAAAAATATATTACTGTCAATCTTTTTTCACCATAGCAGTCGCCATTGTAGATTTAATTTCTCACCATCTAGTCTTTTTTCCTTCTTATGCAAGCTGCGGTGGAAAATAGTACGTAGAGGTTCAGAAGCTTTTAAATAATTGCTGGTTTGCTTGTGCAATATATCTCTAGTCCAGTCTCAGGGAAGAAATATTTATATAGTGTTACAAATAAGTTAACACTATTTACCTGATTTACATTATTAAAACATCCTGTTTTAAGAAGAAAATGTTTTGGGTTCTGTGGTGTTTGATTTGAAACCCCTAGGTAGGACAGAAAAATGTGTTCTTGGGTCAGTGATGATTGTTGGCATGTATTACCTGATCTAAAGTTGATGTTCATCACCACTTCAGCTCTAGAATTACTCTGAGACCCAGGAAACTAGAGTTTCTTTAGGCTACGGCCTTTGAGCTTTTCCAAACTCTCCAATCAAATTCCTTTCACAAAGCCTAATAAAATAGGGCTAATAGGGCTACTAACATGGTGGAGGGCCTGGAGGGGAAGATGTATGAGGAGCGGCTGAGGTCACTTGGCCTGTTCAGCCTGGAAAAGAGGAGGCTGAGGGGAGACCTCATCAAGGTCTACAGCTTCCTCACAAGGGGGAGTGAAGGGACAGGTGCTGATCTATTCTCTTTAGTCACCAGTGATAGGACCCAAGGGAGTGGTGTCAAACTGAGGCAGGGGAGGTTCAGGCTGGATATCAGGAAGAGGCTCTTCACTGAGAAGGTTTTCGCACACTGGAATGGCCTCCCCAGGGATGTAGTCAAGGCACCAAGCCTGTTGGAGTTTAAGAAGCGTTTGGACTGCGCTCTTAGTCATATGGTCTGAATTTTTATGTAGACCTGTGTGGTGCCAGGAGTTGGACTCGATGATCCTTGTGGGTCCCTTCCAACTTGGGATATTCTATGATTCTATGAAAATATATGGAGAAGGGGGTACATTTGGAGAAAATATATGGAGAAGGGTTGTTTACATTTGTGTTAGAGAAGTATAGTTCTTAGATTAATACCTGATATTACTAGGAGGTATTTTGATAGTAATGTACCTCTAGACATGGAGAGTTGAAAATTGCAAATGCCTGGTTTAAAGTTTGTACACATAACCAGCGTGTCGCAACGAGCACGCGTATTCTCAATTCACAAACACTGTTTAGTGCCATGTACACATCCAGAATGTTTAAAGGGTCACACCATGTCTTCCTTTGATCACAATTAATGGTAATGTGTTCAGATTTCCTTTTGAGGGAGCATGCTAGGGTATTAGATTTTTCTGATGGAGTTGCATGGTGTTTTGTGTTTTTTCCGCATTTCCATAATTATTTTTAAATTAAATAGTAGCTAGCAATTGGAAGACTCCAGCTAAGTCTAGGTATTCATAGTTGTTGGTATTTTTTGGGATTGACATAGTGTTTGTTAGTTTCAATTGTTCTTCCTACTTCTAATTGTTCTTTCTGTTATGCTATTTATAATAAATTCTTAATTACTCTTCACAAATTATGCAAGTTGTGAGTAAAAATGTGCAGCCATATGGGGCTCAAAAGCAATATTGTTGCTTCCAGATGACATTCTGTAATAGGGGTCTGCTGGCTCAAATCACTGCTAGCTCAGAGATCTTTGTATTCCCTAGTATGACCTTTATTTTTCCTTCAGAATATATTCATTGTGCAGTTTGTGTCTATTCATATTGTTCATATTTTTTATTGAATTGTTACAATTTGCCATTATATTTAAGATTTGAATGTAAGACTTTTTTAAAAAAGATGACAAAACCAAGCTAACTATTTGAAGCTAATCTCTGCTAGCAGGCCTTGGCTGTAAGTGATATTACTGGCTGTTTAAATTGCATATATACAAATAGCAGCATTGCACAAACTGCATGTTTAGAAGTCTAGGGTGTTATCCCATCACAGATTTCACCTATAATCAAATAAATCTGCTGTCTTACGTAATGCTAACAAAAATAAGTAAACCTGGTTATGCTATAAAAGGGTGAGCTGGGAGTTAGAAAGTTACAAAGCTTGGAGTTCAGCTTGAATTGTCTATATTTTCATTTCAGAAGTTTTTCGCTAGTGATAGATGAACTGCAGAGAATCAAACCTAATTTTAATAAATCTTAGCAAATACTATTCATAATCAGTTAAAGTCTCTTACAAGTCCAGAAACTGTTTTTAATAAACGAGTTTGAAAAACCTTTGCTTCTCTTTGATTTTTACTGTGGCTTTCTTTCCAGATTCTTATCTTATATGATAGTCTCCATGTTGTTGATGTAAATAAAATTGTTGAATATATACAGAACCTGCAAAAAGAAGATGGATCATTTGCTGGAGACAAATGGGGTAATTTTTAGATCTTTAAAATTAAGCAACTAGGTTGACATGTGTAAGTCTATGAACTTAAGTGTCCTTGGATGGTGTTTTTGCTTGAACACTTGCTTCCCGAGTTATGAAAGAGGAGGTTTTGTGAAAAATGAAGTCTTGTTTTACTCATTTCTGAAGGATTCTACGCGTGAGTTTCATTACTATTTTTAAAAATAAATTGTCCAGCTGTTAAAGTAGAAAACCTTTGGGCACTTCTATCTGACAGTACTTGCATACATCAGATACACCGTTCCCTAAGGAATATTTTACGCTTGCTATTTCATAACTCACTGTTATGACCTTTAACTGTGCAGGCTACATTTTTCACTACATGGGAATGAGGAAAAAAGCCTGCTTTTGTTCTCATCAACTTCTGTTAATAGTGATTCTTGTTTCTGCACATAAGTTACTTATGAACAAAGCTGGTAACTTTTAAGCTGTAGCATAATCATTTAGTCACTTTAAAAAATACTTATCCCCATGGAAAGCTTAAGTTGTAATAGTCGGTTGCTTATCATTTGTTACTGTTCTAGTAAAATTCATCAGTTAATATCACAGTAGTATATCTGTGCTACTGTAAAGTTAGCTGTTATGCTCTGTGTTAAAACCGGTTGTAGTTTGCTGCCTCCTTCTGGTTAAAGTACTGAATCAAATTTGGTGAATGCACAGTGGGTTTGTTTGTAAAATGCAGTTACAATTGAAGAAGTGTGATACCTGATGTAGTACAGAACAGTGTGGATTCATTTTATTAGTTTGTAGATTTCTTAAGGAGGAAACTCCTGTATCAGTTTGACCAAAAAAAAAAAAAGGCGTTTGTAAAGCATTTGTTAAATGTTTGTGCCTGGATTACGTTTTAAGTATTAACTTAAAATACTAATTTTCCACTGTGTGTTTTAGGAGAGTTATATTATTACGGACTTTCTCAGCGATAGGTGTGTCTTTTTGGTTTTACTTCCAGGTGTAAGTATGTTAAACAAAACTTGAAATTCTAGTCACTTTTGATCTAATAACAAAAATAGTGCCTACTTATGCATAAGGATCAGAGAGCATGAAATGTTGAAGGCAGATCAAGAGTTGTCCTATTTTTTCTTTTTTTTTGAATCCATTGCTCTGCCATTATCCAGTAGGGCAGCAGAGAGTTTGTTTGCTGTTAGTGCAGTAAACAGATCATTGACTTGTAACATGCACTTTGTAAATTGAGGAAATAATCATGGGTTGTAAAAGGAAGGAGTACGGAGACATTTTGGTTGATCTGTGTTGCTGTTTGCACATTTGTTCCATATTTTCAGTGGTGATTTTAAAAGTACTGTTGTTAGTCATAAAAATAACTAATTCTGAACTTCTGTATTTTAGGAGAAATAGATACAAGGTTCTCCTTCTGTGCTGCAGCAACTCTTGCACTTCTGGTAAGTCCTAAATCATCACATGAACAAGTACAATGTTTTATTATTGGTGTATAGCTGAAGCTTCTGCTGTTGATCAGTCTGGCTGAACATACAATGTATTAGTCGCCTTTGTGACTTGCAGGGAAAACTGGATACTATTGACGTGGGGAAAGCAGTAGAATTTGTTTTGTCCTGTATGAACTTCGATGGAGGATTTGGCTGTAGACCGGGTTCTGAGTCACATGCGGGACAGGTGAGTTATTTTACATGAAAGTGTTTTAAATTAGTAAGCATCACATAGTACCTGTTTGTTTTTTGACATCTGTCATTTTTTATTGATGCCAATTGATGAACCTTTGTTTCCCAAATGTCCATTTCTAGTCCCTTAGTTAAATTAAATGAACAAATAGGTAGGTAGATATGAGAAGCTAGGTTTTCTTTAATGGAAAAATAGAATTTTTCTAAAAGGTGAAATGTGCTTATTTTATGTCATGTTTGTATCACATTTGCAGGACTATATTCTTCGAGATCTTCCTGCATTTAGTCTAAGTGTTCAGTTTTTAAATATACAAAACACTTATGTCTGTAATTTTAGATCTATTGTTGCACAGGATTTTTGGCTATTACGGACCAGTTGCATCAAATAAATGCTGACTTGTTGGGTTGGTGGCTTTGTGAACGTCAGTTACCTTCTGGAGGTCTCAACGGACGACCAGAGAAGGTATTAGGTGGCTTCTTCTGTTTGTTCAAAGCTTAATTGAGAGTATTTTTCTAAAGCTGATGGCTTTATGGGAAATGTCATGACTTTTTATGAAATGCTTTGTAAACTCCTCAAAGGATTCAATCCTTCATTTTGATTCTCCATTTTGTCAGTAGCACTTGTGCGCTCCTTTGTTATTTATAGTTTAGGAGCCTCAGTTTAGGAAAGTATGCACTAAAGTATGTCTTGCTGACCACTGCAACCAGTGTCCTATTAAATCAGGGTTTGGGTATTTTATGACCCTGGGAGTGATCCCTTCTGTAGGATTTGTACAAAAATCAGTGCTTTACTGGATGTTAATCGTGGGTATAATTTATGTTTCCTATCACAGTAAGAGATTGGTGTAACCTCGAATAATCTCCACTGGCAAAGAGATAACACCCCCCCCCCCCCCCCCCCCCCCCACCCCCCCCCCCCCCCCCCCCCAAAAAAAAAAAGGTTGATAGGAAGCTTGTTCTTACTTATGAAAAAGATGCTGTAGATTTGTAGCCTTTCCCACACAAGGTGAAGACTGTTTCACAGTCACATTCTTGTGCTTTCTTGGAAAGGCAAAGAGGTTATGTAAAAAGACTGCATTGAGTAGCTTGCTTCTCATACACCCAAAGAAATTCTTAAGTGTTGTTTCTATACAATGTTGTTATGATAGCACAGCTAGGAGTTTGCAGAATCACCCCCAAAAAAAGGCAACATCAAGTTTAAAACAAAATTGAATAATACTCTTTCTCTGTTTGTCAGTTACCTGATGTATGCTATTCATGGTGGGTTCTAGCATCTCTGAAGATGATTGGTAGGCTACATTGGATTGACAGAGAGAAACTGCGCTGCTTTATTTTGGCTTGCCAGGATGAGGAGACTGGAGGATTTGCTGACAGACCAGGAGATATGGTAAATAATCCTCAGTTAAATAAAGTTTACTTAATAGAAATTTTAAACTTAAAAATTATGTTTCATGTTTGAATGTAACTTGTGATCCAGATTTGAGCATTTTGCAGAGCTGCAGCAAATGCTGCAGTTGGGAAAGAATAAAGTAGAGTTGCTTTAGAAGGCTTATATATTTGTATAATAATATTTGTTTTACATTATTTATTAATTTATTTATAAATATTAATATCAATAGCATTAATATTAATATTTATGTATTTATATTTATTAATTCTTTATAATAATATTTTTATATTGCACTTGCTCTGGAGTATCGCTCGCTGAAGTCAGCTGCTGTTCCCATAGCATATACCACACTGTCTCACGAAACCACTTAGAAGATCTTGCTAAAAATACTGACTTCTGTTTTTTTAAACAATTTGCAAGCATCTAGAGACCACAAGTTAAGTAGTCTTCAGATCTCTTGGTGCTTTTGCCTGATCCGTGTAAGTCAATGCTCAGAATCCCTAAATGCCACCAAATAAATCTTCTCACTGGCATTGCTCTGAGGGAGGAAGAAACTTTGATAACGTTACGAAGAGGCTGCTGGTATGGATTTTTTCCTTTTCTCTGACCCAGTACTCTCTCCTGAAAGAGCAATTCTGTTTTCTATGGTTTCAAGTAATTGTGATTGTATAGGTAAAATGGCAAATAGAGACCATATCTTCAAAGGGTCAAATAAAATTTATTATGAGATTGTAGTGCAACTACTCTAGAACGCTTGGCTGCTTATCTGTAAAAGGTCGGGGGAAATCTTAGCTATTTTTATTACAGCTGTCAATGTCCTTCCTCCACAAATGCATTAACATGGTTAACAGTTGGACTTGATGATCTTAGAGGTCTTTTTCAACCTAAATGATTCTAAGAACTGGAGTAGCTTTCTGTTTCTTTGTGAGCTGATACACCCTTCCCACTTGGAGGAGAGAGAAATCTCTTAACTCTGGTGTGTCATTTGGAAAATGTTTTGGTATTGTTAACATCGAAAGGTTTTTGTATGTATAAGGAACTTGCAGAAAGACTCTTCAGAATGCTCCAAGAAAAGGTTGGTACTTAGTCTTAATGCTTTTGTGACTGAGATTAAACTTATTTCTGATGTGCTAAAAGAACAAATTTGCAGAGCCTTTCTTCTGTATCTAGTGCTGTCACATTTGTTTTTTTTTGGGTGTTATATTATCAGCCTTTTTTTATTTTTACCAGTCTTTTTTTACCATATCCCTTTGAAATACGGGCACTTCCATAAAAATGTCAATGTGTACAGGTTTTGGCATTGCCCCTGGAGGAATTAATTCCTGACAGATCCTTTTTATTTTTTTTTTTTAGATCTAGATCGTAGCCTTGTAATTTAACATTATGATTGTATTTCAGATTTTGAACCACTCGTCATCTTAAGTTCCAAGCAACCAGTTCTTGGTAACTTAATTTAGTGGTTGTACTTAACTAGCTCTTATTATAATTCAGCAGGTTATCCTGTTTGTATTTTGCTTTAAAAAATCCAGAAAGGAGCAGAGGATGACAGCAGTAGCTATACTTCCTAAGAATACAGTCTGTTCATAAATAGGTTGAATTTGTCATTTAATTTGCAAACTTATCGGTTGGAAATACATGCCCTTCTGGGCCTGCCCATCTGTACAAGGCAAGTCTCTCACCTGTCCTCAAGTGTACTTGATTATTATTTTATGTACTTTTTTTTCCTAGCCCCTTCTATAATTTTGGGAAGAAACAAATAAGCATATATGTCTATGTGCTTTGGCCATACCTGTAATGTGGTTGCAAAACAACTGAGGAACAAGGCTTGTTATGCTAGTATAGTTTCAACCTTTTAGGCTGTGATGCCGTTGGGGCTCACAACATGATAACCTTGCTCAATTTACTGCAGCGTAGAACCTTTGCAAGAAGATCTAGAAGTTCCACTAATACAAACAGAATGTATGGTGCACCATATATCACAGGTAATTTTGGATTTGATTTCATAGAATGGCCAATTAACTCCACTGGCAGGATGCTTATGCCATGAGACTGAATAGTCTGCTGCAGTTATGTGATGATTTATGCTTTTGGGGAAACTTCATACAGTGAGGGAGTACTTTGATATCAAATAACTGGTGCACTCTTTTTTTTTTTTTTTTTCCCCTTCCTTGTGTTTTTTCTTTTCGCTTTTATAGCATAGTAGGTTGCTGCTCTCAAGATTTTTATAGCACAGCTCTTTATTCAGAGATCATTAAACAACATTATACTGTTGCTGAAGACCAAATGGGGAATTTATGGAAGTGATACTTGTAGATGACTGTATTTGCCTATTAAATTTTTTTTGTATTTGCTTCTGCTATCCTGTTGTTAATGGAGACATGTCTGCCTCTCTGGGTAGATCATACTATCTTAACTGCATGCTGTGGGAGTTTTGCTGGTGTATGTTGGTGGGCAATACAAGTGACAGTTTGCAGCTGTAGTGTTGTCTTCCACCATGCAGGCTTACAGTTCTCTTGCTAACAAACAGAAGCTTCATCCCATACAAATGAAAAAAAAAATGTTTTTTTGGAAATGGACACAAACTTTCTTTCTTCTCCCAGGTGGATCCATTTCATACTTTATTTGGAATTGCTGGACTATCCTTACTAGGAGAAGAACAAATTAAGGCTGTCAATCCTGTCTTCTGTATGCCAGAAGATGTCCTACGAAGAATAAATGTACAGCCTGAGCTTGTGAGCTAAGCCTTATAGAGACAGAAGGTTGATGCCCTGTTGTTTTGGTTTTACTGATTGGAAGTCATCTCTGAAGCTTGTTAGCATATTCTTCTTTGAGATGTGTTTACATTATTATAGTAAAGCAGTAGCTTTACTGTGAGCTTTGTCACTTTGTAAACTGTATCAGAACAGGCTTGTTTTAATAATCTGAGTGTAACATGGTCTTTGGTTGTATATAAGGTGTAGAAACCTTTCTAATCTTTATTTAAATATATGGGCCTTGGGAGTTTTTATTTGAATAATCAAGTCAAAGCAATAGTTTGGTTTTAATTTCTTCTGTTCCTGCAATATCAACCATGGTAGTATCTGTCCTTACGTAAGCATATTTTGATGGTGGATCACACAAAGCACTTTAAATGAATATGGGGAAAACCCCTTCTTAAGCCATGTACGTAATGCCACACGTGTGTATTTAATTCTGCCTGTTAATGCTTGCTTTTACTTTTATATACTGAGATGCAAGCTTTTACTTCTGATAGTAATTGATACCACTGAAAACAACAAAAAAGTTCTATTAAATAAAAACATTCAGTTATTGATAGATGAAGTCCCTTTAGGCAAAATTTCACTGATAGTTGAAATGGAAGATACCTTGAGTGTACATATATTGAAAATTGCTAACATTTATCATTCTAGGGAAAGTCTTCAGAGGACAGTGACTTGCAGCTGAATATAATGCTGTTCCTAAATTTGTTGCTGTTGGATTAAAATTCTGCTTTTGTAGATTTTGAAATAACACTTTATTATGGTGTAATTGAGAATAAAATTAGCCATGGGAAATATTTCTCTGAAGGATGAAGTCCTTTTTGTCTTTGCAGAAACCTGTTACTTTACATCTACCACACATGACTGAGACTGAATGGTATTCTGGTACACTGTAAAAGGTAGTGTAGGAGAAGTCTTTGATAATCTCTGTCCATATGCTTAAGGGAGGTCTAAAGCTGGTTCAACAGTTTTAAAACCAAGTGATTTAGTTTTATCCAGCCTATTCACGTTAGTAGAGAGTAAGACAGAACAGAAATAGACAATAACTTTTTGGTAGACCTCTACTTGTTTGGAAAATCAAAGAGAATGAGTGTAAATGTTCACATATGATTTTTTCTGAACCTTTTTCTCCAAAATCTTTTAGATGTGGTTTAAAAACAAAAGCACTTCACTTTTAGCTGTCCAGTTTCCTGATGAATTATTTGGTCAAAGGCTGGAATTTTTCTTTCAAGGTTTGAAAAAAGTCATGGTAGGGTTTTTGTTGAGTGCAAGGGAATAAGAGCACTGATCTTTATTTGTAAAGTCAAATAGAAACTTAAAAAAAATCACATTCCAGGTTACCTTTGCAAGTGCCACTTGTTTATCAAAGTGGTCACTCTTCAGTAGATAGGAATTTGCTATTTTTTTCTCCCATGATGTATAAACATAATAGAATTATCTTCAGAATTTCTAGTCTAGTGTAGACTGAGACACCCTGGGAATTAGTATGTGGGTGATACTGCATGACAATGTAGAACACGAGGTTAAAACCCTATTAATGTTGGAATTTTTATCTGAAGGAGATGTGGTCAACTTCCATTTGTTAAATCAGCTGTAATTCTTGAAGATCTCCGTACACAGATTACAGATTAAAGAAGATTGCATGTACACAAACTAAAAACTTAAGAATTTTCTTCCATTTTTACCTCTTTTTATAAATATTCAGTATGTGGAAAGAGTCATCACTTTTTTGTGCAAACAATCACTTTTTTGCTAAATGTGCTGTGGAAAAAATAACTTGCCCAGTGTGCAATGTTAAAAAGACTTAAATATGTAATTTTGGTACAGAGTACACTGTTACAAGTCTACCTCTGTTTTGTTAAATGTATTTCTTGACTTGTCTGAGCTTATGTACTTGCAAACACTGCAATAATTAATTTGCTGTTCTCAATCTTCAGTTGCAGGTCCTTTATTAAAGGCTTTCAGAAATTTGCACTTCCATAATGTGGAAGTTTTTCTGTGTATTTCTTCATGTGGAAAGGTCCTGACATATCTTCATATTTAGTCTTCAGTACTGTGGTATAGCTACCAATCCTAGCAATAATTATTTTTGGAGATGCTGCATGAGAATTTCCAAAAGAATAGTGAATAACTTAGCTACAAAAAAAATTGTCCCTAGATCTGTTTATTAAAAGAATATCTGGGGAATAAAAGTCAGCCACGGTCAAGTCCAGAGACGGGTGCTTTATTCTAAAGGTGCCACTTTTTGGTTAGGCAAAGTCAGCATTGATTTGTGACCAGGTGGGAGGAGGGGGGACGTGCACATTGCTTGTGTTTCTGCTTTTCTTGCCATGCACTTGGAATTCTCGTCTGAGAGGAGACGGTCTATGTAATGCTTGCTTCTGGAGCCTGAACGCGGATGGAAAGTTCAGTGTAGGATCTAAGAGGGGCAGCAGCTGGAATTGTGGACTATGCTGTCTATCCTTTGCAGTGAAACTTAAATTTCTGATGCTTGAATTTTTTAAGCTGTGGCTTACTGATGCTGAGAGCACACACTTGTCTGGGGCAGTGCTTTTCAGGCGTCAGCAGAGGAGCAGCCACTGGTCGCAGTCACTGTAGGATATGTAGATATAATCAACTTTTTGTTTTGTTTCGTTTTTAGTTAGGATCTTTGGATATCTAAACTCCGAAGGGGCGATACTTTTGAAATTCCTGCTAAAATGGTCTCTAAATGTCCAGTCTGGTGAAGAAAGAATGAGGGAGAAACAATGCTTAAATGCTCTAGTGCTGTTGTAAAAAGTGTACTAACTTCTTTCCTCCATTTCCCCCCCCCCCCCCATTTCTCTTCCATCCTTTTATTAGCTGTATTTGTGTATTTTTAATGAAAGCTGTTGTATGTCCAGCAACCAGACTTAAAACTGTGCAACTTACAGCTCTACTAGTAACGGCCCCTCCAGATTTCCCTTGAACGGAGGAGCCCCGCCTCTGGCACGCACGGGGGACCGTCCGCGCCCCGCCGTCGTCCTGGCGCGAACGGCCTCGGGGCTTGGGGGATGTACGCATGCGCAGGTGGGCCGCCGTTGACGCCATTTGGGGAGAGTGTGGTGGCCGCGGGTTGGTCTTTGTCACGGAGCCTCCGCCCACGGTGCCTGATCCAGGCGACGCGGCGATGTCGAAAGGAGGCAGTGAGACGAACACGTATGGGCGGCCCGTCGTCTCGGCCGCCTCAGGGTCATATACGGACCGCTGCTCTTCCACGTCAGGGTTGGGTGGACGAGTGGAAGAGTTGCCCCGCTATACCCTGGGCCTGCTGCAGACGCCGCGCGGTGCGGCGGACAGCACCGGCGACTTGTCCAGCGGCGGGGCGAGGCCGGGTAGCTCCAGCGGGGTGGGCCTTGCTGCCAGTAGTAGCAGGGTGAAGCTGCCGGTTCCCGGGAGAGGAGGTGGGGTGCGGTGCGGCGTTACTATCTCTCTCCGGGTCTTTATCCCTATTCCGTTTTCTTTTGTTTCTTTTTTTTTTGCCTTCTATAGTCGATCTTCAGAAGACCCTGTATGATCAGTAGGTAAGAAGGTGCAGCGCTGTCACTTCATCATAGCTGACCTCTTCTTTGTTCAGCTGTCAGAAGAACAGAGGTGTTCCTCACCCTTCTTTAAATAAACTTTATTTTTTGCCTAACTTTTTTGATATTAGTTCCTGAGGTCTCTCCTGGGCCAATTTAAGTGGTTTGAATGTCACCACAGTGGTTGCTTTTACTAGAGGCCTGCCTGAACCAGGTTCAGGTGGTTACAGTTTGTTTTTTTTTTGTTTTTTTTTTTTTTGGCCTAGCGTTTGGAGTTGGTAGAAGTGCTGTTATCCTTCACGTGCTCTAAGAATGTTGTGGTCCTACAACATTACACTGGCATTTGTTTTCCTTTAGATAAAGCTGATTTTACACCATTTTGCTCCCTCTCTCTGGGGACAACCCCCCTGAACAGCTACTGCACACTGTATGTGTATGCATCAAACATTTCATAAGACTTGATCCTACTAGCAGAGTCTCTGTCATGACAGGCTGGAAAAAATGTCTTTTTCCTTCCGTAGAACTACTTAAAAAGAATGGGGCATTTACTGAAATGCATTTTGAAGTACATATATCTCTGTTACCTGTAAATTGGGATGAAGGTAGCACGTGGGTTTTTAGTAATCGGTACGTGATTGGTGGTGAATCCAAAATGAAAAAAAAAAAAAAAAACTTGTAATGCTAATTTGAGTAGAGCATTATTTATTTATTGAATATTTTTTTTAAAATATCTGTGGGTGGTTTGGATCCTCTGGTCTTTAGAATTACCTTTTTCACCACATTATGCCAGGTTCAGTATATTCAAAATGAATAGTTCTTCTGCTGACCGTCTGAGTGAACTTCTGCCAAGATCTGAGTGTATGATAATTTTAAAAATCATCTGTATGCATTGTGATGCAGATTTGTCTGCTTTTTAAAAATAAAATTACAGTCTGATTTAATACTGTTTGTTTTCAGATGTATCATACTGACAGTTTTGTAAGATTTCTTGCAAATAAACATGGTACTGTAAATATTTTTGTACCAATCATGATAAAATGTCACATAGTTTATGGTTCATTTAACAAAAATCGGTAAGTACTTTGTCTTTTAAATCAATTTTAATGTAATAGAACAGAAACATTTGGGTTTGTATTCCTCTTAATACCTGGAATTTTTAAATGGAAAAACTCTTACTTTATATATATTTATATATATATATATATATGTACTTTATATGTATATATATATATATATATAAAGATAAATATATATATATTTAATCTTAAATAGAAATTGTGTGTGTTAGATTACCAATGTAACGTATTTACTCATCTCAAGAGAACTGGAGATAAGTAGGATACCTTTACTAATTTACTGAAATTAAAGAGTGATTTGAGAAAAAGTTATATTGCAGGAAAAAGATATATTGCAGGATTTTAAAAATATAAGTCAATCTTAAGATACATCTGTAGAAGAAACTGCAGATAACAAGTATAACTCAGGTTACCATATGAGTTCTGAGGGTTGATCTCCGTAAATTCAAAGGGAGATCATTCTCAAATGGAGGAAATTTTGAGCATGGTTATTTATTTTCTTTTATTGTCCTCTCTTAAAAGGAATGTTCAGCTTTTTTTAAAAAAATAATCTTATTATGACCTTTTTGAACATTGGAATTTTCATAAACGCAACTGTGTAGTTTCAAATACAGATTTTAAAACTGATGGGCAAATGTGAGATAGTGTTGAATATTACGGCATTCTTTCATAAATCTAGAACTCAGAATTTGAAATTATGCATTGTAATATGACTTCTATTATATAGTTTCAGTTCAGCAATGTAAACAAAGATTTTTGTTGCTACTGCAAGTAAAGTCATTGTGGAAAATAATTGTGTCAATACCGGCTGGTTTCAAAACAAACTACTTTTTATTTCATTGCATACTTCTACTACTGTAGAGAGCTTTTATAGAAAGATATTGAGGTGTATTATTTGGTTATCTTCTAGTAAGAAAAATGAAGTTTTCTAAAGTGTGTATGTATTCTGAATAAAAACTGACACAAATCTTTTTTTAAGTTAACTGATAGGCAATGTAATGTGTCTGCTCTCAAAAGTTTTTTTTTTTTTCTTTCCCCTCAGAATCTTATCTTGGTGACAAAAGTTCTTGTGCAGAAAATGGTAGCATGTTGAATTTCACAAGTTCTTCTGTGCAAGGCCTGAATAGCACATGTATAGGAAAATTACCCCTTTCTACTAGTAGATCTATTTGCAGAAGCCATACCCCTCATATGGGATATTCAGGTAAAACTGACAGTTCTTAAAGGAAGTAGTTCAACATGTATCTCTTAACATTGTATTAAACACACTTTATTTTTTAATGTGATTATGGTGAGATACGTGAAGATTTTTAAAACAAAACTTTTTTTTTTTTTTTTTTGCCGGGGTTCTTTTTAGGCTTGTAATGCATTGTACAGCATACCGTGAAGTAATTCTTGAGTTTCTTCATGCAAGTTTTGTGCATTTTACGTTGACATCTCCAATAGTATAGAACATTAGATCTTTAAAAGAACACTTTTCACAGTAGCTCATTGGGTGGATGTTTTGCTGTGCTTATGAACGGTCATCTTACAGGGTAATGGTGCTTTGTGTCATGGTGTATTTATCTGGTAGTGCTGAAGTAATGGTATTCAAAGTTAGTCCTTTCGGTCTAAGCTTTGTCAGTTCAATTACTAATGATCTTAAGGTTATTTAGTGGTAACTCTGTAAACTAGTTACTTAAAGATTGATTTTTCAAACATCCATCTGGTAAGACTACAAATTGGGTCTCCACTCGCAACTGAATTGAATTACTTTATTGCGCAATTGAAGTTACGTGAAGTTTGTCGTTTCCTTCAGCTGTTGTGAATCCATTTTTTTTGTGTGACTACTCCAGGAATTGGAGACCAGAGTGACTATGACTTTGAAACCCATAGAGCAGATTTCTCTTTTATCTTTATGCAGCTTAACAATTAAACAAAACTGTATCTTCAGTCTCCTTTTATTGTGCAAATGTGTGTGCGTATATGTTTGCATGTGTGTGTCTATACAATTGTTTGTATTTGCTGTGTTGTATATGAAACTCTTGGCCAATCTTTCATTAATCTGTATTGGAGAAAGTGGATCTAAAATAGCACATTATAAAGAACATTGGTCATTGCATTTTTTTTTACGTGTCACAAACTAACCATCTTCCAAATAAAATTTTTGTAACTACTGTACTTAATTTAGAAACTATCATCATCATCGCCTTTAGCTGCCATTAAAAGAAGAGTAATAACTGTGATGGGGGAAGTCACGGATTGTCCTGAGTAGGACATTCAGAATAACAATTAGTTTTCAGCAGGCCTCAGGTGAAACTTTGCAAGATTGCTGTTGCTGACATCTTGTGGTCTACAGAATCTACAGAACATAGGTAGAGTAAATGAAGGATGAAGACTCAGCTGTGTGCAGCATAAAAGATTTTTAATTTTCTTGCTAATGCTCAGGTGGCAGCTAGTTGCAGATCAGCCTTTTAATTGTCAGTTCCTAGATAAACTCTGATTCTGCTTTCTTTTTGAGATTCCATGTAGGATTAGTTTTGGTTGTTGTACAAATTGAGTACACCTAGAAGAAAATGGCAGGTTTGGTATATTATGCCTTCTCAGCAGGACCATTCTGTTCTGAGAATACTTATATTCCGTTGTTTTTTGAGAGTTAATTCTGTGAAGAACAGAGGAAGATAATGGTGGAAAAGAATGTAAATGATTACCATGAAACAGATACAGATTATTAGTGTTTCGGATCAATCAATATGTATATGGTATCAAAATCCAATACTGTTTAGGTGTTTTTATATAATTCCTTGTATATGCAAGTATCTTTCTTATTTTGCGTATGTTAGACTTAGTGGTTATTTAATAATTGCATCTCTTCTGAGCGTTTAAATGAATCCATGAGGGATTAGTATGTAAATAATCTGTTCAACTCAGCTGTGGTAAGGTTTGGTTCGTCATCTATCAGAAAGTTAAGAAGCTTGAGATCACGAAGTACCTGCTTTTTATGGAGTGGTAATTGTTTCAGTATTGATCAGCAAGTTACATTTTAGCATTTAAAAATTTGTTTCAGTTTCTTATTAACTGCTTCGGTGAAATGAACTATTGTTCTCTGCATTTGGTCTTAAATTCACATTAAAAAAGGTATAGCTACCTTACTTCTACAGCATCTATTTTCTCATATGAATAGCGTAGTTTCACAGTGGTTGAAAATACTGTAACAAAATGTTAGTAGCTTCTCCAGTGAAATTTGGAAGAATGTAAAACCATTTTGCAAATGGGGAACAAAATTAGTGGAGATGCTAAGAGAAGCACTGTATTTGTATTTTTGGTCTTTCATAGATTAAAAGAAATGCAGTACGCTAGAGAAAAAGGGCATAACTCCTGTTAGTTAAATCTCTTACTTAGGGAGTGCTGTAACTTAGCACTTAACAGCAGTGCTTCTCAAGTAATGGAGCTTGATGTGGTACTTGGAGACTCTCTTACTATCAGCTAAGACATATTGTTGCACAAAGGGAAATCAGGGAAGAAGTGGCAGCATCGGCTCATTTTGTCTGACTACTTACCTCCCAATCCTTACTGCAGATAACACCTCATCTCTGAAACTATACTTACTGCCTCACTTCTTGGGCTTTAGGCACAGAAGGGCACAGAAATATTAGTGCTAGAAGATACAGAGTTGCATTAGTGTTTTTAATCAGTGCTATTTAAAGTTCAGTACAGTATGAGGAGTTGTGGGAGCAGTGAGATGAAAGAATGTGTTGAAATTAGCAACAGGACAAGAGGAAATGGCCTCAAGTTGCACCAGGGGAGGTTTAGGTTGGATATTGGGAAAATTTTCTTCACTGAAGGGGTTGTGTGATATTGTAGCAGACTGCCCAGCGAAGTAGTTGTCACTATCCCTGGAGGTGGTCAAAAGATGTGTAGATTCTATGTGGTGCTTAGGAACATGGTTTAGTGGTAGTCTTGACAGTGCTAGGTTAATGGTTGGACTTGATCTTAGAGGTCTTTTCCAAGCTAAATGATTCTATGATTCTATGAAGTTCGGCTCCAGTCAACTATACTTCATTAAACCGTAGTTGTTCACAAATCAGCTTCACAACCTTGTTTCAGTGTTCCAGTTCAGTCACAGCTTGCTCAAGCTTGGAATGTTGAAATATGATTCTATGAGTATAAAGAAGTGGGTTATAACTGAATATATGCAACTGTTTTACAGTTACATCCTCATCTGCAGTCTCTGTTCATACCGCTGCATCAGTTATTGTAGCTGTTGTAGAAGGAAGAGGCCTTGCCAGAGGTGAAGTAGGAATGGCCAGTATTGACTTAAAAAATCCTGAGGTGATATTATCACAATTTGCAGACAATACAACTTATGCCAAGGTATTGTTGCATACTTAATTTTTGTATATCTTACAAGCTGACTACTGTGGATTGCTTGCTTAAAAAAGCTTATGAACAATCAGAGATGAAACATATAGTTTTTTGAATAAATTTTTCAAAAGGAAAAGTAACAGGTTTTAGAAAATTTGCAATATTTAACATGTCTCAAGGGCTGCTGTCTTCTTTAATATGCCTCAGATTTTAGATAAACAGGAGAGAACATTTTCCAAAGGAAAAAAAAGTCCGTAAAAAGTTCCGTAAAGAGTAGTGTGTTCAAACTGTGCGAGAGTGAGTTGCCTTGTATTGAAGAGCATTGGGGAATTCATGGTAATAGAACTTGCAAGTATATTTTTCATTAGGCAGAATATCTCTGAAAGCAGAACTGCACAAGTGTGACAGGCATTTTTAGGTTGACCATAGGGTTGTCTTTGTATGGTTGCATGAATGTTCCTTCTCAGTTGGTTCCAAATTAAATATGCTCAGTTTATAGGCAAGTGTTCTGTCTACCAGTACTGCATACTCTATATTTTTATAGGCAAGTGTTCTGTCTACCAGTACTGCATACTCTATATTAATTTAGAAAGTGATTTCTGATTTATGCAACACCAATATTAATAAAACCACTTCCTTAAAAGTTTTGTTGTAGTTTTACATGCTAGAAAACAATGTAGCTAGTAGTGTATAATATTCAGACTAATAAAAAATAAAAATATAATTAATAAAAAATATTATATTATAATAATATATAAATATATTATAATATTATAATTAATAAAAGTATAATTAATAAAAATAAAAAATTCAGAATAATAAAAAATAAAATATATTAGTAGCATAAGTAGGTATGGCTCAGAATATAAACAACTGAAATCTATTTACTAAAATGTATTATAACAAGTCAGGCTCTTTTTGACCGTTAGTCTTTTAAATGTTATTCTGGTCTTAACACACATAATTACGTACTGAATCTGGCAGTTATGTAAATACTTCCATTATACATGGTACTAAAATTGAAAGTGACGTGCAGTTTGTAAATGTAGGTGCATGAGAAAGATTTAGATATTCAGATGATAATGCAGCAACTTAAATAACAATTCACTTAAGAATTTGAAATTGAAAATCTCTAATTGAAGCCCTATTTGCTTGGACCTAGAAAAAGTCACATGTAATTGTGATAATCATAGAATCACAGAACTTCCTGAGTTGGAAGGTACCCACAAAGATCATCCTGGCTCCGTACAGGAACACCCAAATACCAGACCTTGTGTCTGAGAGTGTTGTCCAAACACTTGAACTCTGGCAGGCTCATTGCTGTGACTGCTTCCCTGGGGAGCCTGTTCCAGCACCCAGCCACCCTCTCGGTGAAGAACATTTTCCCAACACCCATCCAGAACCTCCTCTGTCACATCTCCATGCCATTCCCTTGGCTCATGTCGCTGTCCCCAGAGAACAGAGATCATCTCGTGCCCCTCTGTTCCCCTTGTGAGGTAGCTGTAGGCTGCCATGAGGCCTCCCCTCAGTCTTCTTCTCCAGGCTGAACAAACCAAGGTACCTCAGCCACTCATACATCTTGCCCTCCAGACCGTTCACCATCTTCATAGCCCTCCTTTGGCCACTCTCTAATAGTTTTATGTCCTTGTTTTGAGGAACCCAAAACTGCACACAGTACTTGAGGTGAGGCCGCACCAGCGCAGAGTAGAACAGGACAAGAACTCTCCTCGACCAGCTAGCTATGGATGCTTGAGGCAGCCCAGGATATACTTTGTCCTTTTGGCTGCCATGGCATACTGTTGGCTCATACTTACCTGGCAATCAACCAGAACCCCCAGATCCCTTTTTATGGGGCTGCTCTCCAGCCTCTCATCCCCCAGAGAATGATAAAGACTACAGTTCTATAAGGAAACTAGATTATCTGTATGGGAATTGTTTACTACTTTTAAAAAGTTATTTTCATAAAGATGACAGTTACTTCTAAGAGTAAAAGGCTTTCTTTGTAGTGAGCTGTAGCTGTGTTTATAGATTGAAGTCTCTCCTGTTCCACTATGAGGGTTAAGAACTGTATAGTGTCCAGAATTTTAGCTGCACAAACACACAGTCTCCCTCTGTTTCTCTCTCTGTGCCCAAGTTTACTTTTGGTTTTGTCTTGAATTTAGTGATAAAATATAATTACAATTCCATAAGAGTCCATTTTTATTTTTCACATATCTTCTTAGTTTTCCATTTGGATTACTGAGTTCTCCGTTTTCTGGACATCTCTGATACTGTATTGACTGTAACAGCTCACTCTTCTACCCCCAATATCTTTTGATTTATTTTGTGTAATTTTTATGCTTGTTCACCTTTCCATTGTTATCTGTCCCCTCTTTCACATCTTAACTTCCAAGCACTTAAAATACAGGCTTTTTTTTCATGTTTCTCCCTTGAGAGTTTGTGGATAATTATATAAATGAATCCGACAGACGTGCTTAATGATGTTTTTTCTTTATTTATTTACTAACAAATAGAAGAGTATGTAGTATACTTTAAATCCCTACAGCAGGTATGTATCACATATTAAAATGAAAGTTTATTTAAATATGGGCGTTTTGAGCTATATTGAAAGAGAAAAAAGCGAGACTGAAAGTATATGAGGAGGTTAGAACAAAGCTGAAAACAAGTCGTAATCAAAAGATTAATGTTCAGACCCATTGCATTTCTTTGACTTCCAGAGCACCATTAACTTTTTATCTGTAAAGGCAGAAAGCCATCAGCTGTTGAAAATAAGGTCCTTCTCCCATCAGAGCCATGGAATAGAGTTTTGGATGTTTATCTCTTGCTTCGAACACAAGTATATTTTTGTGTTCAAATAACAGGGGAGAGAGAACCTCTAATTTTTTTAAATATAGTTTTATGTATATTTTTGTATATCTATAAATGCAGATACATTTAGCTTATTAATGTAGAAGCTAGTAGAAAGTTCAGTAATTACTTACAAGACTAGAATTGTGATTTTAAAGTATAACAATTCTATAATACTTTATTGCTGATACATTATAGGGTAGAACTGTTTTAGATTATAGATGGATTTTTATTGAATTATTTGGATTTTTTCTTTTTCAGGTTATTACTAAACTCAAAATTTTAACACCACTGGAAATAATAATGCCAAACACTGCTTGTGATGCAGGGAACACAAAATTGTTTGGTCTGATAACAGAACATTTCAAGGTAGCTGGTAAATTTTATTCCATGTTTTAGAGCTCTTGTTAATCTCTTTTATATGATTGTTGAGTTCAGTCTTCCACAACTTCTGAGGCCTTAAATGCAGTCAGATTTTGCATGTTTTCTATGATTTCTGACCATGTTTTTTTTTTTTTTTTTTTTCTCCATGGTAAAGAATTACCCAAACGCAGCTCCAGCACTGCTAGTTCTAATCCTGAAAATTACAGAGATAAATGTATTACTGATTAAAGCAGAAAATTTTGAAGTTGCGTCATTGAAGTAATTTTAACAATACCAAACCTAGGAAAGATTCAGAGATGAAAAAATCAAGCATTTTCCTTTCCTCCTATTTTGTTATTCTTTACTTGATAAATAGATGGGCAAATACATCACTGAATAGGAAGGAGAGTACTCACAGAGTGAGAAAGGGTGAGATGAATTAGTATATGTATTTTATGAGTATTAAAACCTCAGAACTTTAAAAGCTTTATTGTGTTTCTACTTGACTTATTTCCATGTCTACACTGTTGATGGCTTCCTCACGTAAGACCTACTTACTGACTTCCCTCGTCTTTTTCTTGCGTAAATCATTCACAAGTTACACGCATGCAGTTACATTAGCCTGTATGTCTTTATTTCCTGTTAACCAGTGAAGGCTTGATAACGATCCCTCGGGCTTAAACCTTAGAAAGCGAAAACTACAATTTCAATGTCAGCATCAATGCAAGTATGAAAATAATTCATCCCTAGAAGTCATTAGTTCAATCCAGGGTTAAACTCAGAAGTTTGAGTAGCTAGTTCTTGAGAGGAAAAGTAGTATCCAAGAAAAACCCTGTTAATTTTTTCAGAATTGGGAGTATGAGCCTTTTTATCTGTACTAAATAAAAGAGAAAGATAGATGAGTGACAATAGTGTGACTTGCATAGGGAATATGTAAGCAGACATGACAAGACTTTTGTGACTTGCCTTCTGTTAATAAACCACACTGAATACTTATGTAAAGACAGATTGCTGAAATCAGTTGATACATTTTCATGGAAACACATACCCCTAGAAAAATAGAGAAGTCTATCTGATGAAAAATTCACTTTAGCTTTTCAAACTTTTTTCCCCCCCACATCTTTACAGAATGTGACTTTCACAACTGTCCAAAGAAAATACTTCAATGAAACAAAGGGATTGGAATATATAGAACAATTGTGTGCATCTGAATTCAGCACCATTTTCATGGAGGTTCAGTCAAAGTATGTATAAATAAGGAAAAAACATACTGTGTCCAGATGAGTTTTTAACAGCTTTTTACAAATCTGTAGCTTGTTGCATTCTTGAAAGTTAGAAGGTCTTAACAGAGTTGTTTATTTTACCTTTCAATATTTCTGATGTATCCAGAAACTTAAATAAAAAGACTCCTTTGAGTTTTCACAACCTTCTATTTTTCCCTTTTCATTCTCTCCTTAATGATACACCATAACAGCTATGATTGCATTTCTTTTTGACCTCAGCAAGTATTTTCCTTGTAGCAGCCATTTTCAGTAATGATATTTTCAGTGCTGAGTCTTCATTTGAAGTCGTGTAACCGCTAAACTATGTATGTGCACAATGCCAGTTATATAATATGGGTTATTAAGTGTACAGTGACTCAAACATTCGTGAATACTTGATTTACATGCTTGTATGTGCACTTTATATGGATAAGTGCATACTTAAAATATATTGCTTTTTCAGTGCTCTCAATGCCAGTAGTTGTAAAACAGCAGAGGTGTAAATGTGATTTCTATAGTGCACAACTTGTTTTGTTTTGGTTTGTTTTTTTTGGTAATTAAATAGTACTATTCAAAATTCATTAAAGATTATTTCTTTCCAAGGTACTACTGTCTTGCAGCTGCTGCAGCTTTGCTAAAATATGTTGAGTTTATTCAAAATTCTGTTTATGCTCCTAAATCACTCAAGGTGCGTTTCCAAGGGAGTGAGAAAACAGCTATGATAGATTCATCATCAGCTCAAAATCTTGAACTAGTAACTAATAACAGAGATTCTTGGTAAGAATATTTAAGTTTTCAAATTATAATTTTATGATGTTGTATTTCACCAGATGTCCTTGACGTGTATGTCAAAGAGCTATCCATTACATTTATTTCTTTATGACAGAACTTACATACCATTCAGAGCTTTTAAGAAACTACTTTGGACAGATAAATGTGTTAAAATTCAGTGTAAAACATACAGCACAGAAAATTCTACAAGTGAATTGGAGGAGAAGGTGTTTTCTGTATCAGATCCTTACATCAAAGTCTATATTTTATTCAGAATTATAAGTGATATTTATGCAAATCACAGATTGTAGCAACATAAAAACATCATTTCTGCAAGAAGTTGAATATGTTGGATTAAAATGTCTAGATTTTACTCATTTTACGCAAGGCAAATAACCCAGACTTGAAAGGTTGCTTTGTTTTCCTTTAGCTATAAGGAATAGAGGCAAACAGAGTAATTTCTGTAATGATGGTCATGTGCAACGTTGCACTTGGTTGTGTGGTAGTTCTCCACAATGAGAACCATGTTCATAGCACTTTTCTTTGCTGGCAGTTACTTGTGTTAGGCAGAAGAAGCTGCAAGGCTTCCCTTCTCCATACTGTTACGCTTCTAGTTAGAAAGAGGAAAAACTCAAATTGCACATTGTAGACTGTCAAGGGATCCACTTCTGTTTAGTTATCACCCTGATAGAAAAAGGGGAGCGTGGAGATTCCTCGCTCTACAGATGTCACTCGTAAGAGCTTTCCACTTGAAGAGACGTTGTCCTTGCTCTACTGCTGCTGCTCTTTTTTTTCTTTTTTTTCCCCTTCTTGTGGGGATCATGAATTACACTGACAGTTGTACTCTTGAGGAGAAGTGGGAGGTAAAAAGTTTCTTTTCATCACTCATCCCCTCTTTTTCTGCTCCGTTACTTCATTTGTAATTGCAGGAGCCAGCTGCTCTGAGATCGGTACCTTAGAGCAGTATTTTCTGAAAGCAGCTCCTAAGTCCACAGATGGTTTTGAGACAAAGGAAGCCCAAGGAGGAACTGAGCAGCAGTAAACTGCTGTCAGCCTCTCTTTCTTTAGCAGTATTTTTGCAGCTATTTTTGCTGATCCAGTGGCAAGTTTGAATTGGGCCATGGACAACTATTTTCGTTACACAGATCTTACTTTTAAAGCCTGAAGTTAGATATCATTGTATCAGATATTAACAGGTAAAAGTTACTAGTAAAGACACACACCGGAAACACCTAAATCAAGTTCTTATGCCAATATTAATTCAGTAGGAGCTTATCTCAGTATTTTTACTGTATAGGGAAATGAGCCCTCAGTATTATAGTTTTTTAAAAGTATGTAATGTTGATAGTATCCCAAATGTGGAGCTCCTCTTTGAATTCATTCAAGTTTTGGCATGAGTTGCATCTTCTAACAAATAAGTCCTTAATTAAAACTGGTTTTGAATTTCCCCGTTTAATTCTCTAGAATACTGCTTTGTTCTTTTATACCATGGTAATTCAGGGCTCCCTGTATTATCTTTGTGCTGTTTATTTTGTATACCCCTATCAGATTCTTTCCTTCCTATTCAAGTTCTCATTTCAGTCAGTGGGTTTACATGGCCCTAGTCTTTTCATTGGTCTTTCAAGCAATAGCATCTATATTTCAGGTTTCTAAAACCGTTTAGCTATGTACTAGATTTAAGTATTATGGGATATTTATTTTAAACATATATAGTCAAGCCTTATGACTTGGGCTCATAAGAGAACCTGGGATGTATAGCATGTGGAAGTCAAAAACCTGCAAATAATTTTTATAAAGTTTAAGCATGTTATTTGGCTCCGATGTGGACTGGAAGTCAGTTACTTTTAAAAGAAAACAAAATCATGGCTTATTTAATTCTTATACGTCTAAGTATATTAAATCATTCTCATAAATGTATTTTAATGAAAATCATCTGATCTCTGGTAATATTCTCCTTTTGGAGGTTTTGTTTTGTTTTAAATTCAAGTAGTTCCATTGAGAGGAAAAGTGTGAACTGAAGTAGTAATGGTATACTACTGCAAAAAATGAAGAAATACTGAATACAAATGTATTTGTGTGCTTTGGAAAATGATATAATGATGGCTAATGTTATATTATATTCCATCTAAATTCCTAATCTGCAGTAGTTCATAAAATACACATAGTGAGTAGGGAGGCGCTAGGCACCCCAAAACTAAGCCTCAAATTTGTAGGATACTTTTAACTAGAAATGTCATTTGATGTTTACCATCTTTATTTTTGTGAGTGTATTATTCTCACGTATTTTGTTTTGAAAGGAACGGTCACACACTTTTTGGTGTCCTAAATTATACTAAAACTCCAGGAGGAAGTCGAAGACTCAGATCCAATATCCTGGAGCCACTAGTTGATGCTGAAACAATTAACACAAGACTGGATTGTGTTCAGGAATTACTCCAGGATGAGGAGCTGTTTTTTGGTCTTCAAGCAGGTAATAGTTTATTTTTTAATACATAATAATATATTTCTTTTAAAATATTTTTTTCTAATCTGTGAAAGGATACAATATGACTCAATCTGTTTGAAAAGTATATTATTATGGTTTGTGAGGTAATATTTTTATAATGGACATTCATTTTTTTTGAAGTTATCTTTATTGTAATACACTGACATTTTTCTTGACTATTTTTCTAAGAAATGTGAACTTATCTGATAAAGTGCATAAAAGTCAGTAAGCCAGTAAGGTGTGGTAAGTGTAGTTACGACAAAATAATTTAGATAGCTAATATTAAAGTTTTTTGTTTTTGTTTTCTGGTAAATAATTTATGAAAATAGGACAAAAGGAAAAGATTAGTATAAATATTACTAGGCAATTGTGTGCATTTTTTAAAGAAATAGATTTTTAATATCATTTTATTACAATGTCATTTAAGTTTCTGATCTGTTTACTTTTGTTTTACAGTTATCTCAAAATTCCTGGATACAGAACAACTGCTTTCAGTTTTGGTACAAATTCCAAAGCAGGATACAGTATGTTTCAAAATAAATGTTAGATGATCAGTTACCTGGATATAACATGCAATATACAAATGTGATATATATATATAGAGAGATATGAAAAAAGGCTGCACCTTAAAAATCGACTAATGTTATCATAGATTTAGTTTGTATCTTATTTTATAGCAGTTGAAGGTTCTCAAAGGAGAATGTTAGGAAAATTCAGGTTTGCTGCAGTGTTTCATCTTAATTGATGCAAATTGAACTTCAAAAGTGTTCAATCATTCATCACTCCCCACATTTATTCTTCATAAATGTACATACTACTCAATAGTGGTAGGATAAAAAGGAATTTTCACATCAGCATGAAAGAAAAAACTGTATAGTGGAAATACGGTCTTTTATTTTTGGAGGTTAATACAGTTTTTGATAGCCTAAAGAAAATAATGCATCTTTCTTACAGGAAATTCAAAAAAAATCCGAGTTTTCATGTAATATAACTCGATAGAAATTACTCTTTATAACCTAAAAAATATCTTGAAAAAGATTCTTGAGAAGCACTTTGACTTTGCTCAACTGTGTTTATAATACAGAGATACAGATAAACTTAAATCTGCATTCAGTTAATAAATGAATTGTGTAAACCTACAAAGCCAGAAATGCTTTACCCTGTTAGTTTCCAAGATACAGACGTTGTATGAGTTAAGCACAGCTTTTTCACTGGGGAGTTAAGTGTTTTCCTTTGAACAGCAACCACCTGATAGAAAGTAGTATGTTCAGTTGTACAGCAGTACCAAAAAAGAAGTTTCCTTTGAAGTGACTTCTCTAATATGCAGAGAACCTTACAGCTCAGACATAGAGAGAGATACCTAGGTTACAAATAGTGTCTTGAAGTCCTTTGTGCCTCCAGTTCTCAGCTTGACCCATGCTTTTCTGTTAACAAGGCATAATAAATGTTTTGGAGAACTGAGTACGCAGTTTTCTCAGTTTCCTGGCTTATGGATTCAAGGAATACTCTGCTCTTATGTGTTGCCATAGTTCACGCATTGCACAAGGGAGACTAAAATGAGATGCAGATAAAAGCATTTATTCATAACAGCATAACAAGGCAATAAAGCCATAAACGCTTACAGCCAACAGTGTTTAATTGAAAGAGGAGCAGTGCTTTGATTATGTTAAGACTTCAGAGGGAAGGTGTCTTGTCCCTTATCCACTTGACAGTGATAGGCATGGTTTCAGTCTGAGTTTCTTATGCACGTTGTATCCATTAGAGTACATTAAAGAACTTAACTAACAGAAGGCTTCCATCACAAATCACCATTGGAAGAATTAATGAATATACCTTCAGATTCGAGTTCCCCTTTTAAGTCTTTTAGGAGTTTGAGACAGATTTAATCTTCCACCTTGAAGGTCAGGCTGTAATGTTTTTAACTAGGAGACAGTTGTGGTTAACTGCAGTAAGGTTTCTTTACCTTCAGTATGCCAGGGTGTCTTTTTCAGACTGGTGAGGTCAGCTCCTGTTCTTAACTACTTCATAAACAAAAATTGTTGAAGCAGGGTTATAAAAGTGTTTTCCTAGCGAGTATTGACGTTTTTCAGTGAGGTACAATTTTTTTTTTCATCAGATTTTACCTCTATCAATCCATATGTTACCACATGCAGTAGAATTATCGAAGTAGGATAAATACATATGGCTTACGTGTAGCTCTTGGTTAAGGCCAGACACAACAGTTAACTACAGTGGGCTTGAGATAACTGAATTTCCACTTCTGTCTGCTAAGCATATTGTGATCCTACCATTATAAGTTATGTTGGCCTGTTGCACTTAAGTAGGAGATTTCTGCCAGTGCTGTTGAGGCTTATACTTGCCTGTGTTTATACCAGTATGCAAGCATCGTGGAGCCTTATGGGTTTTTCACCTCTCAGTTTTTTCTCACATACTGACTTACCTACTTAGATAAATAACTTGTCTAATGCCAGTTAAAGACTTCAGCAGGACTGTAATAAATGCAGGTAAGTCTTTTTAATGACATATTCCAAAAGGTGAACATGTATTGCTCACAGCTTTCCTTGTGGAAATCTGTAACTTGAATGCAGAATCAGCTATATGGCTAAAACTGTCAGACTGAATGCATTTATGTATATGTAGGACCATGTACACCAAACTTTTGAGCGTGGTGTTTTCAATCTTGACTGGCTCCAGTATAGCAGAGCTTACTATTCATCCAGCAGACACATTCAATCAAGAGCTAGCTTAGTTGCTTTTATCAAGCGGTAAATTAACCAATTCAGCATGTTCCACTCCCACTCTCTATAAAAAGTTTCATCACAGATGCTCCACCAGCCAACAGATGAGGTGCTTATCTGAGAAACCTACAGTTTCAGTCATTAGAAATGTGAGTAGTATGTTCAGCATGAGCATTCTCTCATTCTAAGAAGGACCATCCACTGACAGTCTTGCTGAGATGTGCTACCTGAGGAGGGGGGGAGGCAAATTTCCTTAAAAGAACCTCTAGTCTCAATCACAGATCCATGGAAATTGGATCAACATCCAGCTTCTGGTAGAAGTGAGGACTGCCTGCTCTGGATGACCTGATCACCCATCTGAAGAACAAATTCAGTAGACTTCTGCTGAAGTTCCAGGCCCATGAGAGATTAGTTCCTTCTTTCTCAGGGTGAAGATACCAGTATTTTTGGTTTGGGTGATTTTCCAGGAAATAAAGTTAAACTAGGGCTGATACACTGCCATAGCACTTAAATCGGTAGGACATAAATCCCTAGTGGGGGGGGGGGGGGGGGGAAAAAAGACAACTGCTTCTCTGAATCTTCATGTTTTACTTACCAGAGTATGATGTTCGAAAATTAATGTAAGACTGTGAAAGATAGGCTTGCACTTCAGTCATTAATATTGAATTATAAAGAATATTATATAGGAGAATCAGTCATGATGATTGTATTCATTTCCTGTCTTTGATGCTGAAGTGTACCATGTATAAAGCTACACTTTTAACGCTGGTTCTATTAAAGTTCCTGTAAGAACTGTTTTGGTAAAGATACATTCCATTTTGATATACCGGCTTCTCACATATGACTATCCATCTCCTTTTGATGTCAAATTCTGTCATGAGACTTAGACCCCATACTTTTTGCGGATTATGATTCCTCTGTTAGTACATTAACATTGTTTAGTCCTCCTCTATCTTCTATGTAAAACGAATTTATATAAAAGGTAAGACAAAGCAAGAGATGCTCCCTACCACAGGAGTAAAGTTTATATTATACTCAGATGTGACAAAATTTTAATGAAAGCCTTACTCAGAGATTCATGCTAAAAACTGACACTGGATTTGCTTTGGAACCAAACAACGTGCTTATCAGTTTCTAAAATTACTCTCAGGCAAAGAGATGCTTGCATTTTTTTTCTCTTTTCAAAGCACTATCTTCTCATATTGATAGGATGAAATACAGAAAAATGCATGGCTCTAGCTTTTGTATGCAGTTTCACATACTGTTTCACAGTAACAGTAGGGGAATAAGCAAGTATGCATTCCGATGAAGAATAAATGTTATTGTCAAGGTAACGCTGTTATTCAGGTTGTTATTCAAGTCATATTTTGTGTGTATGAGATTCCTTCCCCCTTCCCTCCATTACCCTGCTAGCTTCTGAAAGGGTGTAAGATTTTTTTCGTGCGTGTGTGTATATAACATACATGTAGAGTACACATACACAATGTATATGTGTGCGTATACACTTTTTTACTCCCTTTCATAAAATAGCAGGATTATAATTTCCTTTAAGTCTCTTATCTGAAAGTACAAGAGCATACAATGCAGTACATATGCTATGTGATAATGACAACAGCAAAATTCTTTTCTAGAAGTGTTAACAGGACATACAAAATAGGGTAGAATGTATATATGTGGGGAAAAAAGTCTCAAGAGCAGTAATTTCTGCAAGCAAAAATACTTAACATTCATTGATTTATTTTTTAAATTATAATAAGGATTTAAATGTCCAGCAGAGGGCAACAAAGATGATACGGGGCCTTGGAGCATCTTTGCTATGAGGAAAGACTGAGAGACCTGGGTCTGTTCAGCCTTGAGAAGACTGAGAAGGGGATCTTATGAATGTTTAGAAATATCTTAAGCATGGGAGACAGTGGGATTTGGCCAACCTCTTTTCAGTGGTTTGTGGGCATAGGACAAGGGGCAATTGCGAAAAAATGGAGCACAGGAAGTTCTGCACCAACATGCAAAAGAACTTCATGGTGAGAGTGACAGAGCACTGGAACAGGCTGCCCAGGGAGGTTGTTGAGTCTCCTTCTCTGGAGGTATTCAAGGCCCATCTGGACGCCTACCTGGGCAACCTGCTCTAGAGAACCTGCTTTGGCAGGGGGGTTGGATCTCTTGAGGTTCCTTCCAACCCCTACAATTCTGTGATTCTGTGAAACACGTCAACCAAAACTACGTCAAGCAAATTGGGCTATGTGGTTTGTAACGTTTATGAAAAGGACCATGCTTCTTAATTATAATGCATGTAGTGGCTTTGAAACAGTCTGTACTTTTGATGTAGAAGATTAAAAGAAGCCTTTGCAGCTTGGGTTAGTGAAGTGTTCTCAGAGTTGATCATTATCAGTGGAGATGTAAGAAAAATACCAGTTACTGCTGGGCAATTTACAATAGCAGGCAATGTAAAAATTCTGTAGATGTTTTTTATGCAGTTATATACCAAGCTGACAAAACGACCTTATAAAGTATTTTAGCAATGTTCCTTGGAGATTAAAAATACAAACTCATTAATAGTCACAATGTGAATTTTACTGTATCTTAAGTATTTTCTTTAAACAGACATACACACCTCTAATATTTGTAAATTTTTTAACAGGTTAAAACTGCTGAATCAAAAATAACTAACTTAATTTACCTGAAGCATACTCTAGAACTTGTGGAGCCCCTAAAAGTAAGCTGTATCTGTCATTTTTTTCTTTGTAATGTACAAACCAGTTTGCCCTTCTTTATACATGTTACACTGGATAGATTTACTTTATATCTTGCAGAACACAGTACTGCCAACGTAGTCCGTTAACTCTTAAGCCAATTGAAAGAAAGTACTTGAGCTCAATACTCCTAAGAACTAGATTCCTGTTGTTACCTGAATATGATTTTATAACATACATTTACCTGCTCAGGTTCTGTAAGCTGCTTATCCAACAGCTGTCAGCCCTTTAAAAGTGCTATGAAAAGAATTAACTGTTTGTGTTCATATTGTACAGACTGCTTTAAGAAGCTGTAACACACCACTGCTAAAGGCCTATTACAGTTCTCTTGAAGATAGAAGGTATTATGATGATAATTTTTTATCTTTGCTTATTTGTAGTTACAGGTATAGCTCTATTGTTTTGACTAAAAGCTGACATTGACTTAAAAAAATAATTAAATTTTCAACAAACAAATGCAGGGGGAAAAAAAGCAGCAAAATGGAAAATTAACCATCGATACTGTAATTGCTGATGAGCTATACTCCATTAGAAATTACTATGAAAATACAAAAGTAGTAAAGACAAAGTAGAAAAGACGAAAGTTCCCTGCAGTCCTTATAGTAATACAAAAATAAACTGTTGCTTATATAATTGAGAATTTATATCTCCGAAAGATTTGAATTATATTATCAATCAGGCTTAGGTATATTTGTACTTCATTCTGAGGTGGGAAATACACATGAAATTTAGTGTTTGTTTTCAACAGTAGAAAATTTGCTTCTGTTATTTGTAATTTCAGAATGATAATGCAAATAAAAACTAAAATATTACATTGCTAATAAGTAACACTACTAATATTGCAGGTTTGGAATTATACTTGAGAAGATTACAACTGTAATTAATGATGATACAAGGTACACAAAAGGATGTCTGAGTATGAGGACACAAAAATGCTATGCTGTTAAGCCAAACATCAATGAATTCCTTGACATAGCTCGTAGAACATACACAGAAATTGTTGATGACATAGCAGGTATCTCCAAACCAAAACTTTTATTTACTTGCAGTTCAAAAAACGTTGTATCTGGCATACAGAAGCCACATAATCATGCTTTATAGCCTTATACAGAAAATGTATTTAGTATTGTTATAAACTGGTCATCACTGATGAGTAACTAAAGTACTTTTGATACATACGTTCAGATTCTCCGTTTGTAGGTAAAAACTCGATTTCATTTAAATGAGGATGAACAATTACATTCTGACTCATTTATTTGACTCCTCTGCTCCTTATCCTCTAAAAATACAGAAAAGTTAAAGCATAATAATTATTCCAACTAAAACAATTCTGTATAAAAAAATGAATTATTTTTATTAGCTTAAAATATCTCAGTACTTTCTTCTTTATATTTTGACCAGCCTTGACCTATCTGTGGGCTGTTTTTCAGCCAAGCTATTAGGAGTTGGAAAGTACAAATTAAAGAAATTTTAGCGTATTATTTATTACTGTGCTTTATTAACCTTTGTGTTTATCCTTAATTTAAAATAGATGAAAAAATATCCTCAGGAATGGATTTTTTTTTCTTTAGTTCAAAATTTTAGTTTTTAAATTCTAGTCAAAAAAGTTTTAGTTTGATTTCTAGCTAGAGGACCAGCTTTTTAGTTTTCTGTATAATTAGAAAAATTACAAAGTATCAGAAACTTTAGCATCTGTAATATGTTGTGAACCTCCTGTTTCCTTCCAGGCTTATAGTCTATATAATACATGGTGAAAAATACAGACGTTACTGCTTTTTCTTTCCTAAACCTTCCAAAATTTGGTAGCTGCGAGGACTAAAGAGTGTGTCGACATCTGTGTTCCCCTTGCCTGTTTTTACTGTAGCCAATGTGCTTGGAGAAGGGGTTTTTCTCTCTTTTGTTCTTTACCACATTATACTCTAAGCAACTCCAAGACTGAAATATCCAGAATGGCCTATAACTTTGTTGGTCTACATCATGGGTGCTTGGAACACAAAAGTGAACAAGCTTAGAGCAGCAAGCATCAGGAAACACCACTAAATAAATCCAGCCTTTCTTCTCAAAGGAATACCACTATTTGCATTGTTCAGAAGTCCCATAACTTTGTAATACATCTTCTTCAACCATGTAACAGTTTCCTATGTACACCCATCTCATCTAGAAACAAGACTGATTTAAGGGTGGGATTACAAATGTAAAGCATTACCCTCAGTGAGGGGTGGAAGACTGCTTAGAGTCATTTAAAGAACACGCAAATAAATCTGATTCCCCATGGTTTTTTTTTTTCCAATCCCTTTATACAGCCAATTTTTTACATTAATACATTAATTAGATCCCATAGATCCACTTTTAAGGCCTTTAGTCATGTTACTTATCTGACATGTTCGACCTATGTAAATCACTTCCGCAGTTTGTGCATATAAGTATGTATGCATGTGTGTATGTAATTTGGTTCCAATCTTTATTTGTGATACGTAGGTATGATAACACAACTTGCAGAAAAGTACAACCTACCAATGAAAACAAGTTTCAGTTCTGCTCGTGGATTTTTTATCCAGATGAATGCTGATTGTTCAACACTGCCCAGTGGCCAACTTCCTTCAGAATTTACAAAGGTATCTGCACTAGAGATGTTTTCTTCAAAATACTTTTGAATGAGTAACTTATATAAAATGTATAATACACTAATAAAACACATACGGTAATTTAAATAATTAAAATAATTTCAGTGAATATACCTAGAAATAAATGAAGGTGTAATTGGTATGTTTTTTATAACCACACTATTTCTAGCTATACTTAATATAGTAAGAAATACGCAATTACATGCAATTATGTTGTTTGCAATTATAAAGTTGTGTATCTTGCCGATAACTGCATTCTTTTGCGAGGATTTTTTTCCTAAATAGACTTTTATGAAATGAAACAAGGCATTATTTTTTCCCCTTTTTTTTCCTATGTTTTTCCCAGTTTGCTTTTAGAAACTGTTTTTCGCTTCTGATTATGTGACAAGTTCTTACTGTTGGTTTGAATTCCCCATAGATCACTAAAATGAAAAACACGTATAGCTTCACTTCAGCAGACTTAATAAAAATGAATGAGAGATGTCAGGAGTCCCTGAGAGAAATATATCACATGACATACTTGTAAGACCACTTAAAACTATTAAATGTTTGTGCTAACAGCATTTATTTTATCCCATTAACAGCTAATTACATGTTTTCTTAATGCTACCTTTTTGTTAAATTATGGTTACTTACAGAAATAATCCAAAGTGACACTGATCAAGTATAGTACCTGAGAGAAAGGAAGTAACATGGTGTTTATTGTATTAAGATGATTACAAATACATAGGCATTTATTTAGAAATGTAGCCTTTGTAATTATTTTTATGGATGAATTATCTCCATAAAATGGCACAGTAAATGTATTAATTTTTTAATGGAGAATCATTAATTTTAGTCACTCTTGCATTTACAGTAGAATTACCTATATCTGTATTTTTGTCCTTGCTGCACCCTGTGTTGCTCTGTTGTTTCAGAAGACTTACTAGGTGTAACATTTCACGTGAATTTTATGAAAATTATTTTTAGAAACCATGTTTGTTTGCATGAAGGCATAAGGGAATTAGAGTCATATTTGAGATGTTAATAGAACATACTTGACTCCACAGCTATATTTGTAGTTAATTCTTTATGAAGCTTTCTTACGAGCTGTTGGTATTTGAGCTATGTGTCTTGTGTCTGATAGCAGTAATTAATCTGAGATTACTGTATAAGATCTTAATATACTTCAAAGAAATCAACGTATTTGCCTGCATTTGATAACCTCACATCCTAACATATGGAGTATAAACATTATTAACTGTTGCTTTATTTCCATAAGGTGTATAAAGTGACACTAGGTACTGTACAACAGCTAAATCAGTGTCTTATTTTAGAATCGTGTGTAAGCTACTGAACGAGATCTATGAACATATTCATTGCCTATACAAGCTGTCTGATACTGTGTCAATGCTGGACATGCTGCTTTCATTCGCCCATGTCTGCACTGTTTCCGACTATGGTAAGTTTCTTGTTTGATTCTGTCATAGGCCAATTAAAGACCCTCCTGCTGGAGGATATCCAAGTTGTTTGTCTGGTTCTCCAATTGCTAAGCCCATGTCATTTATTTTTCTAGGTCTCAGTAGGCTCTAAGTATCTTGGTCTATCCTTGCCAGTTTTGTGCTGATACTCTTCCTATTTCTATCCACTGGAAATACATTCTGCCATTTAGATGCTGTAAGCCTTCATAGCCAGTCTTTTCAAGTTAGCCAGTGTAAGCGTATTCTTTTCAAAAGTATGTCGTCTGTGAACGTGCTGAGTTTACCCTTCTGTTCCAAAAGGCCACAAGATTATATAAGGAGGTCAGCCTTCTTATACCTTAAGACAAAATAAGTGGCTAACTTCTTTATTTGCTTCAACTTTTGTAACACTTTTAGATATTTTTGGGAAGTAGAGTCTTCTAAGGAATCCAAGATCATGTGCTTACTTGCATATTATTCACCTCCTGGGTCAGAAGTTTGGTTGTATTGCATCACTGGGTCATTCTGCTTCCCTAGCCCATTTTTGCAATGTACAAATGAACTCATGGTCTTCAGTTAGTGCTGACCTGAGATACCTATCTGTACAACCAATGCAAACCTGAGGTACTTATCTAGAGTACAATGCTGTGTAGATGCTAAATCACATTAGGTCTGGAAAGCCATCTCTGTAGGTGTATTAGCTCATCATTACTGATGCTGCTCTGAAATTTCCTGTACAGGAGTAGAGCTTGTTTACTTTGCAGTATCGCAGTGATTCTTTATGTGCAGATGATTCCATTCGCATCAGTAACTGGTACACTTGAGTCATTGCAACCTTTTTCACGCCAAATGAATCAGAGCACAACTGTACTTCAGCAGTTAATAATGAGTCTAAAGCTGCTTTGCTTCTCCTGTAAATCTGCAGTTTCCACTGCCAGGCCTGAATGTGTATCTGCCCAAAGAAACAGACTGTCATTTGTAGCTTTCAGTCTCCTGTGCCACTTGACTCTCTCTCTCCTAAACCATTAAATGGCTAAAAGCTACACGTGGTAGTTAGAGTTGCTCAATGTTGAAACTTGAAAACCTGCTTTGGCATTTCTTTCTTGAAGGCTGTTCCATTTAAACAGATAAGCAATTTTAACAATACTTCCTTGTTAGCCTGCAGTAGTGCCATAGAAGTAGACAGAGAGGAGGCATAAGGAATAGGTTGAGAAAAAAACTGTTTGGACAGAAATACATACAGATAGTCCCAGTATCAAATGGATCTACATAGGCATGGTACATACACGGATTATCAATATACTATAAAAACAAAAATTAAAGGCAACTTCCTTGCTTCCTATGCTTATCTAATAATATATATGTATTAGTAACAGGTAGAGTTCATGACTTCCCTGTATTTTGTAAGTTTATTTTTATACTGCTACATAGTAGATATAAAAATGAAACTGGGTTCCACATTCTCCATTTGAATTACTTTTGAAGTTTCACTGTTTGTATTTTTCTTTATTACTGGAGTTCTGTACTACTTACCGTGCAACACAAACACTATGTTAATTTAGAAATATAGCGTTAGTTATGGGATTCTTTTTGTAGTAATAAATCTTGAGGGCTTGAAAGATGATCAGAATCTATATCTGAAAATAGCCGGTAATTCTTTCAAGTGCTCTATCTTAGTCTTGCTGACTACAGGAAAGTAAAAATTAGGGAATTGGGACCACAGAGTTTGACTTCCGTAAGAATGGATTTATTTCAGACCACACTAGTTTAGTGACTTAAAGGTTTCCATAACTCTACAAAGCTTTGTATCCTTTTTCTCTTTTAGTTCGTCCAGAATTTACAGATACTTTAGCGATCAAGCAGGGATGGCATCCCATTCTTGAAAAGATAGCTATGGAGAAACCTGTATCTAACAACACATACCTGACAGAGGGTAGCAACTTTCTCATTATTACAGGACCAAATATGAGTGGAAAATCAACATATCTAAAACAGATTGCACTCTGTCAAATTATGGCCCAGATTGGTGAGTAAGACTATACCATATTTGTAATCTTTTGCACCACTTTTATTGGTTTCTTGTTAAAAATAGAATTATTGTTGAAGCTTAATGTTTCAGTTTCAAGAATAAGATTCTATCTAAATAGTAAAATCTAATGTTTAGTTCTTTTGATGGGTGGACCATTCAGGGGATAAGGAATTGGCTTGAAAGTTGCACCCAGAGAGTGGTGGTCAGTGGCTCTGTGTCTGTCCAGGTGGAGGCCAGTGATGAGTGGTGTACCTCAGGGGTCCATCCTTGGACTGGTACCGACAGTTTAATATCTGTATCAGTGACACAGACGATGGGAGCACAGCCTCAGCAAGTTTGCAGATGACACTAAGATGAGTGGTACAGTCAATACAACATAAGGAAGGGATGCCATCAAAGGGGCCTGGACAAAAGCGTGGTGCGCCCACGTGAACCTAATGAGGTTCAACAAGTCTGAGTTAAAGGTGCTGCAGCTGGGTCAGAGCAATCTCAGACATTAGTACAGACTGGGAAGAGAACTCAGTGAGAGCAGCCCTTCAGGAAAAGACTTGGAAGTTCTGTTGGATGAAAAGCTTGACATGAGCCAGCAGCGTGTGCTTGCAGCCCAGAAGGCCAAGTGTGCATTCCGGGCTGCACCAAAAGAGGAGTGGACAGCAGGTCGAGGGAGGGGACTGTCCCCCTCTATCTACTCAGCCCTTGAGAGGACCCAACAGGAGTACTGCATCCAGGTCTGGGGTCCCCAGCACAAGAAGGATGTTGATCTGTTAGCACGGGTCCAGAGGAGGGCTACGAAGTTGATCCAGAGGGCTGGAGCCCCTCTCCTATGAAGAAAGGCTGAGAGCTGGGGCTAGAGAAGAGAAGGCTCCAAGGTAGACTTTATTGCAGCTTTTCAGTACTTAAAGGGGGCTTATAAAAAAGATGAACTTTTTGGACTCTTCTGAACAAAAGAGCAACTTTTTGCTCAGTCAAATGACAGGACAAGGGGGAATGGTTTTAAACTAAAAGAAGGGAGATTTAGATTAGAGGTTAAGAGTAAATTCTTCACTCAGAGGGTGGTGAGGCACTGGAACAGGTTGCCCAGAGAGGTTATGGATGCCCCATCCCTGGAGGTGTTAAAGACCAGGTTGGATGAGGCCCTGGGCAAACTGATCTAGTGGGTGGCATCCTTGCCCATGGCAGGGGGGTTGGAACTAGATGATCTTGAACTTACTTAGCAGTGGAGAATAAAATTTGTTCAGTGTGTGTTTATAGGTATAATCCCAAACAGCATGTTCTTCAGGAATTACTCTCAGAAACATGACTTTAATATGAATAAAGTCTGCAAAGTCTTCTGGCAAGCTTCGTGTTCTTTTCTATTCTATAAAACTAGTAAGTCTCAAAGTCTGGTAAGGCAATATAAATCTTGGTTTATGAAACTAAGATTCCCTGGGGTTAGTATCGCAATGTCTACAGAAATGTAAATTAATTCTACAGTTCATTCCCACTTTTGCATCCCTTTAGACTGACGCACAGCTTCAGGCGTATGATTTCTTAAGGTATTGCTGATAAGATTCTTCAATTACGGTATCTCTGTAATATTTTTTCTTATAAAGTAGCGGTAGAATATTATCCTACAAAACTTTGCAGAACAAGGTGCATTCTGTACAGTGCATAAAGACCAAATGTAAAACACTGACATATTCAGGCAAGCTGGCATTTGTCACACTGATATGAGAAAACTCTTACCTTACTTGTTTTGCAGGTTCTTACGTCCCAGCAGAGTATTGTTCTTTTCGAATCGCAGAGCAAATTTTTACCAGAATAGGTATGGATGATGATATAGAAACAAATGCCTCAACATTCATGAAGGAAATGAAAGAGGTATTAAACATAGCTAATCCAGGGGCCAGGGCCCATTTTTACTGTTAATCTGATTGAAATTGTACTAGTATATTTCTACCGAAAGAGTGTATTTTAGAAACAGTACAAAATTTCAGCTTTAATCTCTTACCTAAATGATAAACTACAGACAACATGCATTTCTTAAATAAAGATACTCCAATTTGGGTAGAAATTGGTGTTCGTTTGGACAGTGGTTCCAAAGTTTTTTTGTTATTTCTTGAGCCTTACAGAAGTATTTTTCTAAGCCTAAGCCTTCTCACTTTCTCTCCTAAACTGATACGATTTTGAGGAAAACTGATATGGTCAATGGAAAAAAGAAAGAGTGCTGTAAGACGAATCTTTGCTTGTTAAGAATTGACAGCTATTTGAAAGCTGTGAAAAAAGTAAAATATATGGATCTGACGGGTTTTTTTTTTACATTTAAGTTTTATCTGAATAATACAAACTATTCCTATTAGTAGCAGAGTTTTTAAAAAGATGCATTTCTAGGAATGACAACAAATTTAATATTTTCCTAGATAACATACATCATACAAAACGCTAATGACAAATCACTCATCATAATTGATGAACTTGGCAGAGGTACCAGTGCTGAAGAAGGTATTGGCATTTGTTATGCTGCCTGTGAATACCTGTTGAATTTGAAGGTAATTCTGGAAAAAAAAAAAAAAAAAAAAAGGTTTAAGCCTTCTAATTATTTTATCATACTGGAAGCAAACAGTAATTTCTCATAACTGAACTTAATTATTTTAGGTATTTCTTGCCTACATAAGACATTTGACATTTTTTTGTAACTGATGAATGCAAAGATATGGTGATAGACAAAAAATGCTGATGTAATCTGCACTTCGGTTCACTGGTCTCCATCTCTTTACTACTTGCTTGGAAGCTTGCTTTCTTGTCTAGAAAAAGGCTAACCGAGTCTGTTTAGTTTTGCTTAGTACAACTTTGTATGCTTGAACATTAAAGGTGAACCTCTTTACGTGTCTGTTATCTTACCAACGGTTCTTCCATACAACTTAAGAATTGATTATAGAGGTTAGAGGTTTGCTTAGAAAAGTGGAAGATTATTTTAGATGGGTTGGAAGTTTCTTTTATTACTAGTAACCTCTATTACTAGTTTTGTAATCAACCTCAGTTTGTTATCAGCTTTTTGACACGCATAGATTCAGTTTCTTGTCAGAGTTTTATTCAGAGCACTTATGTGGTTTGGTCTAAAAACACATTTTCTGTAGCTTGTACTGCTGGAAAAGCATTCACTGAAAATATTAAGGCAACCATTTGACAGTTGTTCAAAATAACCCAAGTCAGATTTTAAAAGCATCGTGGATTTTGTGTTACTTCTGATGTTCCTTTCCTTCCATTGAGAAAGGAGTGGGGGAATCCTGAATGGGATAAGATATCCTTGCCAATGATAGAACTCATGGCTTAATTTTTTTCATTTGTTTTAGTAATTATTTTAGTAATTTAAAGATGGCTTTTCAGAATTGTGGAGGAAAAAATGGACATCTGAGAGATCATTTTTCTTATCCCGTGCAATTTAGAATCATAGAATGGTTTGGATTGGAAGGGAGCTTAAAGATCATCTAGTTCCAACCTCCCTGCTGTGGGCAGGGACACCTCCCACTAGACCAGGTTGCTCCAAGCCCTGTCCAGCCTGGCCTTAAGCACTTCCAGGAATGGTGCGTCCACAGTTTCTCTGGGTGACCTGTTCCAGTGCCTCACCACCCTCTAAGGGACGAATTTCTTCCTAATATCTAATTTAATCTACCGTGTTTTAGTTTAAAGCCATTACTCCTTGTCCTATCACTGCATTCCCTGACAAAGAGTCCCTCTCCTGCTTTCCTGTAGGCCCCTTTAAGTACTGAAAGGCTGCTATAAGGTCTCCCTGGAGCCTTCTCTTCTCCAGTCTCAACAACCCGAACTCCCTCAGCCTGTCTTTGTAGGATAGGTGCTCCAGCCCCTTGATCATCTTCATGGCCCTCCTCTGGGCTCACTCTAACAGGTCCATGTCTCTTGTGCTGGAGTCCCCTGCGCTGAACACAGTACTGTAGGTGGGGTTTATTTATTAAAGGATCATTTCAAAAATAAATTTTCTTTTTTTCTTATTTAGGCATTTACATTGTTTGCTACACATTTCCTGGAACTGTGTCATATAGATGCTTTATATCCCAATGTGGAAAATTACCATTTTGAAGTGCAACATGTGGGAAGCAGTGCTATAAAGAAGGAAAAAATCGCGTACACTTACACGCTCTCTAAAGGATATACAGAGGAAAAGAACTATGGTAATGGATTCCACTATGACTCTTAATAGAAGACTGGACAAATTGAAGGATTGTGAGTCAGTAAAGAAATGAATGAGTGACAATAAGGTATAACTATGTTTTAAAGAGTTACAGAAATCCATACGTTTCCAAATGCTAGATTCCATAGTTGGATCTGTGATTTAGGTGACATTTAATCAATAGGTAGTTAGCTAAACATAATTATTGCAAGCCAGTGGTGACTGAGGACTCCAGATTACTCCAATCAGGTTTGAAATAACTAGACTTAAAATGCTTCTTTATCAGAATTTCAGTTGTAAATTTCTTTGCCTTTGTCAGTACAAGGTCAGTTTTGGATGCTACAGTCCTAACTCAGAAAAAAAACATGTTTAGACAGTGTTCTTAGAGAACAGGAGACCTTTAGTAACTCAGTGTTGCTTTATTGTCGTACTTGAGCAAAGTTACATTAAAAAAAAAAAAAGTGTAAGGGCAATTCTTGCCCCTTTTCAATTTTTAACCCTACAGTATTAGATGTAGGATTAGTGTAGACCTGATGAAGCACAGAATTTCCTCTCAACAGCCAGGGCAACAGGCAAAATGAAAAGTGAAAAAATCATATTAGGGCGGAAAATACCACATATTTTTCTTATCCTGAGTATCTGACACCTTGACTGCTGGCAAGAGTGTAGAAGTTGGAATGTGACATCCATATCCAGTAGATGCCCAGATTCAGTGGGGAGCATGTTTAGCACAATCTCAGTATCTTGCCAGCCTGCCAAACTGAAAAACTAAACAGAGAAGGCTATTACCACCACTGTCTCATTTTTTCCCTTTAGCCTCTAATGTATCAAATCCTGCCCACTTTCTGACAGCAGTAATTTAAGTGAAAGTGTATTTTAGAGGCACCATTACAACAAAGTAGGCATTTTATTTAGCACCTCTCAAAACAGTATTGTTTTGAAAAAGAGACCAAAAGAGAAAATTTATATTAATTTTTTTTTTAAATGAAAATTTCACCCTTTAAAAATGAGCTCAGCTGATTCTAGCACACATACTGTGAAGGATGGGAAAAGATATTTATCAAAAATCCTAATTTGTATTTTCTATGTTTAGGATTAAAAGCTGCAGAAGTTTCCTCTCTACCACCATCCATAATTTTGGATGCAAAGGAAATCACAAATCATATTGCAAAACAAATTTTGGTACGTAGTGGGTAGTTATACTTTAATTCATAGTTTTTATAAAACTGTATATTTTCATTGTTTCTAAAAGGCTACAGAATAAATGCTACATAAGGTTTTATGATGATAGATGGCATCAAGAAAGTAAAATTTTTATTTCTCAAACTAATTATAAGAGATTGTTAATTATAAGAGATCACTGTTAGGTGACAACACAAATAATTCCTTAGCATTAAAGGAGCATTAGATGTAATGTTGGAGTTTAAAACAAGAATCACCTGATCAGAAATAGGTTGGAAAACACACTATTAGTATTGTAATGACAGAACATCATTAATTTCCTATTTTAATGCATGAATATGTTTTTAAGAACAGCACCAGCAGAAAAGCACTCCTGAGATGATGAAACGCAGAGCTGTATATCATTTAGCAATGAGATTGGTTCAGACTGCCAGAAATTCACGATTAGATTCAGACAGTTTGCGAATATATTTGAAAGGTTTGAAGAAAAAGTATAAAGCCAGTTTTCCTGCATCTGAACAAAACGATGAACAACAGTAATGTATAACGCAGGCTGTTTTAATAATTTTTGACTGCAAGAAGATTCTGATTTTTTCCACAGTATTAGAAACACAGCTTCCTGTATGTCTATAATGTCTTCATTCTTAGTCTAAATTATACTCACTACCAAAGACCATATTCTTCATGTTTGTTTTTTTTTGTCACAAATAAAAGCATTTACTTTGTATGTGAAACAGTTCTTTTTTGATAATAACTATATTCCTTTCATTATTTTAGAGACAAAAAGTTGTATAATTAGCCATTTCCACATTATATATGTGGTACTAGAGCTCTTACATCCAATACCAAAGATTTTACCTAACAAAAAGCAGTCTTTGAAACAGACTGTCCGCTTGTCTTTCACAGACAAGTTCTGTTTGCGCTGTTGGATGTGCATGTGCAAATCCTGTTGCTCCCTGCTCATAGAGGGTTCTAACTCTCTAAATCATTGTTTAATGCAACATCAAGTAACCAGTCCAGTACTGCTTCTTCTCCAGAACTCGGCACCGAGGACTTTTTAACACTGTTTACTGGGTTTTGAGTAGAAAATAACGGGATATAAATTTTAACAAAATGCTATTCTTTTTCCTTTTTTTGTTAAAAAAACGGGTCTCTGGGTGCTGGGCTGCAGGTCGGGAAGCCCGGGGCTGGCTCCGCGGTGTCCGCAGTGTCAAGCCGCCAGGAGCACCTTCTCCCACAGCAAGCCGGGAGTTGTGGTCACTGGGCTCTGAGCTTCCCGTTGCCCACGTTGGGTTCGTTATTATTATCTCCCTGCCTTTTTTATCCTGGTAAAAAATGTACTGTTTCAGCTTGCCGTCGCTCAGCTTCCCAGCCGGGAGCGGCACGTTGCCCAAGGCAGATACTTCCTCCCTGAGGCGGCGTGGGGTGCAAATTTCTGCTGTTTTCGTTTGTGCTTCTTCTGGGAAAATGGTGTGGGAAGCTGTGCCTGCTGACCGCGGGACGCCCCCTGCCGGGGAAAAGTGGGTACTGCAGGCAGCGGTGGTCCGCGCATGCGCGGTGGAGCCCCAGCCGCCCTCTGCCGCCACCTGCTGGGGATAATTGGGTAGTGCAGGCGGCGCGGTGCCGCGCATGCGCGATGGTGCCCCGGGCCGCCCTCTGCCGCCACCTGCCGGGGATAATTGGGTACTGCAGGTGCCTCAGTGCGGCGCATGCGCGGTGGCCCCCCGGCGCCCTCTGCCGCCCCCTGCCGGGGAAAAACGGGTACTGCAGGCGCCTCGGGGCCGCGCATGCGCGGTGGCGCCCACGGGCGCCCTCTGCCGCCCCCTGCCGGGGAAAACTGGGTAGTGCAGGCGCCTCGGGGCCGCGCATGCGCGGTGACGCCCCCGGGCGCCCTCTGCCGCCACCTGCTGGGGAAAAGCGGGTACTGCAGGCGGCCCGGGGCCGCGCATGCGCGGGGCTGCCCCAGGCGCTCTCTGCCTCCACCTGCTGGGGATAATTGGGTACTGCACGCCCCTCGGGGCCGCGCAGACGCGGTAGAGCCCCGGGCGCCCTCTGTCGCCCCATGCCGGGGAAAATTGGGTACTGCAGGCGGCGCGAGGCCGCGCATGCGCAGTGGCGCACCCGGGCGCCCTCTGCCGGCACCTGCTGGGGAAAATCGGGTACTGCAGGCGCCTCGGGGCTGCGCATGCGCGATGGTGCCCCCGGGCGCCCTTTGCCGCCACCTGCCGGGGAAAAGCGGGTACTGCAGCCGGCGCGGGGCCGCGCATGCGCAGTTTTCTTTTTTCCTGCGAGTGATGTTACTACATTGATTTTCTTTTTGGGGTGTAATCTGTTACGCTGCTAGATTTTTCTTCCTGTGTAGAAGAAAGGTTGAGCTAATTCCAGTTAGCTTCAGTAACTTGCTTTCTCATATTGTCATTTCAATATTCAAAGCTGAAGCAAAAGCATTGGTATTGTTGCTTCTAGAGAGACACCAGTTCTCCTGTCTGCACTCTGCATGCTGTTCAGATAAGCTAGAAAAAAAAATAAAGGAAAAGAAAAACAGCTGCTGCTGCTCCTCCTGCTCTCTTTCTACTTTCTTGTGCTTTGCCCCTCCTTTTCACCTTTCCCAGGTGATTGGGTTTGGGTGCTGGGCGGGGCCAAATGGTATATGAGCCCCAGGTATGCCATCAGAGAGTTCATTCTGCCTGGGCTGCACTTTGGGGTAAGTGCTTTGGTTTTCCTTCAGTCAGTTGCACGGTTCTTTAGGTGGGTCAGAGTCTATGGACTGATGCGTTTCTAAGTAGATATTGGTACGTCCTTCTTTTTGAGGTAACAACTAGTAGGATCTGTTACAGGCAGTTGTGCGGAGAGCTGACAGAGGGCCCGAGACTGATTAAAGAGGCAGGATCCATGAAGTAGTGGGGAAGGGAAGAAGGTAGGCACTATGGGGTTTAGGAATTGATCTGGTAACTCTGTGCACAGACCAAGGTAAGAAATGTTAAGTATTGCCTTGGTGGTTGGGTGAGGCTCTGTGTGATATGTGATTGAGACATACTTTTGTACGAAGCGAGTGTGGAGAGTCCTGATCCGTAGTTCTGTAGCTCCGTGAGGGGCGTGGCTGGAGACAGATGAAGCGTGAGATAAGAGAGAGAAAGGAAGAGTCTCGGGACATCTGGTGTACGGTAGCCCTTGCACGGTAAAGTGCTTGGCAGTACGCCCCCATTTTCCAGAATCGGAACGTTAGTGTGTGGTACCCTGCAGGAGGGAAATTTCTGTAGCAGCACACTGACAAGGGCTAGGAAAAATGGGAAATATGAGTTCCAGGGAACAGGGAGATATCCCTTGGGGAGTGCCTACCGACAGGTCTTCCTGAAGAATGATAAGAAATTGGAAAAATAATATCAAAATCAGAGGAGATGATAAAAGAAAGGGGAAAAAAAAAAAGGTTAAATATTGTGTATCAGTCAGGACAAAAGAACCAATTAAGGAAACAGCAGTATTTTGGCCAAAATACGGGTCTGATGAAAATCCGGGCTTTAAATTCTTATGTAAACAATAAGATTCCTTTTCTGGAGAAGGAGCCAAGTTACGCTCCCTGTAATCCTAATATTGCACCGGTGGCAGCAGCAGTCGCTCTAGGAAGGGAGACAGGGACTGTAATTAACACTGTCCCTAGAGAAGGAGTGTACTCTAGGCTCTGGCAAGAACAAGGTAGAAGAGATGCTGAGAATTTTGCCTTCCCTGATACTAACAGTACTAACGCTAACTGTGTATCCTCTTAGGTGAACTCCCCCCTCTCCTTACCGGCAGAGAGGTTAGGAGTTTTAAGGAGGAGACGAAGTCCTTAGTTGAGGACCCCAACAGGCTAGCTGAACTATTAGACCAGTTCCTAGGACCTAACTTACGCTCTTGAGGGGGAATTATAAGTATGTTGTTTACAGGGAAAGAAATAGGAATGATCGGGAGGAGAGCTGCTATACAAAAATGGGAGAGAGAGCTCATCCTCCAGGACCAGGGGTAATACCGGCAGGGTAGAAATACCCACTTGCTGATCCTGGCTGGAGTAATAATAATGCACAACACAGAAATCATATGAGAGATTTGGGGTCAGAATGAGAAAGTACTCGTGGATGAATCCCGAGGACCTGGTATCCCAAGGTCCCTTGAAAGTTCATTTTGTGATTAAAGCCTGGCAAGATACACAGAAAAAGCTCCAGAAGGTGGGGGGATGTAGCGAACAGTCACTGTGGAGTCCTGCAGGAGGCCCTGGAGGTGTATATCGGGAGGGGAGATGAGAAGGAAAAGCAGAGAGCGAAACTACTGGTATTGACAGTGTAGCAGGTAGTGAGGCGGAGGGTTGGAGAAAGAGGAAGAAAATCTTCAGGGGGAGTCAGGGCCAGGATGGAAAGGAGAGGAAGGGAGATGAAGGAACGGCAGGCAAGGAAAGCTCAGGAACAGGCTTTGAAGCGTGGCCAGGCTGGCCCCTTCAAATAGGAATATCCGGAGTGGAAGAAGGAGGAGAGAAGGAAAATGGGAAAGTACAGGCTGGAGAAAGATAGAAGTGTTAAAAAGGGTTAGTGAAGGTGTTAAAGGTGTGGTATGTAGTGTTTGACAGAGCTGTTTGAAGTTGAACGAGTAGGGAAAGAGGATGAAGGCATTATCTAAGTAACAGTCTAGAAGTTTTGGTATATTTGCTGTGGTGTTTGGTCAGTTTCCCAAGTACTGGGGGGGGGGGGGCAGCCTGCTTCCCCCCCCGCCCCCCCCCGAACCTTGCTATGTGAACCCAATACACTAGGGCAGCTAGATCATTATTGGCTTGTAAAGTATCAGGGATTAAATTAACTAATGAAACCCTAAAAGTGATGGGGGTAGAAGGGGCTGGGATAACAGTGCCACTTTTGGGGAATACCAGGCTGAGAGTAGGGGATAAAATGATCGCTGGGCAATTACTGTATGTACCAAAGGCAGGGACTAACTTGTTGAGAAGGGATTTGATGATGACATTGGGCATTCAAATAGCAAATTGTTAGACTGGAATAACAGTGTTTTTAATGGAGTGCTCTCAGGCCCTGATAGCAAAGATCTATTCACCTCTGACTGGAAAGACCCTGAAATGGGGGCGGAAGCAACAATACAGGCAGACAGTTTTACCTCAGGGGTTTACAGGGTCACCAATTAATTTGGGCAAGTTCTAGAACAGATTTTGGAGCGATTACAACCTCCCGAGGAGGTATTACTGTTACAAATATGCAGATGATCTTTTATTGTCAGGACAGGAGAAAACAGTTGTGAAGGAAGCTACTGACAAGCTATTCGACTTTCTGGGAAAGCAGGGCTTGGGAGTATTGAAAAATAAATGACAGTATGTAGAAGGAGAAGTCAGGTATTTAAGGCATCTAATGTCTGAGGGAAAACGAAGAATAAATCCAGAGAGGATTCAGGGAATTCTTGAAAACTAAGACAGAATTAAAAAGTTTTAAGAGATTTTTTTTTTTTTTTTTTTTTTTTTTTTTAAGGAATCAGGAGCCACGAAGTCTGAGGGAAAATGGATGCTCCCTGCTGGGAGAGAAATGCTGAATAAAGCACCAATGAGGCAAATATTAACTGTTTTACATCAAAAGAGTCATTGGCAGGTGCAATCAATGTGTGATGTTGTGCTAAGAAAGTATGTCTGTGTAGGAATATACACTTTAGCGAAGCAAACATGCAGAGGATGTACCATATGTCAAAAGGTAAATAACAAGGTCATCCGTAACCCACCTAGAGGGGGACGGGAGCCAGGGATTCGACCTTTCCAAAGCATAGAGGTAGACTTTACCGAATTACCTGAAGCAGGGAGACTTAAGTACTTGTTTGTCCTAGTTGACCACATGACTGGATGGGTGTAAGCTTTCCCCTCGGTATCTGCCACTGCGAACATGGTGGCTAAGGTATCACCAGAGCAAATAGTCCCTAGATGTGGGATAGTTGAAAACATTGATTCAGATCAAGGAAGTCACTTCACTTGACAAGTACTGCAAGGGTTAATGCAGGCCTTAGAGATTGAATGGAATTTTCACACCCCCTGGCACCCCTCCTCTTCTGGGAAGGTAGAGCGAATGAACCAGACATTAAAGAAGCAATTAACTAAATTAGTGTTAGAAACCCAACTTCCTTGGGTAGAATGATTACCTTCAGCACTCCTCCAGGTTCAAACAGCACCGGGACAGGATCTAGGAATTTCACTGCATGAGATGCTGTTCGGATTCCCCTATCTGGGCAGAAGGGATTAAATACCGCAATTCGAAACAAGAGAGAGTTTTCTTAAGAACTGTATTCTGGGGTTGTCCTCTTCTTTGTCATCTCTCAGAACCCGTGGGTTGTTGGCTCAAACCCCACCTTTGGAATTCCCCATTCTCCACCATCAGCCAGGAAACTGGGTCCTGATTCGGACCTGGAAAGAATCAAAACTCCGGCCTGAATGGGAAGGACTATTCCAAGTACTACTAACCACTGAAACAGCCGTAAGAACTGCAGAAAAAGGCTGGACTCACTATACTCGAGTGAAGGCGTCCGTCAACCCTAGTACCTGGGAAGCTGTTCCTACAGAAGACTTGTTGGAAGTTGAAATCTGTCCTGGTTTCAGGTAGGACAGAGTTAATTTTCCTCCTAGTAGCTGGCAGGGTGCTATGTTTTGGATTAGAATGAGAAGAGCGCTGATAACATGCTGATGTTTTAATTGTTGTAGAGCAGTGCTTACACCAAACCAAGGACTTTTCAGCTTCTCGCTCTGTCCTGCTAGCAAGCAGGCTAGGGATGCAGCAGGAGCTGGGAGGGGACAGACCCAGGACAGCTGACCCAAACTGGCCAAAGGGGCATTCCATACCATCTGATGTCATGCTGAACAATATATAGGGGTGGCTAGCCGGGGTGGGGGGCGGGCTGCTCGGGGATAGGCTGGGCATCGGTCAACGGGTGGTGAGCAATTGCATTGTGCATCACTTCTTTCGTACACATTATTACTATTAATACTATTATTATTATTATTATTGTTATTCTTTTCCCTGTCTTAATAAACTGTCTTTATCTCAACTCACAGACTTCACTTTCCCGTTTCTCTCCCCCATCCTGGAGAGGGAGGGGGGAGGGTGAGCAAACAGCTGTGTGGTGTTTGGCTGCCAGCCGGGCTAAACCACAACAAAATCGAAGAGAAAAATCTCATAGCGGACTCTGAGCAGGATAAAAGCTTACAATTGTAAACTAACCGTTTATTTTCACAGGTAACTAATGAGTGTGACTCGTGATTGAGAGAAAGGACTGGCCTATGGCAAATTGAAGTGCTCCCAAGGGGTTTTTGTTCTAGTAGTAGTGTACATATATCTTACTCTTTGTATTGGTAATTATTTGGAAACCTAAGGGTTAAAAACAATGACAGGGAAAAGTCAACTATTAATTTTGTTTCTAGTGATTGTGGGCCTCAGAGAAGGCCTTGGTCAATTGGCAACTTGGAAAAGGCATGACCAGATAATAATAAGATGGGATACCCCATCAGAATAGGGGGTGAATGTGACAGAGGATTATGTATCACAGTCTGTCATGTTTAATGTTTGTGAGGTGTTAGCTTGTGGAGATTTAAATGCCCAATGGCAATTGAGCAGAGAGAACAAATAACTGGGAGAGACCCAACAGCCAGATTGAGAACAGCTGTATGGAAACGATCCTCTATTGCCATCAGAGAAAGGGAGAAACTCAAGGAGAAAACAGGAGAGAAGACAGGAGGCCCTCTTTGAAATGTGGCAGTTCAAACATTTGAGATTGAAACAGGGTATGGGGATGTGAATGCCCGGATAGAATGGGTCAAATATACTGTCCAGAGTCTCAACCATAGCAATTGCTATGCTTGTGCCTCGGGATGACCGATTGCCCAGACAGTGTCCTTCCCATTGGGGTGGACCAGGGATTCCCAGGGGATGCGATGTATGATTGCATTGTACCAAGAAAAGGCTGCCTGGGGAAATGAGGCCTGTAAGTCTCTCTCTTTGCTGTTCCCTTCCTTGCGTGATAGCAGTATCAGGGTTCCCCCTGCATTCTCTACAGCTATAGGTAACCATACAGCTTGCCTATCACGGCAAGCCAGGAATCAAATTGCTTCAGGGTTTGAGTCGCTGTTCTGGTGGGTAACAATCAATAAGAGTATTTATTACAATCAGCAGATATTCATAAATTATACAAGGGATGCGATAAGAGAAATCGCTGAACAACGAGATGCCACCAGCAGAATGGCTTGGGAAAACAGAATAGCATTAGATATGATGATCGTGGAGAAAGGAGGTGTGTGTGTGTGTGTGTGTGAGATACTGAGCAACCGTTGTTGCACTTCTATACCCAACAATACTGCCCCGGATGGCACAGTAACTAGAGTGTTGCAAGGGCTTACCGCCCTTGCCAGTGAATTGGCAGAATAATTAGGAACAGGCACTTCCATCACGGGGTGTTTGGAATCTTGGTTTGGTAAATGGAAAGGGATCATAGTGTCCATATTTGCATCCTTGATCGTAGTAGCAGGAGTTTTGACAGCCATAGGTTGTTGCATTATCCCCTGCGTAAAAGGACTAGTACAGCGGTTAATTGAAACTGCACTGTTGAAACGAATGACCATGGAGCCACCACCTTACTCAGATACGGTGATGATATTAGAGGAGATGGAAAGCAAAGAAGGTGAAGAAGAGGAAGATATCTACCAAATTACACCTTAGAGAAAAGTTCTGCAAAAATCAGCAATTGATAAAGAAGAAAAGGGGGGAATTGTGGGAATAAAAATGTTGTTTTTGCAGAGTTACATCGTTTAGAGGGAAGGAATGTGGCGTTGAGACAGGCTTGCGGTGGTAAGAAAGCTTAACAGACAACCTTGTAAAATGCAGACAACCGGACTCCTTAGAGCAATTAGGTGAAAATCACGGTGTCAAGTCAGGTAAGTGGAGAAACATTACCGCTTCAAACAGTGAAAAAGTCAAAAGAAGTTTGAAATTTAACAGGCCGGCAACTGAAGGCCATGTATTGTCTGTGAAGTGTCGGATAGGTTGTGAACCTGGAATACCCAGTCAATGGTGAAACAGGGGAGGGTCCCGGTCGTCGAGAAAGAAAGTATATAAACCGTACTATGTGACTAGCAGGCGCGCTCCTGCTTGTGGGACGTGTGCCATTGCGATCGCGAATAAATTACTGCTTCACTGAACTCCTCGCCTGAGCCTAAGTTACTGGCTACGGAGTGTTTCTCACACTCCCCGCACATAATCCTGGCTACAATATACCGTGTTATCGAAGGTGCCTTTTAAACGACATTGATAGAAACTCAGGGGGCGACAGTACTGACCCTGGGTGTGGAACTATCCATACAGGGAATAATCCATACTGTACCAAATATGGTAGCCACAGGAATGCTAATATATGTAGTGCACACCAGATGCAACATGAGAATCCTGTAACTGGATGGCCTGAGATGGTGGTAACTGGATGGCGAGAGGTGGTACAGGCTACATGGCAATAAAGCCAGGAAGGTGTTGCCCCTGGGATGGAAGGGAGCTCGCACCCTGGAGGCAGTAATTCCAAATGTAACTATTACTGAAGACCCACAAAGCCAAAGCCCCCTTGAGACCACACGCGGGATTAAGCGGACTCCAGATAGTTCTCTAGTAAACTTCTCTAGTATTTCACAGCTTTGCAAGGTGGTTTTTACCTTGGTTGGGGGTGGGTGAATTAGAAAAAGCTATTGTAAATATCTCTGCTATGACTGAAGAACTAGAAAATAAGCTTGGTAAGTTTGCAAAAATAGTACTGTAGAATCAAATAGTATTAGATTCATTAATAACCTCATAAGGAGGAGCGTGCACTGTAATTAATGCTTGTTGCTGTATATACGTAGATCAAATGGGACGAATTTGACTGATATTTGGGGGGAAAAAAAAGTATATTGGGGGGGGGGGGGAAGATCCTACATAGAGTAGCTCAAGGTGACAGTTCCTGGGCATTTAGAAACATTTGGGAGAAACTAACTTCGTGGTTACCTGAACAGAATTGGCTCAAACAACTGTTTGTTGGCATTGTAAAAATAATGGCATTGTACACCTACCATCCCCCGTGACATCTGAAGAAGACTATTGCGCCTTAATGTTGGAAAAACTCAAGAGTGCGGTATGTGAAGAGGTGCAAAAACAACAGTAGGAGTAAGGAAAGAAGGAGGGGGGAATTGTGAGAAACTGAGTTGTGTTTTTGCAGCAGAGAACTAATTTTCTGTATTCCAAGGTAGTTGTGTAGTCATAATAAGGAGAAATGCTACGTGGGTAAGTGGACAGTGGAAGGCCTCACTGTTCCAAAATAAGGCAGAAGCTTGAGGAAAAACAGGTTGAGCAGTGTGGGAACAGTAAAACAAAGATCACAGGTTCTTGAAACATAAGAAAGGGGAAAAAGAAGAAAATAAGAAGGGAGAAATTAAAGGGTTGAAAAAGAAGTAAAATTGTACATATATGGTGTAGAGGAGCGTCGAGTAGCTTGTGACCCTGTAGTGCTCGGCCAATGAGGAAACAGGGGAGGTGACCAGGTGTCGGGAATAGGGCACAAACGTTGATGCTTTGCTTACTGTAACGCGCTCCCAATTGGCAGGACGCCCGCCACTGGAACTGCGAATAAAACAGCCTCACAGAAGATCGTGTGTGAAGAAAATGATTTGAGATGTTTCTTCGCAGATACACCTGGTGAGAGGGGACCGAGCACACCCGGGCCTTCTTTAAAAAAAAAAAAAAAAAAAAAAAAGGCAACACAGGGGCAACCTCAGGGTCGCCTGCCCACAGGGAAGCGGCGCAGTGATTGGCTGGACCCTGAGGGCGGAAGTGGCGTCGGACATGCCTTCGCTGAGGGCGGAAACGCTCCGTGATTGGCTCGGAGGAACCCAGGGCGGAAGTGCCGTGTAGGGCTTGCGGGCACTATGGGCGGAGGCTGTCGGGCCGGGCCGGACCGGACTCGGGCCGGCGAGGCGCAGTGCAGCAACGAGGTTGGTGGTCGGGGCCGGGCCGGGAGGGGGCGAGGCGGCGGGCGGTCGGGGCGCCACGCGGTCGGCGGCTTCTGCGGAAACGGCCCTTGTGCGGGGCGGGGGCGGCGCCGGACCGGACCGGACCGGGCGTGCGGCGGGGTCTGCACTGCGCGGGGCTTGTGGGGGGCTGGGGGAGAGTCGGGGGGAGCGGCGGGAGGCGGTGCGGGGGGGGGGGCGGGCGCAGAGAGGGCGGGAGGGGGGGGCGGCGGTTGTGTACGCTTGGCCGACTCCCCTCTGGGTTGGATGGACTGCTCCGTCCCGAGGCATGCTGGGAGCTGTAGTTCTGTGTTGCCGGGCGGCCACATGGGCTCCGGGGTTCGCGGCTGGTCTCTCCCCGAGCCGGGGCCGGGCCGTGCGCACCGGGAGGCGCAGGTTGCCGCTGGATGCAAGTTTAAGCTTGGAAATAAAGGGGGAGTGAGGGAAGAAAAAAAGCAAAGCCTTACAGGGCCTCAGCTCCACCTAGGAACAAATAACGGTCTGTCTGCTTCTGGAAGAACTTCCCACCGCTGAGGACGGATGGGGCAGACCCCAAAAGCTAGATGGGGTTGTGTGAGAGCTGGTGGTAGTGCCAGCAGGACTCCACAGCCGACAAGAGACATCGTTGGCCTTGATGTCCGTCACAACGGAAAATGCTCGTTTAATCCAATTTGTTGGGGAAGTCTGTCAAACTCTCAGAAACAATAGCAGTGAGACTCTATTATGCAGTCATGGTGAAAGTTTAGCACAGCGAAGAAACTGTGTGTATTAGGTAAGGTGACAAATGGAGTCACACCTCCCAGAAGTCCCAGTTTGTGGTCTTGAAGCTTTTTTTCTTGTTGGGGGAAGGCGGAGAGAGCTGAATATTATCCAGGAAGGTGACCAAATCCGTGCCTAAAAAGCTCAGCTGCTAAAGGTTTTATAAATGATCTTTGCACTGCAAGTTTCAGTTTTCATGAAGCCAAATTGAGATAAATCCAAAATTTTCTACGGATTTAAAAGAACGCTTACTAAAATAGTCTTGTCATTCACAATAATAATGGAGTGAGTGAACTTGTTCCACACAGTGACCTTACTTTATTATTTTGTTTGTTGTATTCCAGCAAACTGTGTACGATCCCGGGAGCATAGGCACGGTCTTGTGTAGCATTGTCATTTTGCCCCACCGCTCTGAGATATCTAACAAAATAATACATTCTGGATGTTGTCTACAAATTCTTTCCTTCCTTATGTAAGAGGTCGATGCGCGTGTCGCCTAGTTTGTCACAGAGCGTCACTGAAGTACTGTTTTATTTGTATTTGTGAAGACAGCAGAATCAAAGACAGCGGGTCGGTGACTCCCACCGAGATGGTCATTAAGATAAAACAGTGAAGTTTCTAGCATATATTAAAAAGCCTGGAGGAATTAGCATAGCTTGCAGGAAAGCGTGCTGGAAAGAGATGATATTTGAGAGCAAGCGTGAAAATGTCGTCTTTTTACCAAGAATGATGAGAACTGATGCGTCTGCCCTGCGTTTGGATAGGTAAGTGAGTTAAGAGGAGCTGAGCGTAGAGTCTGCAGGGGAATTGGGAAATGAATGAGATAATTTAACCTCTTCCGTGCAAGCGTGTTTTTGTTTTGTTTTTTAAGTCCCATACTTTTGTTATTATCCAGAATTTTTAATATAACTCTGTGTATTTTAACCGGTCCGGGTTTATGGATAGCAGCTAACTATAGAAAGAAATAAGATCCTGAAGCATCCCTGGAGCCGCTAACTCTACCTCTTTATCTGTTCCCTAAGAAGATGCCTTGGATTTAAAGACGGTGTGTATTAAATGAAGTATGAGAAGAAACAGCTTCTTCGGACACTTGCGCTCCTCTTCTTCAGCTCGTGGAGGAGGCTGACAGCCTGTCTCACTCTCGTCAGTGCTATCCCACCAGCTCCTTTAGGAGCCCAGCACCGCGTTTGGCCTGTTGCGATCTTCCCGCTCCCCTCATTTCTGTGCTGCAACGCCACCATCCACGAGAAGTCAGGTAGGATCTGAAGACCTTTGACATTGCTAAAGAATCAAACCTCAGCTGTCAGCTTTAGCCCTTTGTATTCCAGACGTTTGCTTTGCTGGATGATGGTTTTGTTTTTGATTTTGTAATACGTTCTTTGTAGAGGCTTTTTAAGCAGACAAGTAGGTAGCCTTCCTTCCCTCGGTGGATTTGTGCGAGTTTTAGCTGAGCTTTGCACGTCTGAGCGATTGCCCAGTGGCTGTTCTGGTCTTGACGCGTCCCTAAAACCTTTGTCCGCCTCGCCCCTCCTCTTTGTGTATTAAGATGCACGTTTGCGCAAAAATTATGTACACCGTGCATAAGCCCCCCAGTGGTTATGGGGCATTTTCAGCATTTCACAGATAAGGCTCCGTGTTTACTTAATCACTTAGGCATAGTCCTGGCTTTCAGCGTAGGCATAGCTAATGATTGTTACTCAAGGGGTTATAAAGTTCCCAATGTTTGTTTGTTTATATATATATATATAGAGAGAGAGAGATACATACCCATACGTATATGTATGTATATATATAAATGAAACTGAGTCTGTGGAGTAAAAGACTTTTCTGCTTGCAGTATATACTCACATATCAGCAGACTCATACGCAAGTTGATCCAAACTGGGTGCCAAGCTGTGCCTTTTTTGTCACCTGACCTGGAATATGCAATCTGTGCACCTCAGGTGTACCTTGTCTATTAACTATCTCTTACATTGTGCCACCCCATTAATATCAGTGGATGTACCCAGCACCACCTTGGGGCTACGTAGAACGTGGAAATTTCTAGTATGTTAATGTTACTCTGTTAACAAAACTGACGTACTAGCCGCTTGCTGTTTCTATTTTTTTGTTTTTCTTTTCAGTAGTCTCCTCAAAAGTTGTTGTGGACACGTTGTGTATCTTTTCTGTTCTTCCAGGATTCATTCTTCAGGAAAGACGACCATGAAATCTGAGGGCTGTGGACAACCATCTACCAGATGGTTGTTGCAGTTGCCTTTGGTCACGTCATTCGTCCTTTTAGCTCGCCCTTTCCTCTATCTTGAGTTGAATTTTTGTGCAGCGCTATGTTTGCAGTGGTAGCCGAGTTTGCAGTTTGCAGCCGAGGTGTTTTTGATTAAAAACGATCTTAACTGTAATAGTGAATTCACAGAGTGTGGCTTTGTATGATGACTCCCACGATCATAACATTTTTCTCCTTTGTCACAGACAGGAGAAAAGCTCTTTCCAGAGAGATGGAGAAGGAATTAATTAGACCTCTGCCTCATCCTGCAAGACCAGAAGACATGGAGTAACTGTAAGCTGCGATTCTCAGGAGACATACTAAGAGTCTCGGGTTCCTTTTCTGCCCGCCCCCCAAGGCCTTGGGCACGTTGGGTTCACCCTGGGAAGGGCACGTTGCTCAGGGCAGTTATTTCCTCCCCTAGACGACGTGGGGTGCATTTCTCTGCTGCACTTGTGGTTTTCCACTTGTGGTTTTCCACGTGGTTCGCACTGCTTCCATTATTGAGAAAACGGTTTGGGAAGCTGTGTCTTCTCAGGATTTTCTGCCACCACCTGCTGGCAAAAAAAATCAGTAACGCAGGTGGAGCCATGTAGGACTTCTCAGAGGTAAGCCTTCAACGTATGGGGACCCCTAAACTAAACTCGTGAGCCGAGCACGCAAGACAAATGTCCGTGGCACAAAGATCAAGGACGACTTCTCAGAGGTAAGCAGCTTTCCCTTTGTTTTCCCCTCCTCTCAGGAGCCCTCTTTATGATGCTTGTACACACTTCAGGCTCACAACACTCATTTTCTCCTCTACTTAGTATTCCTAGTCCCTGGCTAACCCGTCCTCCCTCCCCCCGCTTTCCAAAGACCTACGTGCTCTGCTCAGGTCCCTCCTGAGGTCTTACAGATCTTTTAAATCTGCTCAGCATTCTTTCCGGCTTGTTCTGTGCCATTATTTTTTCCCTGCTCCTTTTGAGAATGTCTGTACCCTTTTCAGATCTCGATTGGGTTGGCTTTTTTGAACCCATCTGCATAGCCTTTTGTTTTTCAGATAGTCTACTAAGGTAGGTTACTTCTCTGGTGAGTTATTTTACTACATTGAATTGTATTTTTATGGTTTGTAATCTGTTACACTCCTAGATTATTTCTAACCTATGTAAAGAAAGGTTTCAGCTAATTACAGTCAAAAACAGTTTTAGTTACCTACTTGGTCATATTGTCGTTTCAATAATCAGGACTGAAGCAAAAGCACAGGAATTGTTGCCTCTAGTAACACTCCACACACTGTTGAGCTAAGCCAAATAAAAAACGCAGCTGCTGCTCTCTTTATCCCTTCCTGTGCTTTGCCCCTCCTCTTTCCCAGGTGATTGGGGCAGGGTGCCGGGTGGGGCCTAATGGTATATGAGCCGCAGGTGTCCTGTCAGAGAGCTCATTCTGCCTGAGCTGCTCTTTGGGGTAAGTGCTTTGTTTTTCCTTCAGTCAGTTGCAGTTTTTTTTTTTTTTTAAGGTGCGTCAGAGTCTAGGGGTTGATGCGTTTCTAAGTTGAAAGAGATAAGTACATCTATTGAAAGTAACATCTAGTAGGATCATTTAAAGTAAACTGAATCTATATAGTAGTAGATGCCTTTATTGCATGCAGCTCTTCTTCAGTGAGTAATTCTTATAGTATAAGTAATTCTTTTCCCATGTTTTGGTCACGATGTTTGTAGCGTGCCTTTTTATGTGTGTGTTTGGCCTGGAGCTGTCCTGCCTGACAATTAGTGATGGTAGCTAACGTGGTGGTTCATCAGTGCAATAATACCTTGTCCTGACTCTTTTGGGAAAGACATCTGGTCTGTCTCTGGGCGAATACTCAAGCTCTGGGCGAGTACTCAAGGGCAGCTGGCACAGAGTCTTTTTTCTTTTTTTCCCAGCAGTAGGTAAACCTTAGGAGGAATCGGTCAAAGGAAACAGCAACTGTCAAGTTCTTGTTCGGCAACTCGGTGACTGATTTGATCTACTTCTCAGATGTAGAGGCAAATGGACTGCTCTTTTGAAATGATAAAATAAAAAACATGAATTTTGTCAAATGCTGGCAGTGCCTGTTTGCAGTCTGTTGCTTTTGCCAGTGGTAGATAACGCTTATAAGGAATAGGTCAAAGGAAAGAGCGCTTCTGGAACCGTGAAGCTCTGCTTTGGCAACTCGGTGACTGGCTTGACCTACTGTCCATCATCAGAGGGAAGCGGACTGCTATTTTGAAAATAAGAAATTAAAAAAAAAATTATTAAAAATCTAAAAAAATTAGGGTGCTGCTCTGTGGCACCTGGAGGACTGCCACTCTGTGTGGCAGTTAAAAGAATGTGATTTGGAGATGGAGAGCAGCAGAGGTAAAGCAGCTGGGAAGATAGGTATAGGTATTGCAGTAGGTAGGCTGTGGTTATGAGGTGCCTCAGGGTGTGCTTTTCGTCTTGTTTCTGCCCTTCCATAGTGCAGCCTTGGAGAGGTGAATTCCCCATGTTGTGGAGTGGTGCAAAAAGGTGAGAGGGCTGTCAGCCCGATCAGTTTCCTTCACCAAAGCTAAGGCAGGTCTTTCAAGAGAAACAGCCTGGTTGCCTGTGCTGTACTCTGCACGCTGTTGACCTAAACCACACCAAAAACAGGGCTGCTGTTCTTGCTCTCTTTACCTCTTGTCATGCACTGGCCCCTCCCATTTCCCATGTGATTGGGGTGGGGTGCTGGGTGGGGTGCAATGGTATATGAGTTGCCGGCATCCCAATCAGAGAGCTCATTCTGCCTGGGGTGCACTTTGGGGTAAGTGCTTTGGTTTTCCTTCAGTCAGTTGCAGGGGTCTTTAGGTGGTTAAGAGTCTATGGACTGATGGGTTTCCAAGTAGAGACCGGTACGCACATCTTTGTGAGGTAACAACTAATAGGATCTGTTAGAGTAAACCAATCTAGTAATAGGTGCCTGCATTGCATGCAGCTCTTCTTCAGGTGAGTAATTGTTACAGCATGTTTATGGATAGGATGGCAATGTTACTTTGTGTGTTTGCTTTGTGGTTCGGGGTCCCTTATGATTTTTGCAGAATTAAGGCAAATATTATCAAAGTTATAACGTTGGTGGCAAAGTGATGGAGCAGGGTTTAGGAGATAAGTATCATCGAAGCTCCCTATAAGCATGTATCTGAAAACAGCAGCAGTAGGCGTGTAAGGTGTAGTCTTTTTCAGGGTTAGGGACAGTTTGTTCTATTTTTGGAGCTTTTGCCTGTGGTTTGGCTGGCTGTAGAGTCTTTAGACCTTGCAGCCTTCTAGACTTTAAGTGCTTGGAATTCACGTAATAGAGGTGTGCTTAGGAGGTGTTGCCGGCTAACTTGTTTTTGAGAAATGGTGGGGTACGGTTCCTCGACTGCATAAGCACGGTAGTATTACCAAGAGACTGAGCAAGGGTCACCTTTTTCATCTGTAAAGGGTAAGTCTGTGATTGCTGCCGCCAGGGCACATTTTCGTGCCCATCACTACAGTTATTTTACTACATGAAATAGAGTAAAATTCTAGTTTCTCTTTTAGAGGTGCTATAGGTGGCTTCAGAGAATGGGTGGAAGCATCTGCCATGTGGGGTAGGTAAGCAGCTGAGGTAAAGGAGCAGATGAGAGTAACTGTCCTAAGGGTGCGTGGCTTTTGCTGCTGTGGTTGCTTTCTCTTCTGTTTATCAGGTGCCACAGGCAAGGTGGGCTGTGATAGTCTTCAGAACAGGAGCAAAGCAGGTCACTTGAATGCTGTTTGGTTCCTGAGACAGGTGTTGTAGAGGAAAAAGGTTGTCTGGCATGGCAGTTCCTGATGGTGGTCTTCTTCAGTAGGTGAAGAGGTGCCTGAAGCCCCATGCTGTGGAGCCTGAGTACGCCTCACGGAGGATGAAGCCTGCTTTCCAGCAGTTCCCAAAACTGTGTTGAGGCTGAAATGCTGTGTCTGTGTTTGGGTTGGGGTTGCACCTTGGTGAGTGTAGGGATGGGTTTTAAGTCGGTGCAGCAGAGGGCCAGGCTGCAGTGTCCTGTAGTGTGTTTTGACCCATCAGCATAGCCTTTTGGTTTTCAGGATAGCCTACTCAAGTACGTGATTTTTCCTGCGAGTGATGTTATTACATGGAATTTTTTTTTGGGGGGGCGTGTTAATCTTATGCTCCTAGATTTTTCTTTCTTTGTAAAGAAAGGTTTGAGCTAATTCCAGCTGAAAGAATTTCAGTTGCTTGCTTGGTGATATTGTCCTTTCAATATTCAAAGCTGCAGCAAAAGCATGGGGATTGTTGCTTCTAGAAACACCCCAGTTCTCTTGTCTGCAGTCTGCATGCTGTTGAGCTAAACCAGATTAAAAAAACAAACAAAAAAAAACCCGCAGCTGCTGCTGCTCCTGCTCTCTTTCTACTTTCTTGTGCTTTGCCCCTCCCCTTTCCCAGGTGATTGGGTTTGGGTGCTGGGCGGGGCCAAATGGTATATGAGCCCCAGGTATGCCATTAGAGAGTTCATTCTGCCTGGGCTGCTCTTTGGGGTAAGTTCTTTGTTTTTCCTTCAGTCAGTGGCAGGGTTCTTTGGGCAGGTTGGAGTCTATGGATTTCTAGATTTTAAGTGCTTGGAAATCACTTACTAGAGGGATATTTAGCAGAGGTTGCTGGCTCCCCCTTGTTTTTGGGATGGTGGGATACACTTGTGTTTTTGGGTTATATTTGAATCTCTAGATGTATCAAGCCACTTGTGTAACTCTCCAGAGGACTAAAACGAGCTTGATTACACACTACAAGAGGCTTGACCACATAGGCGCAGTATTACCAAGAGACTGAGGAGGGTCGTGTCAGAGTTACCCCTTTCATCTCTAAAGTGTAAGTGTGATTTGGCGCGGCGCCGCCCGGGCAGCTTTCGGCGCGGCGCCGCCCGGGCAGCTTTCGGCGCGGCGCCGCCCGGGCAGCTTTCGGCGCGGCGCCGCCCGGGCAGCTTTCGGCGCGGCGCCGCCCGGGCAGCTTTCGGCGCGGCGCCGCCCGGGCAGCTTTCGGCGCGGCGCCGCCCGGGCAGCTTTCGGCGCGGCGCCGCCCGGGCAGCTTTCGGCGCGGCGCCGCCCGGGCAGCTTTCGGCGCGGCGCCGCCCGGGCAGCTTTCGGCGCGGCGCCGCCCGGGCAGCTTTCGGCGCGGCGCCGCCCGGGCAGCTTTCGGCGCGGCGCCGCCCGGGCAGCTTTCGGCGCGGCGCCGCCCGGGCAGCTTTCGGCGCGGCGCCGCCCGGGCAGCTTTCGGCGCGGCGCCGCCCGGGCAGCTTTCGGCGCGGCGCCGCCCGGGCAGCTTTCGGCGCGGCGCCGCCCGGGCAGCTTTCGGCGCGGCGCCGCCCGGGCAGCTTTCGGCGCGGCGCCGCCCGGGCAGCTTTCGGCGCGGCGCCGCCCGGGCAGCTTTCGGCGCGGCGCCGCCCGGGCAGCTTTCGGCGCGGCGCCGCCCGGGCAGCTTTCGGCGCGGCGCCGCCCGGGCAGCTTTCGGCGCGGCGCCGCCCGGGCAGCTTTCGGCGCGGCGCCGCCCGGGCAGCTTTCGGCGCGGCGCCGCCCGGGCAGCTTTCGGCGCGGCGCCGCCCGGGCAGCTTTCGGCGCGGCGCCGCCCGGGCAGCTTTCGGCGCGGCGCCGCCCGGGCAGCTTTCGGCGCGCGCGGCGCCGCCCGGGCAGCTTTCGGCGCGGCGCCGCCCGGGCAGCTTTCGGCGCGGCGCCGCCCGGGCAGCTTTCGGCGCGGCGCCGCCCGGGCAGCTTTCGGCGCGGCGCCGCCCGGGCAGCTTTCGGCGCGGCGCCGCCCGGGCAGCTTTCGGCGCGGCGCCGCCCGGGCAGCTTTCGGCGCGGCGCCGCCCGGGCAGCTTTCGGCGCGGCGCCGCCCGGGCAGCTTTCGGCGCGGCGCCGCCCGGGCAGCTTTCGGCGCGGCGCCGCCCGGGCAGCTTTCGGCGCGGCGCCGCCCGGGCAGCTTTCGGCGCGGCGCCGCCCGGGCAGCTTTCGGCGCGGCGCCGCCCGGGCAGCTTTCGGCGCGGCGCCGCCCGGGCAGCTTTCGGCGCGGCGCCGCCCGGGCAGCTTTCGGCGCGGCGCCGCCCGGGCAGCTTTCGGCGCGGCGCCGCCCGGGCAGCTTTCGGCGCGGCGCCGCCCGGGCAGCTTTCGGTCGGCGCGGCGCCGCCCGGGCAGCTTTCGGCGCGGCGCCGCCCGGGCAGCTTTCGGCGCGGCGCCGCCCGGGCAGCTTTCGGCGCGGCGCCGCCCGGGCAGCTTTCGGCGCGGCGCCGCCCGGGCAGCTTTCGGCGCGGCGCCGCCCGGGCAGCTTTCGGCGCGGCGCCGCCCGGGCAGCTTTCGGCGCGGCGCCGCCCGGGCAGCTTTCGGCGCGGCGCCGCCCGGGCAGCTTTCGGCGCGGCGCCGCCCGGGCAGCTTTCGGCGCGGCGCCGCCCGGGCAGCTTTCGGCGCGGCGCCGCCCGGGCAGCTTTCGGCGCGGCGCCGCCCGGGCAGCTTTCGGCGCGGCGCCGCCCGGGCAGCTTTCGGCGCGGCGCCGCCCGGGCAGCTTTCGGCGCGGCGCCGCCCGGGCAGCTTTCGGCGCGGCGCCGCCCGGGCAGCTTTCGGCGCGGCGCCGCCCGGGCAGCTTTCGGCGCGGCGCCGCCCGGGCAGCTTTCGGCATCTCAGATCGAGCTAACGAGCAGCTGAGGTAAAGGAGCTGGGAAGAGAGAGGTATTGCAGCAGGTACGCTGTGCTTATGAGGTGCCTCAGGGTGTGCTTTTTCTCTTGTCTCTGAAGGTGCCTAGTGCAGCCTTGGACAGGGAAATCCCCGTGTCACGGAGCAGTGAGGGAAGGTGAGGGTGTTGTCAGCTTAGTCGTCCCTTATCCGAAGCGAAGGGAAGGACATTCAGGTGTTTCCCTCTGAGGGTCTGAGGTGAGGCTGTTTGGGACAGAGGAGCAGTGTGGCAGGTGGTCGCTTGCAAGCACAGTGGTCATTTTGTCCTTTAGTATTCCCAGGTGGCATGGGTGATGCTGGCTGTTCCTTTCGAGCTTGGATCTAACTTCCAGGTACAGAGGCAAGTGGACTGCTGTTTTGAAATGATAACATTAAATATGGGGTCACGTATGTTGTTGAGGGAGGGGTGCTAATGCTGGCAGCTGAACATTTATCTTCTGACTGTTGTGTTTTCCTTTGTTCAGGCTGAAACGCAGTGTGCAGTACAGGACATCAAGACCCGAGCTATCTCTGGAGTGACTCTGGTGAGTGAACAGAGGTAGCTGTTATTTTTGGCTGTGGCTGTGACTGCAGTTATTTTACTACATCAACTAGAGTAAAATTCCAGTTTCGCTTTTAGAGGTGCTATAGGTGGCTTCAGAGAACGGGTGGAAGCATCTGCCATGTGGGGTAGGTAAGCAGCTGAGGTAAAGGAGCAGATGAGAGTAACTGTCCTAAGGGTGCTGTGGCTTTTGCTGCAGTGGTTGCTTTCTCTTCTGTTTATCAGGTGCCACAGGCAGGGTGGGCTGTGATAGTCTTTAGAATAGGAGCAAAGCAGGTCACTTGAATGCTGTTTGGTTCCTGAGGCAGGTGTTGTAGAGGAGAAAAGCTTTAAATATTCAAAGCTGAAGCAAAAAATAAATAAACCACAGCTGCTGCTTCTCCTCTTTCTACTTTCTTGTGCTTGCCCCTCCTTTTCACCTTTCCCAGGTGATTGGGTTTGGGTGCTGGGCAGGGCCAAATGGTATATGAGCCCCAGGCATGCCATCAGAGAGCTCATTCTGCCTGGGGTGCACTTTGGGGTAAGTGCTTTGGTTTTCCTTCAGTCAGTTGCAGGGGTCTTTAGGTGGGTCAGAGTCTATGGACTGATGGGTTTCCAAGTAGAGAGCGGTAAGCCCATCTTTGTGACCTAACAACTAATAGGATCTGTTAGAGTAAACCAATCTAGTAATAGGTGCCTGTATTGCATGTAGCTCTTCTTCAGGTGAGTAATTGTTACAGCATGTTTATGGATAGGATGGCGATGTTACTTTGTGTGTTTGCTTTGTGGTTCAGGGTTCCCTTATGATTTTTGCAGAATTAAGGCAAATATTATCAAAGTTATAACGTTGGTGGCAAAGTGATGGAGCAGGGTTTAGGAGGTAAGTATCATCGAAGCTCCCTGTATAAGCATGTATCTGAAAACACAGCAGTAGGCGTGTAAGGTGTAGTCTTTTTCAGGGTTAGGGACAGTTTGTTCTATTTTTGGAGCTTTTGCCTGCGGTTTGGCTGGCTGTAGAGTCTTTAGACCTTGCAGCCTTCTAGATATTAAGTGCTTGGAATTCATGTAATAGAGGTGTGCTTAGGAGGTGTTGCCGGCTAACTTGTTTTTGGGAAATGGGTGGGGTATGCTTCCTTTTTATTTGAGTTATCTTTTAATCTCTAGATATATCAAGCCATTTGCGTAACTGTCCAGAGGCTTCACAAAGAGCTTCAGTACGCATCGCAAGGGGCTTGACCGCATAAGCGCAGTATTACGGAGAGACTGAGCAGGGTCACCTTTTTCATCTGTAGAGGATAAGTGTGTGATTACCCCTGTTGGGGCTGCTGTGCATTCATGGCCTTTTGGCATTTGTGGACCTGAGGGTGGTTTTTTATTTTTCTGGCTCTCGTCTCTGTGTTTGAGTCCTCTGCAAGGAGCTGTACTGTTTGCTTGTCCATCACGGATATGACCTTCTTGTAGCCCAGGGCATGGGCATGGACACTTGAATGAGGCACGAGGGTGAGTGGACGGCAGTGTGAGCCCTGAGTTGGTCAGTGGATTGTGTTAATGTGCTTTGCCTGTTGGGCAGGCTTTGGAAGCACCTTGCAACAGCAGAGTACATCTCCTGCCACGTTCCTGTGGCGCGCCAGGCGTCAGCGGTTCCAGTTCGTGAAATGCTGGAGATGCTCGGAGCGCAAGAGGAGCTGGGAGCGTGATGCATCAAATTGGTATGTTAGGTGAGTGAAGCGGTGGTACGGGGTTGGGGAATGTGGGTCTGGGGCTTCTTGGCTGTTGGGGAAAGGAGGAAAGAAGAGGAGTGGGTATAGACTGTTTTGTGGATTGTCACATTTGTTTGTTCTTTCTCCTTGGTCTAAGCTACGTGACCTTGGCTCAGCACAGTAAATGGAAGCGCTAAGCCTGGATCGGGAAGGTGAGTGGAGAAAAGTTGGAAAAAGGGCATTGGTTTTGGTTTGGTAGTCTATTTGTCCCACCTCTGGGTGAGTCCTTTTTTCCGGGGACGAAGAAGATACTGGGAACATCCTAGTTGGCCTCTGTGGTCCACCTTGAGGATGGATTCAGACCCCTGAGAATTAAGTCTAGGGGCAAATACTGTGTGTTTGGGGGTGGTTGGCAGGGGAAGGCGGGCAGTTGTCTAGAGTTTGTCTGTCTGACTTCAATAGCAGAGCAGGTCAGTGGACTACTGTTTTGTTTTTGAGGTGGGTGTTTCACTGGAAGAAGTTTGGCTGGTGTGCCAGTGCCTGATGGCACTTTATTTCTGCAGGTGAAGAGGAGCCTTATGCCGGAAGCAATGTCCTGGCTAGCCTTTGTGTTCCTTGATAAGGATGGAACCTGCCTCCCATCATTCCCAAGCTAAGTTGGGGGGCAAGTGCTATGTTTGCTTTTGGGTTTTGAATGCACACATAGGGCGAGGGTCTGTGCTTTTAAGTCATTGCAGTGGATGGGGCCTTTTAGGATTGATCACGGTCAGACAGAGTGTGTGGGGGGGTGGGATTCTGTCAGGTACAGCTTGAGCATGTGCCAGGCAGGGCAGTTCCAGCTTGGTGTCTCTGTTCTGTGTTGTCTGTGCTGTGCTGTTGCTCTTGGTGCTTGGCAGGCCCTGGGGAAGCCATCTTGAGGGCGTTGAACCCTTGACCTCACTGGAATAATGTTGATGCTCAGTTGGAAGCTGAGCATTTCTTGTCTTGCAGTGGGAGCCTAAAGAGATCATTTCTTCTGTGCATGTAATTTTTTTTGTATCAAATGTTTCTTGATGTGATCATGATATGTTACGCGCTCCTCAGGTCTTGATATCCTCATTGCCTTCTTCCACTGGACAGATTAGATGGGCAACTTGCTAGCCACACCAAAGGTCCTAAATGCTTGTTTCATCATCGTAGGGCTGATTTGAGCGCTTCTTGACTGGCAGTCGCAGCTTAAAGCGCAGATGTGTTTCAGGTCTTGTGCATCATATTCAGTTTCAGATCGCATCTGTTTCCATCCTCACTCTTGCAGAAGTCATCTGTCGCATCAGGAGCTCTGTCTTGGGAGTTCATTTCCGAAGCATTTTTCTTATGGGGTTTGCACTCCCCATCCTTCTGGTCTCTTGTCTTAAAGGCAGGCTTTTTATGCCTCCATCATCCCAGTTCTGGCAGTTGCTTCCAGTCACATGTTGTGACATTTGAGTCTCTCCTTGGGTCTGCTGCAGAGCACCTGTTCTGACTTGCTGTCGCTGTAGGGCTTCCCTCTGGGAGTCTTTTTTTTTTTTTTTTTTTTTTTTGCGCCTTGTGTTCTGTGTTTTGTTCGTAATGTTTGTAGCGTGCCTGTGTGTGTGTGTTTGGCCTGGAGCTGTCCTGCCTGGCAGTTAGTGATGGTAGCTAATGTGGCGGTCCATCGGTGTACTAATGCATTGTCCGGACTGTTTTGGCAAAGACATCCGGTCTGCCCTGGGCACGTACTGAAGGGCAGCTGGCACAGTCATCTCAGTGGTGTTTGGCAAATGTGGAGGGGGAGACCTGAGCTGCTTGCGAGCAGCTGTTTGCATAGTGCTTGAATAGTGCTAGAGGAGAGGTCTGTCGTTGAATCTTGAAGGCTCGCAGATGTGGAGCGTTTTTTTTTTTTTTTTCTCCACTCCTAGATAAACTGTACAAGGAACCGGTCAAAGGAAAGAGCTCCTTCTGGAGCTGTCAAGCTCTCGTTTGGCAGCTCGGTGAGTGGCTTGGTCTACTTCTGAGGTGCCGAGGCAAGTTGTCTGCTGTTTTGAAATGGTAACATTGGCAATGGGGTCCCTTGTGTTGTTGAGGGATGGGTGCTAATGCTGGCATCTGAATGATTATCTTCTGACTGTTTTCATTTGTTAAAGCTTAAACGCAGTGTACAACCTGGGACGTCACACCCAGAGCTGCCTTTGGCAAGGTGAGCGATGAACAGATGGAGCACTTATCTTATAGTTGGGTTGCGGTTCTCACTGTCACTCTAAGTTTCCCCTCTTTTCTGTTTTAGAGGTGTTGTAGCTGGCTTAAGAGGGTAGATGGAAGCATCTGCCTCGGGGTAGGTAAGCGGGTGGAGGTAAGGCAGCAGATGAGAGTAACTGTCCTAGCTGTGCTGTGGCTTTGGATGCTGCCTCGGCCTATGCTTTTCTTCCTCTTTGACAGGTGTCTCGCAGAGGTTCAAAGGAGCAAACTGCATTCTGAAGAGCTGCGTAAGTAGGGTGGCTCATCATGAGCTGGGTTGGAGCGGAATGGCCAAGTAGCGTGAGGTGACTCTGAAGGGTCTCTGTCTTGCTTTGCAGGTGCCATGGCAGGCTTTCCACACAAGTGGCTGAGGACTTGAGATGAGACCAGAGAGTGACAAGGAGCAGCACGTGCAGGGATGGTTTCCAAGCGCTGCGGTTCGCTTTCTCTTCTGTTCATCAGGTGCCACAGGCAAGGTGGGCTATAACATGGTCTTTAGAATTGGAGCAAAGGAGATGACTTGCATGCCGCAGGGCATCTGAGAAGGGTGTTTTAACAGGAAAAGTTTGTCTGGCATGGCAGTGTCTGATTGCAGTGTGTTTCCGCAGGTGAAGAGGTGCCTGGAGCCCCATGTCATCTAGCCTGCATGTGCCTTGAGGATGAAGCCTGCTTTCCAGCAGTCCCTAAAGCTAAGTTTGGCCCGAAATGCCCCGTCTGTGTCTTGGGTGGGGTTGTACCTTGGTGTCTTGTGTGATATGTGCATGGGGATGGCTTTTAAATCAGTGCAGCAGAGGAACAGAATCCAGTAACAACTGTGTGAAGAGGCCCTGGGTTCATCCTTTTCAGCCTAGTGTGTGCCAGGCAGGGCAGTTCCAGCATGTGTTCTATGGTGTATGTTTGTTTCTGTGTACTATAGTATCCATTTATCAGGTCTTGTTCCCATAGTTCTTGGCTTCTGCAGTGCTTGCTGAGCACCATATCATGGGTCTTAATGTATTGTCTGGTTGGCACGGGACTAGTAATGAAGTGTTTCTTGTCTTTCATTGGGACTTTAAAAGGCTGATCTCTCTCCAGAGCTTGATGTAGTCTACATTTCTTGATGGCGGCCATCATGGCCCTCAGTCTTGGGCTTGTGTATGTTCACGTACGGTTTGGGAGCCTGGCTCCATGTGGTTTGGGGTCCCGGTTCTGTGGTTTTGGACTAATGTTTCTGGTTTGGGGGGGGCGGATGTGGGTGGCTCTCTGCATGGTGCTGCCCTGGCCTGCCCCGCTGCTGTGTGGTACCGCCCCGGCCGAGTTGGAGCATGTGAGCAGCTGAAGAAAAAGAGCTAGCGAAAGAGAGGTATTGCAGCAGGTAGGCTGTGCCTGTGAGGTGCCTGAGGATCTGCCTTTTCTTTTTTTTTTTTTCTTTTGTGGGTGCTTCCTGCAGTCTTGGAGAGGTGAATTCCCACATCGTGGAGTGCTGAGAAAAGGCGAGAGGGTCGTCAGCCCCAGTCAGTGTCCCTAAGCAATGACCCCTAAGGCAAGTCTTTGAAGTGTTTCCCCTCTGTTTCAGTAGGTGCTGTGGCAGGCCTTCCTCAGAATCTGCTGAGGGTCTGAGGTGAAGCTGGGTGGGATAGAGGAGCAGTGTGGCAGGTGATTACTTGAGAACACAACGATCATTTTATCCCTTTGTTTTCCCAGGTGGTGTGGGTGATACTGGCTGTACTGTTGGAGCTTGGACTCAGAGAGGAATGGGTGAGCACAACCGTATGTTGCTTCAGTGATAGTCAGCATTGCGGAGGAGGTGGGCATCAGGGCCGGTGTGCTAGTGAATGCTGGTACGCTGTTTTTGCAGATGATGATAAGCCTGGCAATGGGCTAAGATGTCTCCCAGTGGCTGTGCATTTCTTGAGGTGGAGGGAATTTACCATCCAGCAATCTGAGAGCTAAGTTGAGGGGCACCTGGTATTTGCATGTGTGGAGTGGCTGATGGGAGCTGGGAGCCAGAAGAGCAGCATGGAGCCAGCTGGCTGAATATACTTGGTGCCACTGTGAGGGTGGTTCAGGCTGGGTCACCTTCAGGCTGCTTGAGGCTGGGTCACCAGGCTAATAGAAGGAGCAGGGGGTATTTTGTAGTGTGAGTGTATGTGCCAGGCAGGACAGTTCCTATCTGTCCATCTGTCTTGTAGTGCTGCTTCTGCAGCGTGTGTTCTGTGTTATGCGCTCCTTGGGTCTTGATATCCTCTTTGCTTCTTGCACTGGACTGACTAGACTGGCAACTTGGTAGCAGCGCCAAAGGTCCTAAATGCTTGTTTTGTCATCATGGGTCTGATCCGAGCACTTCTTGTCTTGCAGTTGCAGCCTAAAGTGCAGATCTGTTTCAGGTCTTGTGCATCATATTCAGTTTCAGATGGCATCCTGTTTCCATCCTCACTCTTGCAGAAGTCATCTGGGTCGCATCAGGAGCTCTGTCTTGGGAGTTCATTTCCGAAGCATTTTTCTTATGGGGGTTTGCACTCCCCATCCTTCTGGTCTCTTGTCTTAAGGGCAGGCTTTTTATGCCTCCATCATCCCAGTTCTGGCAGTTGCTTCCAGTCACATGTTGTGACATTTGAGTCTCTCCTTGGGACTGCTGCACGGCACCTGTTCTCTGACTTGCTGTCGCCATAGTGCTTCCTTCTGGGAGTCATTTTATTTTGCGCCTTGTGTTCTGTGTTTTGTTTGTAATGTTTGTAGCGTGCCTGTGTGTGTGTGTGTTTGGCCTGGAGCTGTCCTGCCTGGCAGTTAGTGATGGTAGCTAATGTGGCGGTCCATCGGTGTACTAATGCATTGTCCGGACTGTTTTGGCAAAGACGTCCGGTCTGCCTCTGGGCACGTACTGAAGGGCAGCTGGCACAGTCATCTCAGTGGTGTTTGGCAAATGTGGAGGGGGAGACCTGAGCTGCTTGCGAGCAGCTGTTTGCATAGTGCTTGAACAGTGTGCTGGAGGAGGTCTGTTGAATCTTGAAGCCTGCAGATATGTGGTTTTGAATTTTTTATTTTTATTTCTTTCCCCACCCCAGTAGAGGATAAACCTTAGGAGGAACCAGTCAAAGGAAAGAGCTCCTTCTGGAACTGTCAAGCACTTGGTAGGCAACCCGGTGACTGGCTTGATCTACTTTCCAGATGCTGAGGCAAGGGGGCTGCTGTTTTGAAACGATAAAATTAGAAATGGGGTCCCTTGTGTTGTTGAGGGATGGGTGCTAATGCTGGCATCTGAATGATTATCTTCTGACTGTTTTCATTTGTTAAAGCTTAAACGCAGTGTACAACCTGGGACGTCACACCCAGAGCTGCCTCTGGCAAGGTGAGCGATGAACAGATGGAGCAGTTAGTTTAGGGTTGCGGTTGTCACTGCAGTTACTTAACTACACAAAATACAGTTAAAGTCCTGTTTATATTCCAGAGGTGTTGTAGCTGGCTTAAGAGAGCAGATGGAAGCATCTGCCTCGAGGGCAGGTGAGGGGGCCAGAGTAAGGGAGCAGATGAGAGTACCTGTCCTAGCTGTGCTGTGGCTTTGGATGCTGCCGCGGCCTGTGCTTTTCTTTTTCTTTCGCAGGTGCCTTGCACAGACTCAGAGGGGCCAAGCTGCGCTCCTGAAGAGCAGCACGAGAAGGGCAGGCTGGTCGTGAGTGGGGTTGGAGCAGGATGGCCAAGTAGCGCAAGGTGACTGCGAAGGGTATCCATCTTGCTTTGCAGGTGCAGTGGCAGGCTTTCCACAGAAGTGGCTGAGGATTTGAGAAGAGGTTACAGAGCATCAAGGAGCGGCACTGTGCAGTGATGGCTTCCAAATGGTATGGTCGCTTTCTCTTCTGTTTATCAGGTGCCACAGGCAAGGTGGGCTGTGACATTAGTCTTTAGAATCGGAGCAAAGCAAGTCACATGAATGCCGCAGGGCATCTGAGAAGGGTGTTTTAACAGAAAAAGCTTGTCTGGCATGGCAGTGCCTGATGGCAATGTGTTTCCACAAGGTGAAGAGGTGCCTGAAGCCCCATCCTGTCTAGCCTGCGCACACCTCGCTAAGAATGAAAGCTGCTTTCCAGTAATTCAGACAGCCAAGTTACGTCTCAGCCTTGAGCATCTGGGGACTGTGCCTGTGCTTTTGGGCCTGTCTGTAGCATTTGGCACCTGCATTAATACTTTCTTGGCATACGTGCAGGCTTCTGGGGCCTGTGTCTTGGGGGGAGGGTTGGGGCCAGTGTCTGGGGGGGGTGTGGAGCTGCTTGTACACCTTTGGGGCTTGCATCTGGGGGGGGTTGGGAGCTGCTTGTGCAATGTAGGGATCTCCATCTGGAGGGGGTTGGGAGCTGCTTGTACACAGTAGGGTCCTGCCTTGGGCAAGGTTTGTAGCTGCTTGTACACCTTTGGGGTCTGCAGCTGGGGGGAGGTGAGTGGTGCTTGTCTACTGTAGGTGCCCACGTTGGGGGAGTTGGGAGCTGCTTGTACACTTTTGGGACCTGTGTCTGGGGGGAGGGGTTGTGAGTTACTTGTAGATGCTAGGGGCTTCCCTCTGTGGGGCTTTGGGGCCTGCCTCTGGGGGGGGGGTGGGAGCTGCTTGCACACCCTTAGGGCCTGCCTCTGGCGGGGCTTGGCGTCTGCATCTGGGGAGGGGGGCGTTTCAGTTCATGGGGGCGGGTTGGGAGCTGCTTGTGGACAGTTGGGGTCTGCGTCTGGGGGCGGTTTGGGGCCTGCTCGTAGACTTCTGCAGCCTGCGTCTGGTGTTTGGGGGCTTTGCTGTAGCGTTTGGGGCCTGCATTTTGGCTTTGGGATGTGCTTGGGGCCTGCGTCTGGGGCTTTTCTGTAGCATTTTGGTCGCATGTTTGTGATTTGGGGTCTGTATCCAGGGTTTTGCCTTTTTGTAGTTTTCAGCTTTGTGTCTGTTTCTTTGTTGGTTGTGTAAGGAATGGTCCAGCAATTCGTGCCACTAAGGGATTTGAAGGGTTAACATTGAGGCCTGGGTTTAGGTGATAAGAGAACAAAGGGATTTCTTTAGAGAAAAACTGCTGACTCTGCACGGACGTGCAGTACCTTCTGACATCCGGCCAAGAGACCACCAGATAAGGAGGAAGAATATGAGCCTCCCGTCCGAGCGGCCCCCGAGAGACTACCAGAGACTGATAAGCAGGCGCCCTTGGGAGGACTTTGGATTCGGGAAACCAATTATAATAACCCTGCCTCTTTTTGAAGTAGTAATAAATATGAAGTAGCCTAGGAGTATAAAAAATCAGCCGTCTTACTGTAACGGGTATGCGTCTTGGCGGAGCAGAGACTCCCAGCGCACCCAGCGCTGTTTGCTTGCCTCTATTCGTTTAATAAACTGTAAACTTTGATTGCAGGCCTATTTGGGACTCAGTCATTATAACAGTTGTCTGGGGTTAGGGGCAGTTTGGGGTTTGGATCGTTAGTCAGTGTCATTAGCGTTGGGGGGTTGATATGAAGGGTTAGGGTTGTGGTTAGAGTTGTTAGGGTAAGGGAATAAGGATTTTAGGGTAAGGGGATCAAGGTTGTGGGAATAAAGATGTTTTTGCACGGAGTTACATCGTTTAGAGGGAAGGAAGGTGGTATTGAGATATGCTTGCAGTGATAAGAAAGCTTAACAGACAACCTTGTAAAATGCAGACAACCACACTCCTTAGAGCAATTGGGTGGAAATCCCAGTGTAAGAAACATACCCACCTCAAAGAGGAAAACAGTCAAGAAAAAAAGAAAATTGACTTGTAACAGGCCAGCAGCTGTGCATTTTCTGTGAAGCACCGGATAGATTGCGAACCTGGATTACCCAGACAATGGGGAAACTGGGGAGGGTCCCGGTCATGGAGAGGAAAAAAAAATTTATATGAACTGTGTTATGGAACTAGTAGGGGGCTTGTGGGACGCCTGCCATTGCAATCGTGAATAAAGATGCTACTTCACTGAGATCCTTGCCTGAGCCTATGTTATTGGTTACAGAGTGTTTCTAACAAGGTGTTTAGGGTTTTAAGGTTTCAGGGCTAAGGCACTAGGGTTGGGTTTCAGGGTTAGGGTTTTCAGGGTTTAGGGTTAGGATTTTAAGGTTGTTAGGGTCGGAGTTTTAATAGTTAAGGTTTGGTGGGGTTAGTGTGTTAGGGCTTCAGAGTTTTTGGGGCTTTAGTGGTGATAGGGTTTTTAGGGTTAGGGTCTTAGGGTTTTATTTGTGGTCAGGTATTTAGGGTTAGGGTTTTAAGGTTTTAATTTTTTTTTTCAGGTTAAGGTCTCCAGGGTTAGGGTTTTGAGGGTCTTAAGTTTTTTGGGTTAGGGGTTTTAGGCATAGGTCTTTAAGGGTTTAGCGTGGTAAATGTTATTGGGTTAGGGCTGTAAGGGTTTCTAGGGTTTTTAGGGTTAGGGATTTTAGGGTTAGGTTCAGGGGTTAGGGATAGATCAGTGGGGGCCTTAGAGTTAGGGGTGAGGGTTGATAGGGGTTAGGCCTAATATTAGGGCGGAAGGCCAAAATAGGAGAGTGGGGCCCCCCCAAAAAGATTGATGGGTCGAAGCCCCAAATTAGGGGAAGGAACCTCAAAATTGTGGGGTCCCCCAAAACTGGGCGGAAGAACTCTAATATTAGGGGGAAACCCAAAAAAGGATGGTGGGGGGGACTCTAAAATGGGGGGGACCCCCAAAATTGGTCGGGTCCCTTAAAATTAGGGGAGGAAGCCCCAAATTAGGGGGATTGAACCCCCAAATTGGGGGGAAGAACACTTAAATGGAAGTGTGCAATTCCAGAATTGAACGTGGACCCCCCAGAACTGGGGGGGACTCCCCAACATTGGGGGGAGACCCCCCCCATAATTGGGGTTAAAGGCCCAGAACTTGGGGGGCGAAGCCCCAAATTAAGGGAAGGAACCTCAAAAATGTGGTGAGAAGACCAAAATTTGGGGAAATAACTTTAATGTTAGGGTGGCAGGCCAAAAAACGATGGTGGGGGACCCCAAAATTGTGGGGGGCTTGGAATCGGGGGGGGAATCCCCAAAATGGAGGGGGAACCCCAAAACGGGGGGGGGCGAAGCCCCAAATTAGGGGAAGGAACCCCAAAATTGTGGGGAAGAACCCTGAAATGGAGAGGTAAAAACCCAAAATTGAGGGGAAACCCCCAAAACGGAGGGAAAAAAACCTCCATAAACAGAAAACGGCAGGTGGAATGTAACAGAGCAAATAATGGCGTCCTACGGCAAGCAGCGAGGCTCAATTTCCCGGAGAGTGCTGGGAAATGTAGTTGTCAGGCACTGGGCTTCCGGGAGGCCATATTGGTTTCCCAGAGCATGCCGGGAGATTTAATTCTCGGGCACTGGGCTTCCGGCAAGCCATATTGTTTTCCAGGAGCATCCCGGGAGATGTAGTTTTCCGGCACTGGGCTTCCGGGAGGCCATATTGGTTTCCCAGAGCATGCCGGGAGATTTACTTCGAGGGAACTGGGCTTCCGGGAGGCCATATTGGATTCCCAGAGCATGCCGGGAGATGTAGTTTTCCGGCACTGGGCTTCCGGGAGGCCATATTGTTTTCCCAGTGCATGCCGGGAGACGCTGTTTTCCGGCACTGGGCTTCCGGGAGGCCATATTGGTTTTCCAGAGCATGCCGGGAGAAGTAGTTTTCCGGCACTGGGCTTCCGGGAGGCCATGTTGGTTTCCCGGAGCATGCCGGGAGATGTAGTTTTCCGGCACTGGGCTTCCGGGAGGCCATATTGGATTCCCGGAGCATGCCGGGAGAAGTAGTTTTCCGGCACTGGGCTTCCGGGAGGCCATATTGGATTCCCGGAGCATGCCGGGAGAGGTAGTTTTCCGGCACTGGGCTTCCGGGAGGCCATATTGGTTTCGCGGAGCATGCCGGGAGATGTAGTTTTCCGGCACTGGGCTTCCGGGAGGCCATATTGGTTTCCCGGAGCATGCCGGGAGACGTAGTTTTCCGGCACTGGGCTTCCGGGACGCCATATTGGATTCCCGGCGCATGCCGGGAAATGAATGTAGTTTTCCGGCACTGGGCTTCCGGGACGCCATATTGGTTTCCCGGAGCATGCCGGGAGAAGTAGTTTTCCGGCACTGGGCTTCCGGGACGCCATATTGGTTTCCCGGAGCATGCCGGGAGACGTAGTTTTCCGGCACTGGGCTTCCGGGAGGCCATATTGGTTTCCCGGAGCTTGCCGGGAGATGTAGTTTTCCGGCACCGGGCTTCCGGTAGGCCATCTTGGGTGCCCCGAGCATGCCGGGAGATGTAGTTCCTGGACATTGCCCTTCCGGGAGGCCATATTGGATTAGGGTTAGGGTTAGGGTTAGGGTTAGGGTTAGGGGTTAGGGGTTAGGGGTTAGGGGTTAGGGGTTAGGGGTTAGGGGTTAGGGGTTAGGGTTAGGGTTAGGGTTAGGGTTAGGGTTAGGGTTAGGGTTAGGGTTAGGGTTAGGGTTAGGGTTAGGGTTAGGGTTAGGGTTAGGGTTAGGGTTAGGGTTAGGGTTAGGGTTAGGGTTAGGTTAGGGTTAGGGTTAGGGTTAGGGTTAGGGTTAGGGTTAGGGTTAGGGTTAGGGTTAGGGTTAGGGTTAGGGTTAGGGTTAGGGTTAGGGTTAGGGTTAGGGTTAGGGTTAGGGTTAGGGTTAGGGTTAGGGTTAGGGTTAGGGTTAGGGTTAGGGTTAGGGTTAGGGTTAGGGTTAGGGTTAGGGTTAGGGTTAGGGTTAGGGTTAGGGTTAGGGTTAGGGTTAGGGTTAGGGTTAGGGTTAGGGTTAGGGTTAGGGTTAGGGTTAGGGTTAGGGTTAGGGTTAGGGTTAGGGTTAGGGTTAGGGTTAGGGTTAGGGTTAGGGTTAGGGTTAGGGTTAGGGTTAGGGTTAGGGTTAGGGTTAGGGTTAGGGTTAGGGTTAGGGTTAGGGTTAGGGTTAGGGTTAGGGTTAGGGTTAGGGTTAGGGTTAGGGTTAGGGTTAGGGTTAGGGTTAGGGTTAGGGTTAGGGTTAGGGTTAGGGTTAGGGTTAGGGTTAGGGTAGGGTTAGGGTTAGGGTTAGGGTTAGGGTTAGGGTTAGGGTTAGGGTTAGGGTTAGGGTTAGGGTTAGGGTTAGGGTTAGGGTTAGGGTTAGGGTTAGGGTTAGGGTTAGGGTTAGGGTTAGGGTTAGGGTTAGGGTTAGGGTTAGGGTTAGGGTTAGGGTTAGGGTTAGGGTTAGGGTTAGGGTTAGGGTTAGGGTTAGGGTTAGGGTTAGGGTTAGGGTTAGGGTTAGGGTTAGGGTTAGGGTTAGGGTTAGGGTTAGGGTTAGGGTTAGGGTTAGGGTTAGGGTTAGGGTTAGGGTTAGGGTTAGGGTTAGGGTTAGGGTTAGGGTTAGGGTTAGGGTTAGGGTTAGGGTTAGGGTTAGGGTTAGGGTTAGGGTTAGGGTTAGGGTTAGGGTTAGGGTTAGGGTTAGGGTTAGGGTTAGGGTTAGGGTTAGGGTTAGGGTTAGGGTTAGGGTTAGGGTTAGGGTTAGGGTTAGGGTTAGGGTTAGGGTTAGGGTTAGGGTTAGGGTTAGGGTTAGGGTTAGGGTTAGGGTTAGGGTTAGGGTTAGGGTTAGGGTTAGGGTTAGGGTTAGGGTTAGGGTTAGGGTTAGGGTTAGGGTTAGGGTTAGGGTTAGGGTTAGGGTTAGGGTTAGGGTTAGGGTTAGGGTTAGGGTTAGGGTTAGGGTTAGGGTTAGGGTTAGGGTTAGGGTTAGGGTTAGGGTTAGGGTTAGGGTTAGGGTTAGGGTTAGGGTTAGGGTTAGGGTTAGGGTTAGGGTTAGGGTTAGGGTTAGGGTTAGGGTTAGGGTTAGGGTTAGGGTTAGGGTTAGGGTTAGGGTTAGGGTTAGGGTTAGGGTTAGGGTTAGGGTTAGGGTTAGGGTTAGGGTTAGGGTTAGGGTTAGGGTTAGGGTTAGGGTTAGGGTTAGGGTTAGGGTTAGGGTTAGGGTTAGGGTTAGGGTTAGGGTTAGGGTTAGGGTTAGGGTTAGGGTTAGGGTTAGGGTTAGGGTTAGGGTTAGGGTTAGGGTTAGGGTTAGGGTTAGGGTTAGGGTTAGGGTTAGGGTTAGGGTTAGGGTTAGGGTTAGGGTTAGGGTTAGGGTTAGGGTTAGGGTTAGGGTTAGGGTTAGGGTTAGGGTTAGGGTTAGGGTTAGGGTTAGGGTTAGGGTTAGGGTTAGGGTTAGGGTTAGGGTTAGGGTTAGGGTTAGGGTTAGGGTTAGGGTTAGGGTTAGGGTTAGGGTTAGGGTTAGGGTTAGGGTTAGGGTTAGGGTTAGGGTTAGGGTTAGGGTTAGGGTTAGGGTTAGGGTTAGGGTTAGGGTTAGGGTTAGGGTTAGGGTTAGGGTTAGGGTTAGGGTTAGGGTTAGGGTTAGGGTTAGGGTTAGGGTTAGGGTTAGGGTTAGGGTTAGGGTTAGGGTTAGGGTTAGGGTTAGGGTTAGGGTTAGGGTTAGGGTTAGGGTTAGGGTTAGGGTTAGGGTTAGGGTTAGGGTTAGGGTTAGGGTTAGGGTTAGGGTTAGGGTTAGGGTTAGGGTAGGGTTAGGGTTAGGGTTAGGGTTAGGGTTAGGGTTAGGGTTAGGGTTAGGGTTAGGGTTAGGGTTAGGGTTAGGGTTAGGGTTAGGGTTAGGGTTAGGGTTAGGGTTAGGGTTAGGGTTAGGGTTAGGGTTAGGGTTAGGGTTAGGGTTAGGGTTAGGGTTAGGGTTAGGGTTAGGGTTAGGGTTAGGGTTAGGGTTAGGGTTAGGGTTAGGGTTAGGGTTAGGGTTAGGGTTAGGGTTAGGGTTAGGGTTAGGGTTAGGGTTAGGGTTAGGGTTAGGGTTAGGGTTAGGGTTAGGGTTAGGGTTAGGGTTAGGGTTAGGGTTAGGGTTAGGGTTAGGGTTAGGGTTAGGGTTAGGGTTAGGGTTAGGGTTAGGGTTAGGGTTAGGGTTAGGGTTAGGGTTAGGGTTAGGGTTAGGGTTAGGGTTAGGGTTAGGGTTAGGGTTAGGGTTAGGGTTAGGGTTAGGGTTAGGGTTAGGGTTAGGGTTAGGGTTAGGGTTAGGGTTAGGGTTAGGGTTAGGGTTAGGGTTAGGGTTAGGGTTAGGGTTAGGGTTAGGGTTAGGGTTAGGGTTAGGGTTAGGGTTAGGGTTAGGGTTAGGGTTAGGGTTAGGGTTAGGGTTAGGGTTAGGGTTAGGGTTAGGGTTAGGGTTAGGGTTAGGGTTAGGGTTAGGGTTAGGGTTAGGGTTAGGGTTAGGGTTAGGGTTAGGGTTAGGGTTAGGGTTAGGGTTAGGGTTAGGGTTAGGGTTAGGGTTAGGGTTAGGGTTAGGGTTAGGGTTAGGGTTAGGGTTAGGGTTAGGGTTAGGGTTAGGGTTAGGGTTAGGGTTAGGGTTAGGGTTAGGGTTAGGGTTAGGGTTAGGGTTAGGGTTAGGGTAGGGTTAGGGTTAGGGTTAGGGTTAGGGTTAGGGTTAGGGTTAGGGTTAGGGTTAGGGTTAGGGTTAGGGTTAGGGTTAGGGTTAGGGTTAGGGTTAGGGTTAGGGTTAGGGTTAGGGTTAGGGTTAGGGTTAGGGTTAGGGTTAGGGTTAGGGTTAGGGTTAGGGTTAGGGTTAGGGTTAGGGTTAGGGTTAGGGTTAGGGTTAGGGTTAGGGTTAGGGTTAGGGTTAGGGTTAGGGTTAGGGTTAGGGTTAGGGTTAGGGTTAGGGTTAGGGTTAGGGTTAGGGTTAGGGTTAGGGTTAGGGTTAGGGTTAGGGTTAGGGTTAGGGTTAGGGTTAGGGTTAGGGTTAGGGTTAGGTTAGGGTTAGGGTTAGGGTTAGGGTTAGGGTTAGGGTTAGGGTTAGGGTTAGGGTTAGGGTTAGGGTTAGGGTTAGGGTTAGGGTTAGGGTTAGGGTTAGGGTTAGGGTTAGGGTTAGGGTTAGGGTTAGGGTTAGGGTTAGGGTTAGGGTTAGGGTTAGGGTTAGGGTTAGGGTTAGGGTTAGGGTTAGGGTTAGGGTTAGGGTTAGGGTTAGGGTTAGGGTTAGGGTTAGGGTTAGGGTTAGGGTTAGGGTTAGGGTTAGGGTTAGGGTTAG